>NW_020174704.1:1422702-1535616 GCF_003031525.2 Neophocaena asiaeorientalis asiaeorientalis | reverse complement strand
CTTTCCCCCCTTGGTGTCCATTCTGCTGTCTGCCCTCTGGTTCAGCTGCCTTTTGTGTCCCCGCCCTCTTCAGCTGCCCCAGCTCCGCACTGACCCAAAGGTCCCAGGTCAGGGCTACCAGCAGAGCTACACAAAGACTGCCGAGCGCACAGAAGGTGAGAAGTCAACTCCAAGGGCCCTCAGCTCAGAACTGAGCACCAGCCCAGCACAGCTATTCTGCTAACGTAGATGACCCCGTCATTGTGTCACTAGACTGGAGGGCACACCGTCCTCATCCCCTGGACCTCTGTGCATCCCCTAATTGGGCTCCATTCCTCTCATGGACCCCTAAACGCTTCCACTGCATTCTCTGGATCACACCCAAATCCCCTTTATCCTTCACTTCCTCTCCCAGCATTCCTTCCTCTTTCTTATTCTAAATAAAATCTGACCATACCCTGAAGGCACTGCCTGCCCTGCAGCCTTAAGGAGTGGAAGCTATTTTTCTTGCACTCTACCCACAGGTGGACCTGGAGCTGAGGTAGCCTCCTTCCTCCTCATTTCCTTCCAGATCACTCACCCTCTCTCCTGACTTTAAGCCTTCAGCGCTTTTGAGGCTCTTGCTATCAGCCATACCAACCAGAATTTCTACCAACCCCCAGTCATCCCGTTCATTCCTCAAAGATGCTACACCAGGCTGGCTGTCCCCTCTTCACACTACTTCAGTCTTGGTGATTCTTATATCCAAGGGGATGACACTTCTGATATACCAGCTTCTCTCTCCAATGACTTGTCCTCTACCTTATCTCAGTCATTTTTTCTTGTGCTCGTATTCCAGACTTTGTCATTACCAATATCTGTAAACCCCCATAATCTCAATTACAAGCCTCCTTCTATCTTTTCTGCTTATTCTCTCTAGTACCCTGATTTCCATAACATTTCACCTGGGACCCCCAATGCATTGACTCCACACCCTCTTCACTATTCACTATTCCCTTCGTGTCTTCATTTCTTTCCTAATCCAATGACATTTTGACAAATACATAATGGAAATGTGAAAGTAAAAACTGTAGAATAAAAAAGAGAAATGAGGGAAAAATATTTTAAAATCCAAAACAATAATCCTAACATGCATATTGAAAAATCCTAAATATTTCCTCAGAATTTTGGGATTTATTTTCCTTCTACTGTTGGACCAGGAAGTCAACCTTCAGGACTATGTTTAGTCAGGGTTTCAGGGCTATTCTTTCATTAGTCTTTGTATCAGGTAGATAACTTAGGAGCCCTTCACACAGCAACAAAAATTGTCAAGGCCTCAAAATCCAAGTTGTTTTGATGGCATAGAACAAACAAAAAATTTTGTCAAGTTAAATTACATTAATTTGACAAAATTTCTTACTCTAAAGGTCCCTGTGATAAAATAATTCTATGAAAAGTTATAGTCAAATTCATTTCTGGAACCCATTCTGCTGCTGGGCAGACAAACTCAACATTAATTTTAGCAAGGCTATACAACATTGGGTTAAAATGAGAAAAATTCAGGGATATTTGGATATTAAGATATGTGTGTGTGTGTGTGTGTGTGTGTGTGTGTGTGTATCACTGTGAATTTAGTAAGAAATAACATTCTGTTATTTTCTTCTGTACCTTTAAAATTTTACCACTATGGAATGAATTGCATTGGAATTGACACAGAAAGGATGGATCCTTATTAACTCTTTGCCTAGACAGGGGAAAAAAAAAAAATCAATTAAGTACCAAGAGAGCCGTAAACTGGCCCAGGTCTGGAACTTGTAAAACTTCCAAGGGAAATTGGAACAAAGAAAAGATGCTAATTTCTCACAGTAGAGGGGAAACATCCTTTTAATTGGATCAGATTATTTTTTATCTCCTGGATTTTGAAGACTGACCAGAACAATAAGTACCTCCAATAAATTTTGACAATATCAAAGTGACTCAGAGATTAGAGAATTCTGCCATTCTTTCACCTGACAGGTAGCAAGGATCAGGGAACTAACAGAGGGCTGGTGTCAGCAGTACTGAGTAACGTTCATGAGGCAGTAGCTACTGGGAAACCTCACAAAGATTTCAGAACTTCTTTGGGCCTCCATTTTCCCTGTTTTTTGGAATTCATACTTTGTATAGGCAGAATTTATATGATGACTTTAACTGCTCTATAACACACATAAGCAAACATATACATACATGTATACATATATGTATACTCTATGTGTATATACATAGCTATATATATACTTTTTTTTTTACTTCTTACCGTGGGTCCTAAATTCATTAGAAAGTTGATAACAAATAATACAAATGGATAATTTTGTTCTAATGTCTCCATCCATTTTCCCAAGAAGAATTGGTCAGTAAAACTGATCGCCCCGCTTTATAATGTTGATGAAGAGACAGTGGCTGAGTTTTAACTTAACGTGAAAACTTGGTTAATTTTTTTTCATTTAAAGAAAAATTTTGCTCTTTTCTGATTATGAAAGTAGTATATGCTCATTGTAGAAAATTGGAAAGGAAAAAATAATCATCCATAATCTTACCATGCAGAGGCATCAATTAACATTTTGGCAGATGACTTCCAATATTTTTCTACATTTTTTATTTTACCTATCTGAGATTTTACTGTAAAAGCAATTTTATACATACCTTTTAAAAGTTAATCCCATAAACTTTGCCCCATTCAAAACTTTTATAAACATTAACAGATTATGAGTAAGCTTGGCAAGGGGCCAAGGAAGGTTAAAATAATTAGATTTCTTTTTTTGTGAGATTGTCCTCAACCGAATGCATTTGTGGGAGTGAAGTTGGAGACATGGCAAAAAATAAGGAAGTTGTTGCAATAACCCAAGAGGTTGGTGATGAATGGTGGTATTGAGGGGGAGGAAAGGACAGAGTGAAGATATATCAAGGGGATAGAATCTATTGCCTCAATTTTCTGGGCAACTTAAAGCCAGTTGGTGGTGTTACTGCACCCATTTTCTGAGACACGCGGTTCTGCTTTATCTTTCTCCTTTCTCCTTTCCCTTCTGCTTCTCACTTACCTTATCCTCTAGTCTTTTCCCCAATGTTCCTTCTTCTGTTACTCATACCAGATCTACCCATGACACCTAGGTTATGGTTTGACTCTTTGGTCTTCTTCCAGATTTCAGGACCCCGAAGGCCCTGTGGGAATAATGCAATCTGACAGAGGAGGGGTCTAATGTAGGTGTCAGAGCCACTGATTTAATAAAAATTAGTAAACCACAAAACAATCTCTAACGAGGCACTGACACTAAAAACCCTAACAGGAGAAATTCCCGTATTTACTCCATCAGAGAAGACCATTCAAGATAAACGGTAACACGTAAACCTGAGGCGGGGGGGAGAATCAACAATGATTGTAATAATTACGATTCTTACCAATCTGATGGGAATTGATGCATTCACTAAATAAAGTAAATTCTATAGTAAAGGATGGCACAGTAGGAAAAATTTCCAGGCATCTGAATAAGATTAATAGGCAGTGTGATGAACACCTGAGGCTAGGAATATCAGATTTTAAAACCCTCGGATCCGTGTGTCTATCATCTGTGGATGTTCACTATTTGCCTGAGGAATGGGTGGTGGTACTGTTCACTACAGGGGAAAAGTGTCTTTTACTGGAAGGCAGTAGAAAGTAGTGACTAGAAAAGACTGTGGTCAACTCAGCACCGTCCCCAGTTCCTTCTGAACTCTCCCTTGCATCACAGGGGAGAAGCCTGGGAACTCTATGTTCCAGAATTTTTTGTCTGCGGGGATACTGATTTAGATTCCATCAGTGAGAGTCACTCCCATGAAATTTAGAAGGTGAAAGAGAAGAGAAAACATTAGTCTCTGGCAATGGCTAGTGTACTGACATTAGCAGGCAAAACACATGGAATTTTTCTGGCAGCTTCCAGGCATCCACCTAAGAATCAACCAATTTGTGCGGCAGAAAGTTGAAATCACCAATGGCGACTTTTCCTGCAATTCCGACCTATCTAGATATTCTGAAAACCTTATCCCAGTGACTAAGGAGAATAAGCTTCCAAAGCAATGTTAGCTGTTCCCTTTATATATAATGAGGTAGGATAATACTGGCAATAACGTGCTCAACAAATACCTGTCTCCCCTGTCCTTGTGGCTGGTGTGTGCTCTCCTCAGAATGAAGTATAGCAGAAGCCACAACTCAGAATGTGCTATAGGGCAGGAATAATAAAATTGTGATTTCTGGGCTTCTCTGGTGGTGCAGTGGTTGACAGTCCACCTGCCGATGCAGGGGACATGGGGTCGTGCCCCGGTCCGGGAAGATCCCACATGCCGCGGAGCGGCTGGGCCCGTGAGCCGTGACTGCTGAGCCTGCGCGTCTGGAGCATGCGCGTCTGGAGCCTGTGCTCCGCAACGGGAGAGGCCACAACAGTGAGAGGCCCGCGTACCGCAAAAAAAACCCTGTAAGACCCAACTATATGCTGCTTACAAGAAACAAACTTTTAAAGAATGAACTAGAACTCTGGACAGGGCCAGTGATCTGTGGCATGACCAGGGCTGGATTTGATTACCACAAAAATTCTCTGGATGGATGATGAAATAGAGGCTTGAGCGGCTGCTGGTTAGAGTAGAAATTGGGAAATCTCATCCTTCCAACTCTTGCTTTGTGCTCCTAGAATCTGATTCTCAGGGAACTTCCTTCCTCTCTAGCTCTCTGTGGGTGGGCAGTAAATGTTCCAAAGAAGGAAGGAAGTTGGGAGACCAACTGTTGAAGATTAATTCAAAGAGAAGCAGGACCAGATTAATCCGACTTTATCCTTAAGGAAGAAAAGACCTAAAGTGTGAATTCATTAGAAGCTTCTCTGTGACATTAGTTTAAAGGAGTTACAAAATGGAAGAGGAGCTGACCCCAGATGGACTTTATGATGGAAACGTTAAATATTTCAGAGCATGGTGTATAACAGAGATGCTTGGCAGAGTGGTCTGTTAGAATGTATGCAGAGGGACTCAACAATCCCACTGGGGGCTCACAGGGGAGGTAGTGAAGATTGCTGTAGTTATGCTTCTGCCCAGGAAGAGGCTGTTGGTATCACGAAGGCTCACTGGTTTCTGCTTAACCAGAATTTGAGCAAAGTCATACTCTGTAGTTTTTCACTAAAAGCCACGTCTCCGAGTCACTAGCTCCATAAGGAAGGGCAACGATGTGAATTACTCCCCAGAGTAGATCTTACTATGGTTCAGGAAGAGGTGACAGGATGGCCCTCTGGGAATGAGCTGGGATGATGGGCTGTCCTCTGATTCTCATGGGGGTTTCCCCACAGAGTACAAATGCTTTCCATGTACCCATATCATTCATGATTCCTAAAAGTACACCTCTTTCTTCTTTCTCTTCATGGAAACTTCAACTTATTTTCATTTCCCTATTCTGTTGTTTCCAGTGGAGTTAAAAAACAATTTCAATTAGCCAATTTAGAGACAGTAACTACCTGTTATTTCTTCTTTTATTGACTTTATTTAATTGCATAATGTAAGTAAGAATTTCCCACTTTTCAAAATTGAGGTTTTGCCACATAGCACAGGGAGATCAGCTTGGTGCTTTGTGACCACCTAGAGGGGTGGGATAGGGAGGGTGGGAGGGAGACGCAAGAGAGAGGATATATGGGGATATATGTATATGTATAGCTGATTCACTTTGTTATACAGCAGAAACTAACACACCATTGTAAAGCAATTATACTCCAATAAAGATGTTAAAAAAAAAGTAGTTTTCTTATTTATCATTTTTTTCTTTTCTATAAAGGAGAGATTTTAAAATTTAGCCTTAGGGTCAATTTTTTATGCTAAATATTCAAATACAAGGAGGAATAACAACTATGGTTTTTAAATATGTGGTATTCATACCTGTTGCTCTATGTAGGGAAAGAAACTTACCTGAATGAATTTATAGGGACATTGACCGTTTACTTTCTACATGCCAGGTGCTAACATAAGCATATTTTATGAATTATTTCAGTTAATCCTCACAATGAACCTTAGGACTACTGTATCACCATTTTACAGATGAGAAAACTAACCCTTAGAGGTATTTAAAAACTTGCACAAGGTTACACCACTAAAACGTAAAAGGACTAGGATTAGAACCTAAGCAATCTGGTTCTAGAGCCTGCACTCTTAACCATGAAGCACACTGCCTCCAAGAATAAAGAATGTTTTCTGTGGCACCAGCTTCCAGCCCTCTATAAAAATGGCGCCAAGCCTTCTCGCTGTGAGACAGCAATTCATCCTCCCCAACCAAATCAGCCTTTGCTGTTGGCCAGACAGCCCTCAACCTCCCACCACCCAGCATATGTTTGGTCTCCAGGGCACAGGTCCTGCACCTTCCTCACCACCCAGCCGTGACCAGAGTAGACACCCAGATCCCACCAACGGCTCCTGTGGTAACACAGGTGAGGCCATATCATGGCACCTCTCAGGGAGGGAGTTACAAACCTTACGGGGAAGCACATCACCCCAAATGTCTTTGAACTACATGGATTACTTTGTAAATTATCATATTATGAGACTCAGAAGTTATAATAGTGAAAGATTTACAGTAATTTATTTAATCTCCAGCCTGAGTCGATGACGACCATATCACCTTTCTACCTCCACCAGGGCAATGTGCTGTCACCTCCACTTGGCCATAATATACAATCTTTCGTTTGTGAGGAGCTTTCAAGTTTACAAAGTGCTCTCCCATCAATTTCTAGCTGAATTTTCACAATAACCGACCAGTTTAACCCCACTGTCCCCATTTACAGATGAACACATTGCAGTTCAGAAAGATGAAGTGCCTTGGCTCAAGGTCACACAGAAAGAGCAGACTTTACACCTAAAACCCACGTCTCCTGTCTCAGAATCTAGAGTGCATTGCTATTACGATGTTATTCAAGGTAGAATTTCACCTTTATTTGTTTTCATTTCCTGAGGTAATATGTATCCTACACACTTTGCTGTGTCCTCTATCTGGCTTTTAAGTAGGTAATGACCACCTAATCAACCTTGATGACTCCAGTCTTAGATAATCCCTTCTGTCTGCAAGAGTCACTGTCATCTTCTAAATAACTTTGAGATTATTCTTGATGTTTATAGCCAGAATTCAGCAAATTTGTAAGAATAGACAACTTTTAAGAAATTGAATAAGAGCCATTTTAGTGTTATTGTAGTCAGATTACTGGATTAAGTAGGGTGGAAAATGAACCCCCAAGAGTGTACATTTGGGCAAGTCAGTGCCCTTCCCCGAGCTCAGTTTTCACATTTGAAATCCAAGGGCATTGGATTAGCATTAGATCATCCCTAAACTCTCACAGTTTCTGAGTCTGATCTTTCAAGCTGAGATCTAAAGGAAAGCTGTGAACGTGGAGACAACAGGAAGCCAGCAGGAAGAAAGGGAATAAATAAAGCAGGCTCCTGTCACCTCTGAACCACCACCCCTGGGTTCCAGGTCACACAAGATAAGAGCTGGGGAGAATGTGGAAAGCTCATGGGGCCACTGTCAGAGGCATTCCTGCACAGTCTCACCTCAGCCCCACAGCCTTGCCCCCGAGTCTCTGTAGATGCCCAGAGAAGGGGCTTCAGCATCCTTTTCAGAAACGGCTATCTACTGCCAGTAAGGTCTTCCTTATGTATCTCCTTGACCATCCACATCATCTATGCCTTGCTCCTTTTCTTCCAGTTCCTGTGGTTGAAAAATATTTGATGACAGCCAGTGGTATAATAGCCAAAAGAGAAGCTGTTGGGCCAAGATTGGGACTCAAACTTTAGAGACTGTGCAGGGAAACTTTCTTAAGGTTCAGTCACAGTGGAGGATGTCATAGTTGAGTCTCAGCATCCACCTTACCCTTCCCAGATGTTCAGCCGCCCTGTGGTTTGGGGGCTTAGCTCCAAGCTCAGGTTCTGAGACACATAAGCCAAGGGTGAGATTGTAGTGTTTTTCTCATCTCTCTTGCCAGTAACTGGTTTAGAAACCCAGGCTTGGGCCAATCAGCAAAAGGCCTTAGTCCGATGGCAGGGAATGATTTGTGCAGGGATTGACTCTCCCATGTAATCTCTGGGACCTCTTGTCTACTACATGACCCTTGCCCCTTCAAGTCCCCCACACCAGCCTCCTTGTTGTTTCCTGAACATGAACATGCCCTGAGGCTCTTCAATGCACTGTTTCCTCCACCTGGAGTGATTCTCTACACCCAGTCTAATGCTAACTCTCCTTCGAGTCTTTGCTCAAGTACCACCTTCTCAATGAGACCCACTCTGACCATCCTATCTGAAGTTACAACCAACTCCTTCATCACTCTAGGTTTCTTTGTTTTCCTCCCCCCCCCCCCCCATAATACTTTTAAAGCATCCTATATAATGTAATTATTCATTACATTTATCGTTACATGGCTCCTCTCTCAGGTGTAAGGCCTCTGGCAGGGAGCTTTGTCTTGTTCACTGCTTCACCCCAAGTGCTTACCTGCCTGCCATGGTCAACACTCAATGGCTTCCTTATTGTACACTTGTGCAATCGGTCACAATCTGGATCCATTTTACCTGGGTAGACTTTACCTGCCTACAATTTTATGAAGCTCAAAGAAGAAGAGGTCACTGCAGGGGTGACTGGACTAAAATGAGGATAAAGCCAGAGAACAGAAGTGGCAAATCAGTGGAACCCAACATGGGACTTTACACTTTGAAATGTGGGGTGCTGTGTAACCCACCGCCAGAGGGAAATGCAAAGGGCCAGGAAGATGAGGAGCTTGTCCAGTGTGATAACTAGAACTCTTGTCCAGAGGCTGTTAACTGACCTCTAGAGTTCTCTACACTTTAAACCACTTCTTAAAAAACAAACAAGCAGCAATCTTGAGAATGAAAAAAGGAGCTGGAATGATTTTTTTTTTGCGGTACGCGGGGCTCTCACTGTTGCGGTCTCTCCCGTTGTAGAGCACAAGTTCCAGACGCGCAGACTCAGCGGCCATGGCTCACAGGCCCAGCCGCTCCACGGCATGTGGGATCTTCCCAGACCGGGGCACGAACCCGTGTCCCCTGTATCGGCAGGCGGACTCTCAACCACTGCACCACCAGGGAAGCCCAAAACATCTCTCTTAAATCCATGCATGGTTGTCCTGTGTGGTATGCAGGGAATAATTTTGCTCTAAAGAGTTACTTTTGGTACTTTCTTTCTCCCCACGGAAAACATGGTTTTCTCCTGGAGACAGTGTCATAAGACAAATCTTCCCACGTCTGAGACATTGTGTCTTTCCTGGCATTGTGGTCTTCCCATCTCCCTTTCTCCTGCCCGCTTTGAGGCTCCATGATGAAGAGATGCGGCTTTGGTCGTCATAACAGGTTTGGGCCTGCCATGCCTGGGCAAGAGCTATGAGGAAGCTTTTCCCTGAGGGGGTGAAATGAATCCCAGGTCTCCCATAGCATTTGGATTCTCAAGCTTTCAAAAATTCTCCATGAACATGGGCCAGAAACAACACAGGTTATCTCAATTTCATCTAAACATAAAATAAATTTAAAGAAATCCATCATGCTAAAATTGTAATATGGAACCCATGGGCATTCTAAAGTGCTACCTGGAGGTTTGCTGTGGAAATTCTATGAGATGTTGTTCTGTGAGCTGTAGCATTATCATAAAAACAGTGGGGCCTTGCAAGTGGCTGCTTTTCTCTCTCTGAAAGGGCTGTGGGAGGACATAAGCAGAATTTAGGTGTACAGTTTGGGGGAAAAAAAAGAATTTTAGAGAAGTAGATGGATTTGGGGGTGTATACAAATTCCACAAAGATCTATTTACAGGCACTCTGTAACTTCAGAGCCAATTGGGAAAAAAAGAACCTCAGTATGAAAAAAAAGAAAAAAAAAGGCTCACTGGGCCCAGTGGTAGGAGGCTGACACCCGTCCTGAGGGCACAGATCTTTTGTGTGGTGATCGCAGGCCTTCCCCGGGCTAACTGAGTGAGGGACACAGCATGGCATGCGCCAGGACCCCAGAACTTGACACTGTAGCCCAGTCAGAATATATCCTCACCTTTCCTGGCAAAATCTCACATACCTATCCCCTTAGGCAAGTCTAGACCAATATTAGTAAGAAAAAAATGTATTCACAATGATAACACATTCCACCCTCACACACACACGACCCTGACGATCTGAAGTGATGCTGTTTAAAACAGTACGCTAAGAGAAATAATTAGAAAATATTTTACAAAGCAGAAGAAACAATCATTTTCAATCAGCACCTTTGGTCCAACCCAGTGAGGACAGGTTTGCTGAAGGGATAACAACTTTTTACCTACTTTTTGAAAACAAGAAAAGAGAACGTTTTTCCTGTTGCAAAAAACAACATGGTGTAGTCTAAATTAGCTACAGGTCCCCAGGTGACTACCTTGTACAGGGTCCCGAGACAGGTGTTAAGACTGAGAACCCTCTAACCCTCAATCTGTTTGCAGTGCACCCTGGAACCATCTCTTTCCTTCCATCCTCCTTCCTTTTCAAGAAAAAACTTTCATTTCGCTGGTGCAGAACAAATAAATCCAAGTCTACATAGGCAGAATACCTCCTCTGCAGCTCTCTCTCCCAAACTGTAGACCATTTCTCTCCATGGGTTTAGGTGTCATAGGCCCCCCCATCTACAACTAGTCTGACTTTGCTTACTAGTCCTGTCAATGACAATCCCATTAGCAGCACCAACATCAGAAACCAATGGCAGTATTATTGAGTGCATGTTTCTATGCCGAGTGCTGTGTGTGCATTATCTCATTTAATCACGAAACAGTCTCATAAGTAGGTGTTACTAACAACTCCATTCTACAGATGGGAAAACATGTTAAGGAAGGTTAATTTACGTGTCCAGGGTCACACAGCCGGTAGGGCCAAGCTGGGATTCCAGCCCAGTTCTGCTTGGCCCCAAAGCCTGCCTGCGTTCTAAACCACCACTCTGTAATGAGACCCTCGGATAACTAAACCAGAATGGAGTCTCCTCACGTTGCAAAGCAATCTCTTCAAAGTAGAAATTTCACAGGTGTGCTGCAGAAGACGGTACCATGATCAATACTTGAAAATGCAAATGCAATCATTATATTATGCTCACCTCAGAACACAAAAGCTTGATTGCATAAAAATGCTGCTTTTATTAGTAAACAGGAGAAGGTTGAAACAGTCTTGCAATTTCTGCATTGCTTTATCACTCCTGGTTTAGAGTATGAAAATTTGATCAAAGCACCTTCTTAAGAATTCAGTTTCATTTATATTTTCAGTCCCCAAACATAAATATGGTGATAGTACATATCAGGGACATTAAGGACACTTGTATAAAAATGGAATTGAATGTTGCATTGTAATCCTCTCTCTTATCCACAGAACATGGGGGGAAAATATACTTAAGTGACTCTGGAAGCCGTAGCTCAGCAAAATGCCAGACAACAAAATATCTCTCTCTGATATCAAGTATTTGAGAATTACATTTTCAATAAAAAGCCTCTCTCTTGGGTTTACAGCATCAAAACAAGAAGAGGTGTAAGATTATAATTTTACGATGTTTGCCACTTAGAGAAAAAAAGTAACTTTTTCCTTCACTTGCTTTGATGCTGTCAAAACAAATCATCACCCTGCTTGCTGCACTTCTCTCCCCCGTGAGGTAAGAGATTCGATAGGGAAAGATGTGCCTGCACCCAACAAGAGTCCTCCAAATTTTACTGGCAGTTAGAAGAAAAGACATGAGTTGTAAATCTCCTCTCTGATTAGAAAGTTTCCCAAACTTCTCTTTTAAAGAACCTAGTGATGAGTCCAGGAATGGTTCAAAAACTCGACTCCTGAGCTATGCTGCGCCTGAGAGTAGCCGACCAAGGTGAGCCTCTGATGTCCTCAGAGCTCATTCTCAAGCCACCACCACTGGAGTCAAGCAGGTAATTTGCAATTTAGCACCGGCAGCATTTGGAAGGATTTTTTTTTTTTTTTTGAGAACTGCTGTAATCAAGGACCATGGAAGTCAGGTGCGGTCGTATCAGTCAGGAAAACAGCTTTGAAAACTCCTGTGTACTTGGCAGTTGTTAATTTAGAAGCAAACTTCACCTATTGACTGCTGGTGTGTTCGCCTGCTCTGTGGCAGTGCTCACTTGAACCTGGCCCAGTGGGAAATCACTATCACCTTGGCTAGAAATCAGTCCAAATCATGGATATCACCATATGGTGTGATTCCCGGTTTGTCAGGAGGTGTGGAGAGAGCACCCTTCCCAGGCGGTACCCACCGACGGAGCAGGTTCGTCCTGACTCACAGCGGCGGGGAGAAGCATGCTGATCATGACAGGACATGGGCTGCATCTTTGAAAAGGTCTCCTGTGTCTCTTAATTTTTTTAAGATGTCTAAATTCCCTCAAAAACCAGAGAACAAAGTTATATTCAGATACACGTCCATTTGTGCTCCCTAGGGAAAAAAAATTTTTTTTATCTTATATTTTAAGAGAAGTTGCCTAAAATTCACAGGTGAAGAAAGGATTCCATTAACTCACAGTGTCAACCAAAGAATGTCACCTTTCATGAATTATCAATTTTTTACAGCACTTTTTTATCTTAGCTGCCCACCTAAAGTGGCAGGGAATTAAAAAGAACTTTCTCTTTAGGGTTGTCTTTTTTCTTTTTTTCTTTTTTTTTTGCATGATGGAATGCTTTACCATATTTCATCACTTCTTAGATTTCCTTTTTCTGAACCATTTAACATCTCTGAAATTGGGGTCAAAATTTATGAGATATCTTAGTTTAATTAGCAGCATTTCTTTTTCCTCCATTTCAAGGAAATATGGTATTTCTATGATCCTTTACCTATTCTAAACCCCCATGGATCCCCAAACTTCCTTTCTTATAAATATGCCCAGGGCTATTTTGAAATCTAGTAAAGACATGAAGCATAAACGTGCCTCACAGCTGTGTATGAAGCTGGCATGCCTCTGCTTTCCCAAGCATACAGGATCTTCTCTGCACAATCTATGCCTTTGCTCCTCACCCGGGGTCCTGGGCAGTGACAGACCCTGCCCTGGCCCAACTCTGTCTCCTCCAGCCTAAAGATGAGCAGTTCTCACTATGTCACTTCCACTGATAACCACTCCCAAGCCCTGACCTACCTTCTTTTCCGTATGTTGTATGAGTCTTTGCAGATCCATTTGATAGCTGCTAATAAAGCAAACACTGTAAGGACTAAAAAGAACTGCTAATCTGTGTATAGGAAGAGCTGGTGAAGAAGTCCTGGGACCTCCCTGGTGGTGCAGTGGTTAAAAATCTGCCGGACAATGCAGGGAACATGGGTTCAAGCCTTGTCCCAGGAATATCCCACATGCCATGGAGCAACTAAGCCCATGCGCCACAACTACTGAGCCTGCCCTCTAGAGAGCCAATGAGCCACAACTACTGAGTCTGCATGCCACAACTACTGAAGCCCTCATGCCTAGAGCCCGTGCTCCGCAACAAGAGAAGCCACCGCGATGAGAAGCCCGCGCACCACAAGTAGAGAAAGCCCCCACGCAGCAACAGAGACCCAACACATCCAAAAATAAATAAATAAATAAATTTTATATATATAAAAGAAAGAAGTCCTCAAATAGGGACTTGCATATCAATCATAACTTCTGGGATCTTCCCCAGCATTGGGAGACTTTGTAGAGGATGGCGTTATGCCCAAAGACTAGATTAGAGTTGATCTAGTACCTGCAAAATAAAATAATTAAAACAAAGCAAAATGAAAAAATAAAATTAAAGTAAAATAAAATAAAATAAATTCCTCTTGTAATTCTCTAAATTGGAGGAGGCAAACTGACAGCCAGGCTTCATATAGCTGCCTTTATGTTTATTTGGCTATTTTAACTACTCACATGAAATTTTGAAAGACAAAGGAGGGGCACTTGCCTCTCCCTCTCTGCTGGTGAGGGTGGTTTGGTGTTCCTTCCCTCCTCACAGTGTCAGTCAGAACCCGGTTGGCACTGCGGTGTCTGCACGAGGAAAAGGGAAGCATAACAGTTTCAGAAAAATTGCTGTCTTTGGAGAGAGCAGAGAATGAGATGGGAAAAGTCTTCAACTATAACGAAGAAACAGAGACAGCAGCTTTCTGAGTGGATGGAGCCAGCCCCTTGGCCAGCCATGGGGCACAGACTTGTGGGAAGAACACCACAAGTGCTCTTGGAGTTTCCCCAGGTTTACATCTCACTCTAACTCATCAGCCATGGGCCAGATGCAAGTCACCCAGTGTGTTCTGTGACCACAGAGCAGAGGGGAAATCGAGCCGTGTGGCTGACAGGGTCTTGGTGCTCTGGCTGCGTGTTAAGCCTGAGCCTCTGAGGTGGGAGAGCCGAGTTCAGGACATTGGTCCACCAGAGACCTCCCTGCCCCACATAATATCAAATGGCAAAAGCTCTCCCAGAGATCTCCATCTCAACACTAACACCCAGCTCCACTCAACGAACAGCAAGCTGCAGTGCTGGACAACCCATGCCAAACAACTAGCAAGACAGGAATACAACCCAACCCATTAGCAGAGAGGCTGCCTAAAATCATACTGAGTTCACAGACATCCCAAAATACACCACCAGATGCAGTCCTGCCCACCAAAAAGACAAGATCCAGCTTCACCCACCAGAACACAGGCACCAGTCCCCTCCACCAGGAAGCCTACACAACCCACTGAACCAACCCTACCCACTGAGGGCAGACAGCAAAAACAATGGGAACCATGAACCTGCAGCCTGTGAAAGGGAGACCCCAAACACAGTAAGTTAAGTAAAATGAGAAGACAGAGAAATACACAGCAGATGAAGGAGTGAGGTGAAAACCCACCAGACCAAACAAATGAAGAGGAAATAGGCAGTCTACCTGAAAAAATTTCAGAGTAATCAGGATCCAAAATCTTTGAAATAGAATGGAGAAAATACAAGAAATATCTAACAAGGACCTAGAAGAATTAAAGGGCAAATAAACAATGAAGAACAACAAAATAAATGAAATTAAAAACTCTCTAGATGGAATCAATAGCAGAATAACGGATATGTGACCTGGAAGATAAATGATCCAAAATCTTTGAAATAGAATGGAGAAAATACAAGAAATATCTAACAAGGACCTAGAAGAATTAAAGGGCAAATAAACAATGAAGAACAACAAAATAAATGAAATTAAAAACTCTCTAGATGGAATCAATAGCAGAATAACGGATATGTGACCTGGAAGATAAAAGAGGGGAAATAACTACAGCAGAGCAGAATAAAGAAAAAAGAATGAAAAGAATTGAGGACAGTCTCAGAGACCTCTGGGGCAACATTAAATGCACCAACATTCAAATTATAGAGGTCCTAGAAGAAGAAGAGAAAAAAAAAGGGACTGAGAAAATATTTGAAGAGATTATAGTTGAAAACTTCCCTAATATGGGAAAGGAAATAGTCAATCAAGTCCAGGAAGCGCAGAGACTCCCATACAGGAGAAATCCAAGGAGAAACATGCCAAGACACGTATTAATCAAGTTATCAAAAATTAAATACAAAGAAAAAATATTAAAAACAGCAAGGGAAAAGCAACAAATAACATACAAGGGAATCCCCATAAGGTTAATAGCTTATCTTTCAGTAGAAACTCTGCAAGCCAGAAGGGAATGGCAGGACATATTTAAAGTGGTGAAAGGGAAAAAGCTACCACCAAGATTACTCTACCCAGGAAGGATCTCATTCAGATTCAATGGAGAAATTAAAACCTTTACAGACAAGCAAAAGCTAAGAGAATTCAGCACCACCAAAACAGCTTTACAACAAATGCCAAAGGAACTTCTTTAGGCAGGAATCACAAGAGAAGGAAAAGACCTACAAGAACAAGCCTAAAACAGTTAAGAAAATGGTAATAGGAACATACATATTGACAACTACCTTAAATGTAAATGGGTTAAATGCTACAACCAAAAGACATAGACTGGCTGAATGGATACAAAAGCAAGACCCGTATATATGCTGTCAATAAGAGACCCACTTCAGACCTAGGGACACATACAGACTGAAAGTGAGGGGATGGAAAAAGGTATTGCATGAAATGGAAATCAGAAGAAAGCTGGAGTAGCAATTCTCATATCACACAAAATAGACTTCAATATAAAGGCTATTACAAGAGACAAAGACGGACACTACATAATGATCAAGGGATCAATCCAAGAAGAAGATATAACAATTGTGAATATTTATGCATCCAACATAGGAGCACCTCAATACATAAGGCAAATGCTAACAGACATAAAAGGGGAAATTGACAGTAACACAATCATAGTAGGGGACATTAACACCTCACTTTCAACAATGGACAGATCATCCAAAATGAAAATAAATAAGGAAACACAAGTTTTAAATGACACGTTAGACAACATGGACTTAATTGATATTTATAGGACATTCCAACCAAAAACAACAGAATACACACTTTTCTCAAGTGCTCATGGAACATTCTCCAGGATAGAGCATATCTTGGGTCACAAACCAAGCCCTGGTAAATTTAAGAAAATTGAAATTGTATCAAGTATCTTTTCTGACCATAATGCTATGAGACTAAATATCAATTACAGGAAAACAACTGGAAAAAAATACAAACACATGGAGGCTAAACAATAACCAGTAACCAAGAGATCACTGAGGAAATCAAAAAATACCTAGAAACAAATGACAATGAAAACAGGATGACCCAACACCTATGGGATGCAGCAAAAACAGTTCTAAGAGGGAAGTTTATAGCAATACAATCCTACCTCAGGAAACAAGAAACATCTCAAACAAACAACCTAACCTTACACCTAAAGCAATTAGAGAAAGGAGAACAAAAAACTCCAAAGTTAGCTGAAGGAAAGAAATCATAAAGATCAGATGAGAAATAAATGAAAAAGAAATGAAGGAAACAATAGCTAAGATCAATAAAACTAAAATCTGTTTCTTTGAGAAGATAAACAAAATTGGTAAACCACTAGCCAGACTCATCAAGAAAAAAAGGGAGAAGACTCAAATCAATAGAAATGAAAAAAGGAGAAGTAACAACTGACACTGCAGAAATACAAAGGATCATGAGAGATTACTACAAGCAATTATATGTCAATAAAATGGACAACCTGGAACAAATGGACAGATTCTTAGAAAAGCACAACCTTCTGAGACTGAACCAAGAAGAAATAGAAAATATAAACAGACCAATCACAAGCACTGAAATTGAAACTGTGATTTAAAATCTTCCAACAAACAAAAATCCAGGACCAGATGGCTTCACAGGCAAATTCTATCAAACATTTAGAGAAGACCTAACATCTATCCTTCTCAAACTCTTCCAAAATATAGCAGAGGGAGGAACACTCCCAAACTCATTCTATGAGGTCACCATCACCCTGATACCAAAACCAGATAAATGCCACAAAGAAAGAAAACTACAGGCCAATACCACTGATGAACATAGAGGCAAAAATCCTCAACAAAATACTAGCAAACAGAATCCAATAACACATTCAAAGGATCATATACCATGATCAGGTGGGGTTTATCCGAGGAATGCAAGGATTCTTCAACATACGCAAATCAATCAATGTGATAAACCACAACAACAAATTGAAGAATAAAGACCATATAATCATCTCAACAGATGCAGAAAAAGCTGTCGACAAAATTCAACACCCATTTATGATAAAAACCCTCCAGAAAGTAGGCATAGAGGGAACTTACCTCAACATAATAAAGGCCATGTATGACAAACCCACAGGCAACATCGTTCTTAATGGTGAAAAAGTGAAACCACTTCCACTAAGATCAGGAATAAGACAAGGTTTCCCACCCTCAACACTATTATTCACCATAGTTTTGGAAGTTTTAGCCACAGCAATCAGAGAAGAAATAGAAATTAAAGGAATCCAAATCAGAAAAGAGGTAAAACTGTCAGTGTTTGCAGATGACATGGTACTATACATAGAGAATCCCAAAGATGCTACCAGAAAACTACTAGAGCTAAACAGTGAATTTGGTAAATCCCAATCCAAAAATGGGCAGAAGTTCTAAAAAGACATTTCTGCAAAGAGGATATACAGATTGCCAACAAACACATGAAAGGACGCTCAACATCATTAATCATTAGAGAAATGCAAATCAAAACTACAGTGAGATATCACCTCACACCTGTCAGAATGGCCATCATCAAAAAATCTACAAACAATAAATGCTGGAGAGGATATGGAGAAAAGGGAACCCTCTTGCACTGTTGGTGCGAAAGTAAATTGATACAGTCACTACGGAGAACAATATGGAGATTCCTGAAAAAACTAAAAATAGGACTTCCCTGGTGGCACAGTGGTTAAGAATCTGCTTGCCAATGCAGGGGACACAGGTTCAAGCCCTGGTCCTGGAAGATCCCACATGCCATGGAGCAACGAAGCCCGAGTGCCACGACTACTGAGCCCACATGCCACAACTACTGAAGTCTATGTGCCTAAAGCCCATGCACTGCAACGAAAAGTAGCCCCTGCTCACCGCAACTGGAGAAAGCCTGCACACAGCAATGAAGACCCAACGCAGTCAAAAATAAATAAATTTATTGAAAATAAACTAAAAATAGAACTACCATACAACCCAGCAATCCCACTACTGGGCATATAGCCTGAGAAAACCATAATTCAAAAAGAGACATGTACCACAATGCTCATTGCCGCTCTCTTTACAATAGCCAGGACATGGAAGCAACCTAAGTGTCCACTGACAGATGAATGGATAAAGGAGATGTGGCACATATATACACTAGAATATTAGTCAGCCATAAAAAGAAACAAAATTGAGTTATTTGTAGTGAGGTGGATGGAGCTAAAGTCTGTCATACAGAGTGAAGTAAGTCAGAAAGAGAAAAACAAATACCATATGCTAATACATATATATGGAATCAATTTTTAAAAACAGGTTATGGGACTTCCCTGGTGGTGCAGTGGTTGAGAGTCCGCCTGCTGAGGCAGGGGACATGGGTTCGTTTCACTTTGTTATAAAAAAGAAACTAACACACCATTGTAAAGCAATTACACTCCAATAAAGATGTTAAAAAAAAAAAAAGACAAAGGAGGCAGTTTTAACTCTGATTGTACACAAGCTGCTTTAAGGAGTACTACTCAGAAAAGCATGGAGGTTAGATATGGAGAAGATGACTGGGGAGAAAAATGCTGATTAAAATGCTGTTATGTTGATCAACTGATAGGGCATTTAACACGGCAGGTAGGAAGTTAAACTGCCTGTGAAACCAGTCACAGGACAGAGTGGTCTGTACAGGTGATGGTGTGGCAGACTTCGCACCGGAGCGAGTACAGGAGTTAGGAGGCTGGAGACCCAGACCAGAGAGACATTCCCGAGTGTCTTAGTGGAGGCACGGGAGACTGAGACAGCAGAGGCAGAATGTGGGGAGAGGAAAGTATAGATCCTCTGAGCGGACGGCCACATTCCAGAGATCTGAAGCAGAAAGGAAATTAGTAAGAGAGACTGAGGTGTAACCGAGGGACATAAATAGGAGGGTATCACATCATGAAACCTGAGGCCAGAGACACCCAAAAAACGAGTTTAAACATTACCAAATGCTGTTGAGAGGTCAAGGATAACAAGCAGGAAAAAAAGAGATGTGGAATCTGACAGCTGTCAAGTAAGTCAAGGGAACGCTGTGCATAGAACAGGGGGCCAGAAGCCGGATATTAAGGAGTTAGGAAGCGAGTGGGTACTAAAGAAGACAGAGCACAAAGACTACGCTTTCAGAAAGTCAGATGTTCTAGAAAAATGGCAAAGGACCCAAACCTTGTTTGCAACATACTCACTAACCAGGAATCCCAATTGCTGCTTATTGAATACAATAATAGGCACACATTTTGTTTCAAGACATCTTGAGAACCTCCTAGCTGTGTATTTGAAAATCACACTTTCTCCCACCAAATTAATCAATTCAGTGTTTGTACAGTCAGGATTCTTTGCAGTCAGGATCAGGCTTGGAAATCAACCCTTTTCTAAGGTCAACAGCGGCACTGTGGTTCTGGCTCCCTCCTTGCCACTCAGCAGCTGCCCTTCTAGAATGTACTGAAAATAATTCCCCTGCCAGGAAAATTTGCCAGTGCTATTTATTGATTTCAGAAAGCTGTGACAAACAACCATGATACCCTGTATAGTAAATTGTCAGAATATAGTGTATCACATAAAGCTCTCAATAGACTTCAGTCAACATTGTGAAAACCGGTGGTTTTAGGGCACCGGTTTAGTTGATTCACCAAACTTCAAGCTTAATCTCATGTTAATTGTATTCTATAGAAATAACCAACTTTGTGCATGTGCTCTGCCACATTACAATAAGCTTGGGGACCGTTCAGTTGATATGATGTCCCCTTGGAAGCCAGAAATTTACTCCACGGAAAGGGCTGTAACATATCAGACTAGCAACCTCATCCTCTGCTATCTTATGTTATGTTTTATCTACTATGTGTTTTGCCCTCTTAGAAGTCATAATCTACAGTTAAATCGCAGGAGAGATGATATAAAGTTGTCAGCAGGAGAGGCAAGACAGCCATTCTAAGCCAAACAGTCACTTCCTTCCACGATTCCCTCCATCCTGAGTTCTGTGCCTCAGGACTTTATTTCAGTCTGTGCACCCAGCGTCGATCGGTCTTGGGAGCCGAGCTCACCTTGACTGTGCTGGAGATGATGATAAAGGAAATGCCAGTTTATTAATTTGCCATGAGAAGCCCAGCTTCACAGTGGATCAGGAATTCAGCACATTCTCCTGTAGGGAAATCCACCTGGTGGAGAAGAGCAGGCGACCTAGCCTCAGATGGAGCTGAAATTCACATCTCACCTGCCGCTCAAAGGCTGTGTGATCCTGGTCAACTAAACTCTGCTTTCGTGTCCAAAAAGGTGCGGTTCGTGCAATAACAGTGTGTTTCACGTGGCTGTTTTAAGAATTAAATGAAAAAATTCATGTAAAATGTTCATCATGATGATAAGTTCATGCTGAATGTGTATTTACTACTATTGCTGTGTGGAGAAATAAATCACAATCAGATTATTTGGTGACCAGGGAATCAGAGAAACGCTGGTCTGATGGAGAATCTTACTACCTGTCATGCATAGGGAAAAAAACCTCCTCTACTCAGAGCTGTCAAATTATTCTCCTATACTTTAATCTAGTATTTTATGGTTTTATTTTTCACATGTAAATCTTTGCTTCCTCTAAAATACATTTTGCTTAAGGAGTCAGCTTTATTTTTTCCTTAAATGGTTATTCAGCCATCCCATCTCATTATATTTTTATTTTTCCTATTTTCTCTCCTGAAGGATAAATTTCTGGGAGTGGGGAGCATACTTTCGCACCATGTTTGCTCTTTGCAGGTATGAAATTCTTTTCTAGGAATTCTATCTTTGTAAGTTTTTTTTTTTTTTTTTTTTTTTTTTTTTGCGGTACGCGGGCCTCTCACTGTTGTGGCCTCTCCCGTTGCGGAGCACAGGCTCCGGATGCGCAGGCTCAGCGGCCATGGCTCACTGGCCCAGCCGCTCTGCAGCATGTGGGATCTTCCCAGACCGGGACGCGAACCCGTGTCCCCCGCATTGGCAGGCGGACTCTCAACCACTGCGCCACCAGGGAAGCCCTCTTTGTAAGTTTTAAGTGATGCACATATAGCTACAGTTTTGGGTCACTTTGCCTATCGATAGAATGAAATTTCCTGAGAAAGGCAGAGAGCGTTAGAGAGCGTTAATTAGGTCAACACAAACCCTTACCCATTGCCCTCATCACCTGATGAGGGGCTTATTTCAACAGGTGGCTGCTTGGTCCCTTGAAAAGAGCAAAGGGCCAGGAGCCAAATATCTGCAGTCTGACTCTGGAAAAATTAATCTTTGAGCCTTGAAGTTCTCGTCTGTAGAATGAGTAAAATAATATCTGTCATTTTTCTCTCAGGATTGTATAAAAATAAAATCATATCATAGAAATGCCTGTGCTTTGAGAAAGCAGTAGTGCTCTCCAACGTAAGGGGAACTGTACATGATATGAGGTTTAAGAGATCCTTGTCCTGCTAAAGGGAGGTACCTCTTGATCACCTTGAATGGACCGTAGGAGTTGTGGGAAAGGGAATTTACCTGGGAAATCAAAGATTGCATTTGGAAAATTGGAACGATATTGGTATAATTAGGGATTTTATGGGAAGTATGGATGACCTTGTAATATCTCCTGATTAGAAAGGACTATGGCTATTAGACCTTCTTCAGTGTTGGTGCAGATGACTTCAATCACTTGCAAACTAATGGAACCAGGGCAGCTCCAAACTGTGTCTTCACATCTCTTTCCTACAATCAACTCTCCAACTCTCCAATTCACACTCGCACACACACACCCGTGGTTCACAATCACTGTGGTTTCTGGGAGTGTGCTGCTACATCTCCCTACAAGAGAACCTTCCCTGAGGAGTATAGACAGACTCCAGCTGCGATCTTGGATCCACTTTGGACACTTTTGGATCCAATTTGGTGTTCACACCAAGAGTATGTTCTTCCGGCGTTGCTCCCAGCTGATAATAGAGCACAGAGGTGGAAATAAGTCCAGGAGTTTGTAAGTTAGGGACACACCTAACAAGAAACCTTTGCTCTGGGGCCCCCCGTCAGCCTGTAGTTTGGGGCTTTTCTTTCCCAGTTCACTTTCCTCCCCTTTCTCATCACGTCAGACCTCCATCTCAATCTGAAGGTCTCTCCACCAACTCCTGCCCCTCCCAACTTTATCCTTCACAGGTGTTTCCCCCAATAAATATCCTGCACATTTCAGTCTGTCTTGGATCTGCTTTTCCAAAGACCCAAACTAACATCTTCACTCCCTGCCCCACTCCTAATTTATAGGTATTTCTTCTCACAAATTTTAGGAGGAAGGCCATTGTGATGCACAACAGAAGGGGGTGCCATTCACATCATTGTCTGTATGAATGTATTAACCCTTGTTTGTGACCTAACATGTGATCTATCCTGGGGAATGATCCATGTACACTTGAAAAGAATGTGTATTCTGCTATTTGGGGGTGAAATGTCTTATATATATCTAATATATACAATGTGTCTTTTAAGGCTCATGTTTCCTTACTGTCTGGGTGATCTATCTATTGATATAACTGGGGTGTTAAAGTCCCCTAGTATTATTGTATCAATACTATTATTGTATTACTGTTAATGTCTCCCTTTATGTCTGTTAATTTTTGACTCACATATTTCGGTGCTCCTATGTTGGGTGCATGTATATTTACAAGTGTTATATCTTCTTGTTGAATTGATTCCCTTATCACTGTAATGTCCTTCTTTGTCTCTTGTTACAGTCTTTGTTTTAAAGCCTATTTTGTCTGATATAAGTATTGCTACCCCAGCTTTATTTTCATTTCCATTTGTATGTAACCTCTTTTTCCTTCACCTCATTTTCAGCCTGTGTGTTTGTCTTTAGATCTGAAGTGAATCTCTTATAGACAGCATATATATGGGTCTTGGGCTTGTTTTTAAATCCATTCAGCCACCCTATGTCATCCATTTACAGTCAAAGTAATTATTGATAGGTATGCACTTATTGCCTTTTTTTGTTTTCTGGTTATTTTTGTTGTTCTTTATTCCTCTCTTCCTCTCTTCCCTTGTGATTTGATGACTCTCTTTAGTGTCACATTTGTATTCCTTTCTCATTATTTTTTTGTGTATCTATTATCAGTTTCTGGTTTGTGGTTACCATGAGGTTCTGATGTAACAATCTATGTTATGGTAGCCCATTTTAAGTTGATGGTTGGTTAAGGCTGAGCAGGTTCTAAAAGCACTATGTTTTTACTCCCCCATGATATTTTTGCCATCATATTTTACATATTTTTATTTTGTATATCCCTTAACTAGTTGTTATAGATACATGTGATTTTCTAGTTTTTTCATTTTCTTTTAACCTTCATACTAATCATATAGATGGTTAATCTGCTACCTTTACTCTATGCTTGCCTTTACTGGTGAGATTTTTCTTTCCTTCAGAGTTTTCACATTTCTAGTTATGGGCTTTTTTTTTTTTCTATTTAAAAAAATCCCTTTAACATTTCTTGTAAGGTTGGTTTAGTGGTGATGAACTCCTTTAGCTTCTACTTGTCTAGAAAACTTTTTATCTCTCCTTCAAGTCTGAATTATAACCTTGCCAGATAGAGTATTTTTGGTCATAAGTTTTTATCTTTCAATACTTTAAATAAATTGTCTACTCCTTTCTGGACTGTAAAGCTTCTGCTAAAAAGTCAGCTGATAGTCTTATGGGCTCTCTCCTAATATAACTAGTTGCTTTCACTTGTTGCTTTTAAGATTCTCTCTTTAACTTTTGACATTTTAATTATAATAAGTCTTGGTGTGGGTCTCTTTGGGTTCATCTTGTTTGGGACTCTGTGCTTTCTAGACTCAGCTGTCTGTTTCCTTACCAGGTTAGGGAAGTTTTCAGCCATTATGTCTTCAAATAGGTTTTCTGTCCTTTTCTCCCTCTCTTCTCATTCTGGAACCCCTATAATGCCAATGTTAGTAAGCCTGATGTTGTCCCTGAGGTCCCTTAAACTATCCTCATTTTGTTTGTTTGTTTATTTCTTTTTCCTTTTGCTGTTCCAATTGGGTAATAGCCTATCTTCCAGATCGCAGATTTGTTCTTCTGCATCATCTAATCTGCTGTTGTTTCCCTCCAGTGCATTTTTCTTTTAAGTTATTGTATTCTTCAGGTCTGATTGGTTCTTTTTTTATGTCTTCTACCTCTTTGTTGAAGTTCTCACTGTGTTCCTCCAACATCTAATGACCATTACTTTGAGCTCTTTATCAGGTGGATTGCTTACCTCCATTGCATTTAGTCTTTTTTCTGACTTTTTTTTTCTTTATTCTTTCTTTTGGAACATATTCCTTTGTCTCTTCGTCTTGCCTAACTCTCTTCGGTTTGTTTGTACGTATTACGTAGATCAGCTACATCTCCAGTCTTGAAAAAAGTGGCTTTGTGTAGAAGGTGCCCTGTTGAGCCCATAAGAATGGTCCTCCCTGGTCACAGGTGCTGCAGAAGTGTCCCCTATGTGGGCTGCATGTACCCTCCTGTTGTAACTGGGCCAAACTGCTATGGGCATTAGCCGGGCTGGTCCCGCATACGGATGGCTGTGAGGCCCAGCTGAAACTGTTGCATCTGCTCTGGTGTACAGGGCAAGCCCCTGGTGTGGGAGCCACTTTGGAGTGATGCCAATGCTGGCTAAGGTCATCTGTCACATCTGGTGGGGCAGGGGGACACTTTGAAGGAGCGCTGGTTGGGTCAGGCCCACAGGTGAACCCGGAGCAGGGAGATCTGTGCTAGTAAGTTAGATGGGGAGAGTTGGAAATGGCACCTGCCAGCGCTGGGCCAGCTAGGTAGAAGGTGAGCCAAAAATGAAAACAGAAACAAAACACCGGCACCCACCAGCTCCTTCATACTGGAAGAAGCTTCAAACAGTTCCCTGCTCCACGGGCACACGCCCTAAAATTATTCAATGACCTCCTTCATGTATGACCCAGGCTCTTTTCAAACCGCTGCCTCTGTGTTAGGACTTAGAGTAAGTGAGTCTTTGTGCACTCCATTTAAGACTGAAGACGCAGTTTCCTACAGCCCCCGGCTCTCCTGGATGTAAGCCCTGCTGTTATTCAAAGCCAGAGGTATGGGCGCTCGTCTTTCCCGTGCAGCTACCCCAGGCTGGGGAGCCCTTTGTGGGGTTTGGAGCTCCCACTCCTCCGGGGCTGTGATATCCCACCCACCTGTGGGTCTCAGTGCCCGGGCGTGTGTCCCAGCCAGATCATGTGTCCACCCCTCCTACCTGTCTCAGTGTGGCTTTTTCTTTTTATCTTTAGTTGTGGAAAATCTTTTCTGCTTGTCTTCGGGTCATTCTCAGAGATAGTGTCTCTATGTGTAGTTGTAATTTTGGTGTGTCTGTGGGAGGAGACAAGCCCGGGATCTTCCTACTCTACCATCTTGTCCCACCATTCAAGCCTGCAGAGTTTTTATTCACAGAATGGGATGCTGCTTGAGAGTTTCTGGAGCACTCCAACGGCACTTTACCTACAATACCAAAGCAAGCTAGACAGTTTTCAAAATGGTCAGTCTAATTGGCTGCAATTGTTTAAAGCCTTTCCAGCGATAGAAAAGTGTTTTAGGGCACAGATCTGCAAGAGTTTTCGGTAAAAGGCCATATAGTAAATACTTTTGGCTTCACAGGCCACACAGATCTCTGTTACAACTACTCAGCTCTCCCACTGTAGTGTGAAAGCAGTCAGAGATCATATGTAACATGAATGGACATGGCTGTGTTCCAATAATAGTATTCATGGTCACTACAATTTGAATTTTTATAATGTTTACATTTCATCAAAAATAATCTTCTGATTCTTTTTTCAACCGTTTAAAAATGTAAAAAACATTCTTAGCTTGAGGTTGGCCAAACACAAAAACAGGTGGGGAACCAGATTTGGCCCACAGGATATATTTTGCTGACCCCTGCTTCAGGCTTCTCACTAAGAAGGGAGATCAGTGAGGGGCACAGCCGGTTCTGGATCGTAACACACTGGCCTAGTTTGGCCCCTGTGAGGACGCTGGATCAACCTTGATCTGAAACAGACCAGCTTGCGAGGAAAGGGGAGGCACTTGTTACAATACTCTCTGTATTCCTTTGAGAGTCAGGATTACCACTGGATTCCTCTGCCTTGCCCTTGTGAGTGTCACTGACATCAAAAAGCAAGAAAATGGGGCTTCCCTGGTGGCGCAGTGGTTGAGAGTCCGCCTGCCGATGCAGGGGACACGGGTTCGTGCCCCGGTCCGGGAAGATCCCACATGCCGCAGAGCGGCTGGGCCCGTGAGCCATGGCCGCTGAGCCTGTGCGTCCAGAGCCTGTGTGCCGCAACGGGAGAGGCCACAACAGTGAGAGGCCCGCGTACCGCAAAAAAAAAAAAAAAAAGCAAGAAAATGTTGCCTGCTGGTTTCTTGCAATGCTCTGAGAGTTTCAAGGCCATCTCACTTGAATTATTATATTCAGAATGAAAGTCATAGTTTAAACCCTGAGAGGGCGCCTTCTTTCTGGGCAGGTATCTGTATACATAACATGTTGCAGATTAGAGAACACTCTTCCATTGCAAACATCAGACCGTGGGATTTTTTGTTTGTTTTTGTTTGTTTGCTTAGCTTGGGGGGCAGTTTTCATTGTATATCTTTAGGAGATACTAAAGATAAAAGAAAAAGCCCCTTAAGTTTCTACCACATGCTACTGAATCAAGGGCTGGTATGAAAATGCAATATTCTGTACAGTTTGTTTAATCACACTGTTCTCTGACGCCATATCTAATTTTTCCAGCCTGACCTTTCCTAAGATTCTGCTTCCTCTTTCATCGGGATTTAAGTGAAAGGGCAAAGCATTTTGCATGAATATAGAAACAGAGTAGGAATTGTACAAATCCACTGAAGCAAAAGAAACTCAGGGCAATTAATAGCATTTGTTGAATCCACTTGCTCTCAGGGAACTTACTATCCTACATCACACATTAAACCCCTGGGGAATGCACTGTTCATCGTTTAAGGAGGAAAAGAGGGCTGTAAAGAATCAAAGGAAACAAGAATGTTCACATACTGAAGTCAAATATTAATCAGACTACTGTTTTTGATTTTTTGATTTCAAGAGTAAAGACTTGGACTGTTAGTAATTCTGTGTGTGCATGTGATCCAGCCCCTTCTCCAAAAAATATGCTTCCCCATCAAAAACAACCCCCTCAAAATAAAAATAAACCCTTCCCCACACACATACAAACAAGAGTCCTACTTTTTAACCTGTAAAATAATACGAAACACTGCAAAGGAATTTTCATAGTTATTGAAAGTCTATTTTATTTTTGGCCATGCCACTCGGCATGTGGGATCTTAGTTCCCCAACCAGGGGTCGAACCCGTGCCCCCTGCAGTAGAAGCACAGAGACTTAACCACTGAACCGCCAGGGAGGTCCCACTGATAGTCTAGATTAGAGTCAGCTCCAAAGAACAGCAGGACCAATGGTCAAACCCAGACTCATGCTCTACATCCTCACTTTTCTTTTGAAGTTCCCAGTTGTCTTCTTTCTTTCCTTCTATTTTTTGTTTCCTTTTACTTTTAAAAGTTAGTTTATTTTGAGACAATTTTAAATTATAGAAAAGTTAAAAAAATATAACATCACATTCTACCATCCAAAAATAACACGTATCACATTTCCTTGTTACAAAAAATTGAATATTGCAACTATAACCAAAGTCCCTCTTCCACCTCCCCAGAAGCAGCTGCCGTCATGACTTTGTTGTATATGTTTCCACTCCATTTTTTGTTCTTTCCATACATATATGAATCCACAAATATTCTACCATGCTATTTTATAGATTTATATTTAAAGAAATGGAATCATTCGGTATGTGTCATTTTTTAAAATAAATTTATTTATTTTATTTATTTATTTTTGGCTGCATTGGGTCTTTGCTTTGCGCGGGCTTCCTCTAGTTGTGGTGAGTGGGCGCTACTCTTTACTGCGGTGCGTGGGCTTCTCATCACGGTGGCTTCTCTTGTTGCAGAGGACGGGCTCTAGGCACGTGGGCTCAGTAGTTGTGGCATGTGGGCTCTCTAGAGCGCAGGCTCAGTAATTGTGTCGCACAGGCTTAGTTGCTCCACGTCATGTGGGATCTTCACGGACCAGGGCTCGAACCTGTGTCCCCTGCATTGGCAGGCAGATTCTTAACCACTGCACCACCAGGGAAGCCCTGTGTGTATCATTTTGCATCTTGCTTTTTTTCAATCAATACTATGTTTTTTAATCTTTTCATATATATTCTCTTTCTTCTTTAAAGCTGTTCATCACTCACACCATCCTCTGGGATTATTCTTTCTGCCCCCCAGAGCCCTAGTTTCCTGATGCCTCCAAATAACAATAAACATTTAATTTTAAGGATTTTACTACCAAAAACCATGGGAAAACAGAAATTGCCAAACACCAGAAACATGGAAAATTGTAGAATTTCATAAATCTTAGAAAGTTCAGAAAATATAGCCTCATGCTCTAATTCCTAATATCTTGGCCAAACAAAGATGGCAGCTGGAAACCCTATTGATAACCTGTTCTGCTTTTGTTTTTGAAAGTGGAATTCAACAGACCTCATCCTTCCTTCTGACCCGAAGAGAAAGGTCCTGCTGACCCCACTCCCTGTAATGAGGCTCAGCTTAGACTCCCTTATTGGCATGAAGGACACAAAATAAACGCTCCTTCCGTTCAAGTGGATGAGTTGCTCTTTGAGGGCCTCCAGACCAGATAGAACCCATTTCACAGAAAGGTTTAGCTGTTAAGAAGACAGTGTTGAAAAGCCTGTGGTCTGGGATCCAACTGCCAGGTTTAAATGCCAGGCCCGCCCCTGACTAGTTCTTCAGATTTGAACAAGTTTCTTTACCTCCATGAGTAATATTTTCTCATTTCTAAAATAATAGTTGTTTGAGCATTAAGAGTTAATCTATAATGAGTCCTTGATAAGTGTTAGTAGCTGTTGTTATTGTTAGTTATTCGGGGTCCTACATACTCATGGTCCCCCCACATTGATTCACAGTCAATGAAGAGAAATGAGTCTCATACTTCTTGAAAACTTGTGATTTAGATGCAGTCAATACTCTGAGTTATCTAGTGATATTCAACATTAAGGGCAAGCTGAGCTAAAAATCCATACATGAATATAGGTTCAAAAGTTGATATCTCACTTACATGCAGCCCCACGAATTTTCAGGATTAAAAAACCAGCATCATTACCTTCAAGAAGCCTTGTGGATTCACATCAGCATGCCAATTAGGGAATCAATATTTGAGCAGTATTGAAGCCTGAAAAAGTGGCCCCTAAAGACTGCCCTGAGGGCTAGGTGAGGCAGTTATCTGTACCAGTTATTTATTGGCTATGAAGACAATGGTCAACAAAGAAGATGTTTATTAGAGGCTGTGATTATTTTTAACAGACCAAGCCCACTTGTGTGGAACCAGGGAGATACCCACAGAAGTAGGACGATTAAAATAATTATTGGAACATTTTATATACTATGGAAAGTATTTGCTATGCTTTTTCTTCATAGGAAGAAAGTTTCTACGATAAAATTATGATGAAGAGCATCTGTGAACTTTTAGAAGTTTGGACTTCTTGTGGAGTGTTAAGGTGGAGAAGCCACCTCTGTCAATAATGAACAACCTTGCCAATAACCATTTTGTGCAACTCTGAAGCTCCAAGAAATCCCATAAAATCAAAGCCAATGTGTAGGACAAAATTAAGGACAGGAGTTCTAAAACAAAAAAAAGAAGATAGGGCTTCCCTGGTGGCGCAGTGGTTGAGAGTCCGCCTGCCGATGCAGGGGACACGGGTTCATGCCCCGGTCCGGGAAGATCCCACATGCTGCGGAGTGGCTGGGCCCGTGAGCCATGGCCGCTGAGCCTGCGCGTGCGGCTCTCACAACAGTGAGAGGCCCGCGTACAGCAAAAAAAAAAAAGATAAAAATCCAGTTGCAATTTGAAAGATTTTAAGCAAACAAAAACCACCAGAAAACAGACGAAACCCTTGCTGAAGCAACATGTGGGTTAGGATTCAGGAGACCACTTAAGGAAAATTCTATCTGTCCTAAGCACAAACACACTCTGAGAGTCAAAAGTTTGCCTCCATTGTGTTCAATACGCATTCTAGAGCTTGAACTTGATTGCTACTGAAGACACAGAGATGGTAAATATTGTGCAGGGGTCTGCAGAGGCACAATCAATATTCACCTTATGTTAATATACATCTCAGGAAACCACTTAATTGACTTGTTTTAAGGAAAAAAAACTCTGAAGACCAAAGCCAGAGCCAATGTTTTGATCAGTTTCTAGCCACAGAGCACTGGATCCAAAAACCGTGTTCTCTGAAGCATTCCAAATTTCACTTGGGCCATATTTGATTTTAAGTACACAAGTAATTATTTTTCATTTCCTAATAAGAAAAAACATGGTGGGCATTTTCTGACTGATTAGCTCCAGCTGGACTCCTGTTCTAGCCAGCTCTTTGGGTGGGGCTCTAACTCTACCTGAGGAGGTTGTGGAACACAGATGTGCTCCCACCTGCTGGTTAAGATGCTTCTGGCAGGTAAAGTTGGCATCATCACCTGGATTGTAAACAGGCTTCATCTGGGTTATTTGTGAACCGTTTACAAAGAGGATCTGTTCCTCTGATAAAAGGGAAATTTTGACCTTGGAATTGCTTCCTGAATTCATGACTGCATGGTTTTTGTCCATTTAGTAATCTCTCTGTTAACAGACAGAACTTATTTACTGTAGGTGATCCCTCACCACACTAAAACTATACTTCACAGCACAGGTGTCAATGTCCAGTCGGATTTAAAGACCTCTTTAAAACTGTGGTTTGATGAGACACATAGTCTACCTATTATAGAAAATTTTGATGCTGCTCAAAATAGGGTCTAGCTTCTTTTAAGCCTTTTCAAAGATGTTACCATGATTTGGGATAATTATTTCAGTATTGGCCAGTCTCATGTATTTTAGGACATCAGAGTCATAAACAGGAGATCAAGTTTCTTCCAGCCAATGACTCAACTTTTTCCCTTAGCTACTAAAACATTCCATTTTGACGTGACTTAACTTTGAAAGAAAGTTTGCAGCCCATAATAAAATATTTTACTACAATGTAGAGTAAAATATGTACTCATTATAAAACGCATAACAAAAATAAATTCTGCATATGAAGGACTTTGGTGAATTTGAGCCATAAGACAAAAATAAAAAGGCTAATCACACATTTGCTAAATATTAATTCTCTACTGAGCCATGAAATGGAGCAAAGTTCTAAAGATAAATATTAATGGGGAGTTTCTGCCAATACTATCCAACAGAATACATTATAATAGTAAATATATCAAGTGAGAATTTCTTTTCCCTGGAATTAAAATAAGCTAAAACTTCCTTTTAAGAAGAAATCCTTTGCTAGTTTGAATTAATATAACCTCTGTACACTTGTTTTCCTTTAAACATTGATTATTTAGGACCTATAAAGTCTTCCTAACCTTTTGGTCTTTTGAGAAAGCTCTCTGCACTGTCCCTGTCCGATGCCTGCATGTTGACCTAGTTTTGACGAACATCTTGGTGGTTTTAATAGAAAACTCTTGTATTCTAGATTTTTCTCTACCACTCCATGACATCATTTTAGATAAATCCTTAAAAAGAACAATGAAAAGGATGTTTAAGATTCTACCATTTGGGGCTTCCCTGGTGGCACAGTGGTTGAGAATATGCCTGCCAATGCAGGGCACACGGGTTCGAGCCCTGGTCTGGGAAGATCCCACATGCCGCAGAGCAACTAGGCCCGTGAGCCACAACTCCTGAGCCTGCGTGTCTGGAGCCTGTGCTCAGCAACAAGAGAGACCGCGATAGTGAGAGGCCCGCGCACCGCGATGAAGAGTGGCCCCCACTTGCCGCAACTAGAGAAAGCCCTCGCACAGAAACAAAGACCCAACACAGCCATAAATAAATAAAATTTTTAAAAAAAGAAAGAATGATCCACGCTTTAAAAAAAAAAGATTCTACCATTTTAACAGACTTGTCATTCTCCTTCTTGATTTATCCACACACAAAATATTAACTCACATTTCTAGAGGTAATTACTAAATTTACATATTCATAGAAAAACCAGCATACAAGTTGATGATATCACAATTTGATATTTATGAAATGCCAGTTTTCCATATAGAAAATCAGCAATTATAACTGGAGTTGTTTATTAACATTTGGAAGAAAATAAATAACAAATGGGCTCACTATTCATTAAAATTCCTCAATAATACAACTGTTTCCATCTCAAAATAGTCGTATATGATGTCCATGTTTTGACTTCAGAGCAACTTACTCTAGTAAGCTTACATTTAAAATAACTCTTGGTAAAATATTCTCATTAGGCTTTTCCTATATTTTCTTACATGTTTACCAATTTTAGCTGTTTTGTATATGTGTGTGTGTTGATTCAAAGCACAATCTTATTTGCCATCAAGAATCTGATTTATTACGAGGGGAAGATGGCGGAAGAGTAAGACGCTCACTGTTTGCAGATGACATGATACTCTGCATAGAGAATCCTAGAGATGCTACCAGAAAATTACTAGAGCTAATTAATGAAGTTGGTAAAGTAGCATGATACAAAATTAATGTAAGGAGGCAGGAATGTACAGTGGAGATAGGACAGCCTCTTCAGTAAGTGGTGCTGGATCAATAAAAGATCAATAAAACTAAAAGCTGGTTCATCTCACACCAGTCAGAATGGCCATCATCAAAAAATCTAGAAACAATAAATGCTGGAGAGGGTTAAAGATGTAAAAAAAAAAAAAAGAATCTGATTTATTACCCAAGATTGTGGGTGAGATACTGAAATGGAATTAGCACAAATCTTTTTCGTTAATTATGTATGTATGTATGTATATATGCGTAAACCCAGCTAGTCATTTTGCTCGCGTTTCAAGAACAGAAGTAGGTCAGAGAGTATGGGTGAATTGATATGCAGAAACACATCAGCATCCCTGGGGAAAGAACCTCAGGGTGCATAGGATGGGCGCATTTACTGGTTCACAGTTCTAAGAAGGAAGTAAGTAGTACATTCTTTATCATCCCAAACTACTAAGTTTTCTAAAGAGAATATTAAATTTCCCAAAATCACCCTTTTGTTCCATCCTTCAGAAGTTTTTCAGGTTTTTGGTTTGTTTATTGTTTTGCTCCCTCTCAATGTAACCGGGTTTTAGACAGTCATCTCTCTTGCCAAGGCTCCCTTCAGCTGTGCTAAGAGAGCTATTCTAAGATGTCAGTTTCTAGCCAGTATGTTTTTAGGTGTTGGGTTGTAGCTTTTGAAGGAAGAAAGGAAACGATGTGCAAATAAAACAGGTTTAGGTAGATTGTTTTCTTAGAAAACGACAGCTGTCAGTTGTTGAAGAAGTCGCTGTGTTGAAGAATTTAGGGTAAAAATAAAGAATGTGTAAAAGCATGCCACCAAGATCGTGGGCTGTAATGGGCTCAAAGATCAGCCCTTCTGAGCTTTACCAGCAATACCCACAGGATGTCTCTTTGATTACCTGTGGGTAAGTGAATTATTCATTCTGGCATCCCTAATGCACTTGAGTCATAAACATGGATTTTGTGTCATCTAATCTTAGATTTGGAAGAAACCGTAAAGGACAGCCAGCCTAAACTTCTACACAATCTCTTCTTCCTTGTCCCTGACAAATAATTATTTAGCTTTTTCTTCTTACATATATTAGATATTACTATCCATACACATTGCCAAATATCCAAATAACTGTTTTTCATACAATATGTTCTTAAAGAAAAAAAAATGTTCCCACGATCTCACCACCTGGATTAACCTTGGGTGCATAGCTATCTATTTATAGACACATATAAAACCATACTATAAGGTTTGTTCTGTAATTCATTTGTTTAATCTACTACATATCACAAACCTCTTTCTCTTCCAATAAGTATTTATGTAGTCACTTTAAAGCCTGTATAGTGTGTGGATCTACCATAACACCATAACGTATTCAGCCAAATCCTTTATTGTTAAGTAAATATATTATTCCATATTCCTGACATTTCAAACATTGGAATTATGATCATACATCTTTGAAAACCTTTCCAGTTATTTCTTTGAAAAAATTTCTGGTTGCTCAGCTTCATTTTGAACTTTTCTAGTGGTGGGAAGTTTTGTATACCCCAAGACAAACTTTTTCATTGTTGGACAGGTCCAATTCAAATAAAAGCTACTTTTTATTCTCATGGAATAAGTCTAATTCCACTTTGGGGCTAGAGCTTTTCACGTACTTGATAACAGCTAAAAATTATAATTTCTCAAAAAATATGCTTCCTACATTTCCCACTTCCTGTTGACCCTTCTCCAGGTATTCCCTGATAGTTCCTTCTCTCTTTAGACAGTTTAAAGTATAAGGTAGAGTTACACAGATGTTGTACATTTTCGTAGGTTTCAAATGTTGTGTAATTTCAACTGATGTTCAAAACGATCCAAAAGGCCATCTTCAATTTTTAGGCTTGGGTGGATGTGGCAGAGATTGCTAGTTTTTCCCCACTATCCATTCTATTCTCCCTTAGTGACAGAAGACAGCATTATGACCAAATACAAAATTACATTTCCCAACCTCCTTTGCAGCTAGTTGTGGGAATTACCGACATTCTGGCTAATAGGATGTAATTGGAAGTGTTCTGTGGAATTCCAGCTTAATGGGAGTTGACTCAGCTGGCATGAACATCCTTTCTGTTCTTTCCCTTTCTTATTTCCAACACACGATGGCTGGGACCTCACCAGCCCTCTTGGACTATGAGGTAATCTTGTGGTTGGAAATCATGTCTGAGAATAGCAAAACTGAAAGCTAAAAGAAGCCTAGTGTCTAATAACCATGAACCTTCCATACCCGGGCTGAGCTGCCTTATTTCCAGACTTCTTTCAGGTGTGAGAGAAGTAAATTTATGTTTTATGTAAGCCACTGCTATTTCTGCTGTTGTTTTTTTTAAATAGTTTTACTTTTTTTACTAATTGCTTAGTGCAATTCCTAAGAGATACAGGGGTCATACCCAAGAGTGCTAATAGAGAGTAATTATTAGTTATTCCTGCCTTACCAGGATCTTGCCTCAATATATGACAAACTCTTAACAGACAAAAAGAATGACCTGTCAACAAAAAAAACCATATGAAGTACATATAATCAAAGTATATATAATCAATTGTTTTGGAGATAAATTTCTTGATTTGTGTGATAATCCATATAACCTTGTATTCAGCTAACACCCTCGCTTGGTATATACCAAACACTCAGAGTTGATGATACATTTGATAGTCTACTTGGAAACTAACAAATTCTTTTTAATCCTCTCTGTAATTGTCAGAAGAAGGATGGTTTGGTTGTAACAAAGACAGAGGCTGAAGTGAAGGTCAAAGAGACAAGCTAAAAGAAGAAATGGGCTGATGTCCATGGTCTCATTAGTCTGTGTAATGTATGACTATTTCTTAGAAGGCAATGAGTATAAACACATGTGCAAAAAGAAAGATTTGGCTGGAGATAGTATGGAGGAGCAAACAAAAGAGAATCTTGCCAGTTATCCCATGACTCCTGGTACTAGGCAGCCACAAAACCTTCGTTCCCCTCTGTCATGGTCCTCCTTTTTTGTTGCCTCTTCCTTGGCCACAGTGAGACATAGAGTATGGAAAAATATATGGGGCCATGATTGTAAGCGTTGCTCAACAACTGGAAGAGGACTCAAGATAGAAGGGAAGGAAGAAAAGCCCTAAATCATCTTCTCATGGTCATAGAGAACAGTGGGGTTTGCTGTTTGCAACAACTATCATTAATATATATCCTTGGGTGTGATTTCCATTTTAAATCACTTTTCGTAGTATGCAGAAATTGAATGATATTAACATAAATAGTCAATTTAAATGTAAGATAACAATGATGGCTATAATTCAAACAGCAATGTCATAAAGCCATTTTAAATTAATTTTTTAAACATAGATTTAAATTTCATTCAGTGTATACTTTTTAAAAGAGTTACAAATTCTTTCAGAAAACACCTATGGAAGTTTTGAATTTGAGGCTAGAAGAATTATTACTAAAGATCTGCCAACAGAGCAATTATCAATGAATTTTAATGACATTAATGGTAGTCATTTCCAGCTGGGAAACTTACAGGAAGACAGATATTTACCTTTTTCCCCAAAAGTCAAGAAGAAATTAAAGGCTTCTGATAGTCATGGGAAGTGGCTTTGGGGTGAGATTCTATCTTAGGTTATCTCTCTTTTTGCTTTAGTTACACAGAAAAAGCAAAGGAAGAATGGTAAAGGGGAAAATACTCAAGGGAATTCTTTCCTTGGAAAGCTCTTAAGGAAGTAGTAACAGAAATTATCCCAGCTAAAGTACCCAGCCACCCCACACAGAATCAACAATGGCCCTAGACACCCAATGTAACCAGCAAGGACTTCATATGCCTCAAGATGGACTTCAGCTGTTACCTAGAAATCAAGGAAAATTGAATGGTAACCATTATCCAGTGCATAGTCATGGAGTTTATTCAAAAAGTTTGCTAGTAAGAATTATTTACGTAGTAATTAAATGTACTCTAGGTTCACCTATTTCAAATAAAAAGTGGGGGGAGTATTCACTTGCTTTGTGATTACTTAAAATGGTTAGGATAAAGAAGGAAGCAAAAGACCTCTGTTCTCATTGTAAAACAACAACAACACACCTGAAAATTTAAAAATTACACTTGTCAATGGGGCTAGCAAAGAACAGAGGAAGCAAGGAAGCCTGGATTAGTTGAGCTCCAGAGAGAAACACGCACTACAAGGGTGAGAAGAGAATGGTAGACGCTTCCACCTCTGGGGGCAGATGCCTGATCTGTGGACGATAGATGGAGACGTTGTCATAGATTCACCATAGATGAGGAGACTTCGCAGGGACATTCTGACAGTCTGGGCTGGCAGAAAGGATTCGAATCTCAAAAAGACTCAAATGCAAACTGCCTGACAATTCTTCTCTTCCCATCCCTACCTAACCCTACTCTGAATTATGCAAAGAAATGTAATGAAGAAGGGCTTGAAATCAGAGAAATCACATAGTCTTGCACTTGCCCCACCGGAGATGAATCCAAAGGTCAACTAAAAATATCTGAAACTGCTGCCCAACTCCCTCCCTGCTTAAATACTGACAAGATGAAAACCACAGTGGGGGCACAGGAGTCTGGGGCGTGGGCTAATCACAGGTGATCTCAATCGAATTAAAAGTTGCAGCCTGGCTCCTGCTCAACTCAGCTCTGGGAGAAATATGAGTGAATTGGCCTCAGTCTAAGGAACGGGTGGAGGAAAGGTTTCAAATGTTCTGGGAAATGAGTAAAAGAAACAAGAAAACTTTACCTCAGTTCCCCCTGTTTATTATATACAATGTTCAGAGTACAATACAAACTTATAAGACTTGAGAGTAAATAAGAAAATGTGAACTATATTAAAAGGAAAAACATTCAATAAAAACAGATATGGGGGGCTTCCCTGGTGGTGCAGTGGTTGAAAGTCCGCCTGCTGATGCAGCGGACACGGGTTTGTGCCCCGGTCCGGGAAGATCCCACGTGCCACGGAGCGGCTGGGCCCGTGAGCCATGGCCGCTGAGCCTGTGCGTCCAGAGCCTGTGCTCCGCAACGGGAGAGGCCCGCGTACCGCAAAAAAAGAAACAAACAAAAAAAACAGATATGGGAATTTGCAGAAGACTTTATAGATTTTCTTTTAATAAATTTATTTATTTTTGGCTGCATTGGGTCTTCATTGCTGCATGCAGGCTTGCTCTAGTTGCAGTGAGTGGGGGCTACTCTTCATTGCAGTGCACAGGCTTCTCATTGCGGTGGCTTCTCTTGTTGTGGAGCACAGGCTCTAGGTGCACGGGCTTCAGTGGTTGTGGCACACAGGCTCAGTAGTTGTGGCGCACAGGCTTCATTGCTCTGTGGCATGTGGGATCTTCCCAGACCAGGGCTCGAACCCATGTCCCCTGCATTGGCAGGTGGATTCTTAACTACTGTGCCATCAGGGAAGTCCCCAGAAGAAGACTTTAAAACAACATAAAATATACCAGGAGTTTGCAGAAAAATATGGATATAATGGAGAAAGATAAGCATTATTGCAGGAGAACAATAAAACTACTTTTTTAAACACCAAAGGAAAATGCTAGAATTGAAAAATGCAATATCTGAAATTTTTAAAAAAGCCATTGGACAGACTTTACAGCAGATCAGACACTGCAGAAGAAAACATCCACGACCTTGAAGACAGGTCAATAGAAATTATTCAAACTGAGTCAGAAAAAGAAAAAGGCTTAAAGAAGAATCAACAGAGCACTAGTCACTTCTAGGACACCAAATGGACTAACACACATGACTTCAAGTTCTGGATGTATTCACATACATAACATCAAAAAATGAAGGTAGATTTTGGGGGAAGATACATGGGACTACCTTGTATATATATTTTTGGAACATCCTGTAAATCTATAATTATTTCAAAAGAAAAGAAACAAAGGGAAGAAATGAAGGTTAAATAAAGACATTTTCAGATAAACAAAAGCCAAGAGAATTTTGCAGCAGCACATCCACACTACAAGAAATGCAGAGAAAGTTCTTCAGGGTAAAAGGACATAATACCATGGAAATATGAATATACACAAAGGAAGAAAGAAGGCCAGAAATAGTAAATATGTGAACACATATAAAAGATTATCTTCCTCTTTTCTGAATTTCTTAATTTCTTTAAAAAGCAACTTACTGTTACAAACACAAACGTTAATAATGATTATGGAGTTAATAACACATCTAGAAGGCAAATATATAACAACAATAGCAAAAAAGGTAGTAGTAAATATGCCACCCCAAAATATCTCTCTGACATGAGGATTATTTCGAACTGAAAATGATCAAGGCCCAAAAGACTCAGGAAGAAACTTTGACTATCCCCCTAACTGCCTAAAATAATTTAGACAGAGGTCCTGTCCCCAAAATAGAGCTATCACCAGAGATACTTGTAAAGAACAAGGGCTAGGTGTGGTGGGGGAAATTTGGCAGGGTCTAGAAATCAGAGCCCACTCTGTGTCCCATTGTCTCTGCATGGCCCAGCCAAGTATTTGTTTACCAAACATTTGCTTTTCCATCTCCACATGAATTGCCTTCCTCCCCCTTGAAGTCCCAAACCACTACCCCCAACAACCTCTTTTATCTTTAGCTGAAGATGTTATTTAAAGTGAGGGTTTCAGCAGTTTTGGAGAGTTATTCAGTTTCCCTGGGTCTCTCCCATTTATATATGTTATTACACTTTGTTTGATTTTCTCCCGTTAATCTCTCTCATGTCATTTTAATTCTTAGACCAGCTAGAAGAACCTAGAAGGGTAGAGGAAAATTTTTTCCTCCCAGCATCAGTAGGACTGGAGGACTGGATGGCAATACCTGAGTCAGACCAAAATCCTGACAGATTAGTGATAGAATAGTGAGTTATGAAGACTGCAGCTATCTGCACGTCACATTAGGTTAGAACAAGAGCATCTGATAAATCTTGATGTGTTTGCTAACTGTTCTACCTCTCAGATGGTAGAATAAGCAATGAAGGAAACTACAATTCTGAAATTAATAATGACCAATAAGGCTTCATGAATTGAAAGTGACAGAAATCTTAGAAGACAGTGACATTTGTGATAATAACAGAAGTGGAGAACACTGGATGGTCAGAATCATTGCAGCCTTGCTATTCTAAGTGTGGACTTCGGACCAGTAAATAATAGCTTCGCCTGGAAACTATTAGAAATGCAGGATCTAAAGCCCCAGCACAGGTCTATGGAATCAGAATCTGTATTTAACAAAATCCCAGGTAATTCCCATTCAAGTTAAAGTTTGAGAAGCACTGCTCTGGGATACTTCATAAAATGCAGATTCCTGAGTTCCCTGGAAGAACTATTGAATCACTTACTGAGAAGATGAGGCCTACAAATCTGAACGTTTGCTAAAACTCCCCGGGTTATACCCTATGCCCTAGTATTTGGCTACCATTGTCATAAAACTAGAATTTTCGTAAATAAATTCCTGGAATTAAAAAAAAAAAAAGTTTCCAAAGTAAAATATTAATAGATACCGGCAGCCCTACTATATCACCCCCTTGGAAATTCATGTCTTGGGAAATCATTCAGAAAAAAGTGTCTGAAAATATTTGAATCCAGTGTTCCTTAGATGTATTCAATCAGGGAATACTTCTACTCACTCCCCACAACAACAGAAGCTCATGGAATTACCCCATGGAACTTCATTTTTCTGTGGACCCCACTTTGGGAAATGTGGCCTTAAGTGTCAATATGTTTTGCTTCTGGACACTCAGAGAAAAATCAGGGAAAGATCGCCATGCCTCGAGACTACAAAAGGAAAGCTGGTTCAGAACTGAGAATACCCAAATACACATAAATCAATGGGTAGCTCTGCAAATTGTAGCAATACTAAGGTAAGGATGGGGAGTCAGCACAGCTAGAGAGGGCTTCTCCTAGAGGCTCAAATCTAAAAGATGGATCGAAGGGCATAGGACCAAGGATAAAACTTTAAGGATAATCACAGCGGAGACTAAAGACTAGAAGGGGCTGAAACCCGCCAAAATGGTTAAGGACAACTATTGTCTAGTGATGAATCTGGTGTAGTAGAGAGAACACTAACAAGGCAGAGAGATGAGTGCTCTCATATTTGCTCTGCCACTAGTCCCCTGGGGACCTCCAGAGAACCCCTATCCTAGGAGGACCTCGACATTAAACAAGAGACTCAGGGTCACTTATCTCTCAAAGCTTCCTATTCTTGTCTCTCAGTGTTACTCAAATCATGCTCAAACCCATCACGTTTTTTTTCCCTTATTGGACTTTTGTGGGAACCAACACCAAAGGAGCTGGATGCTTACCGTGTCTGGAAGCTCCCCTTAGTCTACAATCATATATCAAAACAAAGACTTAAGTAGGTTGATGGCATCTTCTCATTCTACATACCTCCATGATATCATTTCTTTTGTAGCTGATTCTTTTTTTTCCTCCCCCCTGAGAAAGGAAGATGGATTAAAGCTACGTTACAGGACAGGATACTTTCCGATAGTTCATACAGTTGAAAATCTACAAAGCTAAAACTTTTGGAAAATAGTAAAAAGCTTGCATTGCTCTTCCTGAAATTAGAAAATTGTTAGAGGAGCTTCAATTCTTGCTTTTGAGATTTCATAATGCAGACAGTAGCCCGACTGCTTATTTCATTAATTTTGGGGGTATGATATTATCATATTCATGAAGAAACCGTAAAAGACAAATGTAAAGAATGAGACCTAGCAGTTCAATCAGATGCTGTGATATCGTCAATACAGAAATTCAACTTATGTTTTTTCAAACACTCTCAATAGGCCCCGACTCCACATCTTTACCCAAGTAAAAAGCCTGCATATAATAGCTTATAAAGACAAACAATCTCCTGAATGATACGAAGCACTTATAGGCCACAATATAATGTAATTTTATTGCCAGGTTAACTAATGAATAAAATTTTTAAAATAATTATGTGCTTAAATATTTTTATGGGGGATTGAAACCAGGAATTTAGACTATTAGACCTGCAAGAAAACTGTTAGAAATTAACTAAGCAGGGTTTGCAAAGTGGCAGCCAGCAGTCACGTACTAGCCACTGACACATTTATTTGGCTATTACTTGCTTGAGATGGGCAATGCTTTCTAAAAGGCAGTGTAACTAGTAACTCTTACAGTGGGATTGCTATAAACAGCTTAGTACCTGTTGTTCTACACCTTGCTTAACTCAATATTTAACTACCTGAATAAACTCTTCAAGCATTTGAGTTTGAAACTCTCCTCCCTAGTCAAGATTTTCAAAGCTAGAAGGCACTTTAGAAATAATCTAATTCTTTGAAAAAGAATAGATATATGCATATGTATAACTGAATCACTTTGCTCTATACCTGAAAGTAACACAACATTGTAAATCAACTATAGTCCAATATAAAATTTTTTTAAAAATTTTTAAAGAAATAATCTAATTCAATGAATTCACAGCTGTTGATGGACCAATAAAAGGGTTGGAACGTTTTATATTGTTAAGCCAAGGCAATTGTTTTCTTCAAAAATACTATCTATATCACCATGCTATCATAAAATACAATTATCTTTATAATAAAAAATAGAACATTCATTTCCAAGAAAAGGCGCTTAGCAATCTTCCAGTTACAAATGATGTAACGTTATCTTTTTTTTTTTTTTAATTCGACACTCACTGACCAATGAAAAATTCCTTAGAGACTGACGCTGCCTCTCACACTAGTGTCTGGAAGGCACTGACCTGGCTCAACATTTTATTTTAGAAATGAGGATATGGTTTCTATGTTGTTCCTAAAGTTGCATGGCTGGTAAAAGCCAAAGCCAGATTCATCACCCAGCTTTCCAGTGCCAAGACTAAAGTTTCTTAACATTATCAGCGGCCGGAAGGCACTGTGTCATAAGGCTTCTCTGGAGTCAGTTTGAGCCCAGTAAAATCCTGACTTGTATAACCTTGTGGCAAGTTAATAACCGTCCCTATGTCCCAGTGCCTTCCACATTGAAGAAGTTCATTTATTTGAGTTCTTTGTCTGTATCTTCCCATTCTTCCACATGCAAGTTGCTGCATTTGAGACACGATTTCCCAGCTAAGTCTATGGGATGTGTCATATGGAAGATGACCAGGGGCCAGCTGGTGACACTTATATTTCCCTCTACAATCCTCACAAAGCCAGGCTGGCTTGTTCTCTCCCCAAGGTCAGCCCCAGAAAGGGGCTGTGGGTTTACAGTAAAGAAAACAAACTGGTGGCCAAAAAATTAATTGGAAATCAAATTAAGCCTTTACTGTCATCTGGAAGTGCCAACAAAAGGACTCATAAGCCACAGCAAATCTTTGTGAAATCCTCTTTCCCTCTCCGCACCCCTGCCTTCCCATGAGAGCTACTTGTGCCAGAGCTGATCCTACTGCTCTTTCCTTCTCATCTCTCCAAAACTCACCCTCCGATTTAGCCAGAGCGTCTTTCTAGCTCTTTTTTTTTTTCCACTCTCTTTGGCCTTCTTTTTCTTTTTTCCCCCTTTTCAATGAGTAATCCTCTCCATCTTCAATATAAATCCCATTGGGGCTTCCCTGGTGGCGCAGTGGCTGAGAGTCCGCCTGCTGATGCAGGGGACATGGGTTCGTGCCCTGGTCCGGGAAGATCCCACATGCCGCTGAGCGGCTGGGCCTGTGAGCCATGGCCGCTGAGCCTGCGCGTCCGGAGCCTGTGCTCCGCAACGGGAGAGGCCACAACAGTGAGAGGCTCGCGTACCGCAAAAGTAATAATAATAATAAAATATAAATCCCATTAACCGCCTTTCCTCTTCAATTTCCTCCTCACTCCTTACCCTGATTTACATGATCAGGCCAAGACTTGGGCTCCTTAGAAGCTAAAGGGGATATGGGCTGTGGACAACCATTATTTAATAGTTGGTGTCCCTACCACATATTTAGTTACCATACATTTATGCTACAAAGGTACTTTGTATTGTCATAGTTAAATTCTTTATATTAGCAAATATATAGGAAAATTATTATTTGCATTTTACAGAGTAAGGAACCAAATAAAGAAGAGATGTAACTGATTGCCTGAGGTCACACAAGTCATTTGAACAAGACACATTTAGAGTAAATGGTTACATTTTTCTTGTCCCCGTCTTTGAAAACATTTTCAACAGTAAATATTTGTCAACCGTAAGTATTTACTGAGGACTTACTACATTCCAGGCACATTTCTAGAGAAAATAGGGATAAATAAGACAGATATGATCCCTGCACCCACAGAGACCATTATTATAGATGGAAGGGGGAACATATTCTCATAGAGAATGGGGAGTACACAGATAAATGAATAAGTGTTCAGATAATGAAGAGTGCTGTAAAGAAAACAGAACAGAGTGATATGATGGCCAGTAAGATGTGTGGGTAAGCTGGTGACTAATTAGGTCTGTATGGCCCAGGAAAGCCTCCCTGGAGATGAAGAGTTGAGATCACATCATTCTAGGAGAGGAACAGCAAGAATGAAGGTTCCTCAGACTGGAGAGAGGGGAACTGTGGAGGGGGAAGGGAGCTTTGTGTGTTTGTAAAACAGATAGAAAGCCAGTGCCAGTGCAGATTGGAGTGAGGTTGGCAGTGGACACGGCACGAAAGGTGGTCTGGGTCTAGGTCGTGCAGAGACTTATAGGCTGGGCTAGGAGTTGCAATTTATTCTAAGTATGATGGAAAGCAATTGGAAGACTTTAAGGGGAAATATGATCTGATTATTTTTATAAAAGCCATCGGGCTATGTTGAAAAAAGGATTTGAGGGAGGCTGCTTAGGAGGGCATTGCTATGATTCTAGCAGCATAGGCAGTTGCTTAGACAAGGGTAGTAGCAGCGGAGGTTGGAAAAAGTAGACCTATTCGGGGCATATTTTTAGGAAGAGCAAATAAATCTTGCTGAGGAACTGGATGTGGGGGTGAAAACAGGATGATTCCTAAGTGTTTGCATTTAGCAACTGGTGGATGGAGAGTTGGGCCATTTCCCGAGACAGGGAAGAATAGTTCAAATTATAGAGATGTGGGCAGAATCAAGTTTCTGCTTTACTGGCGTTAAACTTGAGATGCCTAGTAGGCAGGTGGAGATGCAAAATGGCATTGAGGAGTCTGCCATGGTGAAGGTAAGTATGTGGCTTTCTCTGCCCAGAATACCTTCCTCCTCTTCTTCATCAATTTCCTACTCACCCTTCACGTTCATTCAAATGCAGCTCTCTGGAAGTTAGCCTCTCTCTCCTCTAGGGTTTATTTCAGCACTGAACATGGGGAGAAATGAATGGTTTCAAGAACAATTTAAGGAACTAAAGATCAGCAGGACATAGTGATCGTTTGGTATGAAGGTGTGCAGGTGTCAACAGTGACTCCCTGGATGCTGGCTTGTCCAACGGTGTGAATGGTGGTGCCATTCACTCACTAGAGAAAACTCGAGAGCTATGGGATTTAGGAAATGAAGGAAGAGCCACAGCCACCATTTTTATAATGTTGAATTTCAGGGAGATCTGAGCCATCCATGTGGAGTTGAGGAGTAGGCAGTTGGATATTGGGGTGTGCCCAGGAGAAAGGTCACTGCTGAAGGCTTAATACTCAGTCATGAATTACATGAATAGGAATTGAAGCAAGGGCAGGAATGAGACATTAAGTGTAAGAGAGAACTTAGGGTAAGGAGAATAGAGCCCAGGATCAAGTACTGAGGAGATCCAACATGGAAAGTTCAGTTAAAAGATGGTCGTTCTGAAATGGGAATTGAAAGAACATCCAGGGAGACAGGAAGAGAACTAGGAAATGTTGTATCCCAGAAACCAAGGGGAAACAGCTTTTCAGGAAAAAGGAATTAGTCAACAGTGTTAAGTGCTGCAAAGAATTAGCTACTAATCAACAAACCTATTCTATCAGTGTGTATCGTGTGCTGGAAATCGGTCACAACTCACCAGAGCCAGATGTGCACATCTCTTCCCATCTTCACATGTTCATAGCTTGAATTGGCCACGGTGAGAGTATTTACACCATGGAAATCAGCAAACCCTACAAATCAGGGCCTCTTCCTCCCCACCCCTCCACTCCAGAGAGCTGACTGTTAAATATTTACCAACATAACACTGACTAAGGACATATATTAGAATCATGGTTGGGGGTGCTTTTTAAATATAACTGTGCCTAAGCCCCATTCCAAGATGTCTTAATTTATTTGCCTTGGAGTGTGCCCTGGACAACAGTATTTTTTAAACACTCCTTGGGTGTTTAATTATACAACCAGGATCAAGAATCATGGATCTTTAAAGAATAAAATAACCATGTGTTTGGTGCTCATAGAATGTCACATTGATGTCTAGAAAGCAATAAAATAAGTTAGTCAATAAGAAATAGTCTAGGATTCCAGCTAAGTGGGACCAGAAGGTACCACAAGTCTGAACAGACATAGTGTAAAGTCAAATTGCTAGGAGTCAAAGCATGTCCAGGGGAACAGTGAACAAGTGCTGTGGGTCCAGGCAGGCATGGTTCAGATTCTTTTCTCTAGTCTTCTTGGCACAGAATAGAGCCTGAAGAAGACAAGGTCAACTCACAAAGGAGGGCAGAGCCCAGCTAAGAGACAAAGGGAAATTTCCACCCAAAGCACCTGGAAGCCAGTTCCACCCCTGGGCTTTACAGGAGCCAATAAATTTCCTTACACTTTAGGATTTTCTGTTACTTGCCGCTGAAAGAGACCCTTTTCATTCAGATGGGTATGACATAGGCTCTCCATCCTAATCCTGTCATTACTGAGGAAGGAATCTTATTATGAACAAAAATGATGCCTACCTATGGCATGGGTGATGGATAATAATTGCAATTCCTGATATGTAATGTCAGAGAAAGACCCTAAATATTCAATATTCTTATCTCTTCTGTTCTTGAATCAAGCTTTCCCTTTTTTTTTTTTTTCTTAAGCTGGCAATATTTCCTATTGATTTATAAATAAATATCTGTGACATTTATGCTACCTAATACTGATAAGTACACGTAGGACTCAGACTTTACCCTATAATGAAGTGAAAGTTTTAAAGAAAAGTTAGATATATTTTTATTTTGGATAGATGAGATAAGCCAATGAATCAAGAAGTCTACCTACCGTCAGCACTCCTGTCGTGTCTCCTACTAAATTCAAAATATCCCATATTTCAGGGTCTTTTTAGGTAAGTATTTATAGTTTATTTCAAGAGGAGTGAACAAGGCAACTTGAAAGATCACCTTTACTGCTTTCAGAATTCAAGGTAATTTTAAAAGAGGTGAATGGAAGGGAAAAGAGCCTCTTAATCAATTAGCCAAGAGACCACAATATACTTTAGAATTAAAATTACCCAGACATGTGAGAGGATCCAAGTAGAGTCTCGTTTATATCATTAAAGAGGTTCTGCAGCTATTTAAATGCATAAGAGGGTAACAGTTCTAATGGAACAACAATAAAATGATTAAGATTATGTAGAAGTAGGTAGGACCAATATCCCTTCAAGTGGCGGAGATTTTTAATGAGGCAGAAGAATGGCTTTCACTACCTGGTTTATTTTCCAATTTAAATGATTCTTGTGGACATCATTATAATGTAGAGAAGAGAGTTGTCCTATTGTTTTGTCCAAACAAAACAATTTCTTTTTGTTTTCTTCCATAGGTAGTATATTCTTTAGTTTGGTTTTATAAAAGGCTATATTACCTTAAATCAACACACACATTAACAGAACCTTCAAACTCCTGCAGATAATTTTTTCATAGTCAGAGGAGAATGACATGTAAAATTATGGTAACACAGGGAGAAATAAGTCCCTTTTTCTAAAGCTTTATCAATATTGGGAGTAAGAATATTATTTTCCTAACACCCCCAAAACTATAAAATAGTTATGGGATTGGCTTATTATTTTTATAGTCAATTTTTATTTCTTGTCATATCAGCTTGCTGATCCTATGATATTTTCAGTGCAAAACAGAGAAGTGGCAATCAACGTTTGGGTAACTTGAACCTATGCTAGATGGCTCATTGATTATTGGACGTAAGACAATTTTAAGTTCTCTTTCTCTAACAGGATGATGTGAATGTGGATTTCTTCCTGCTGCTCTAAGAATGGACTGGGATCATAGAATTTAACATTCACTTTTGTGGATATTATAAAAGAACCTTAGGAACGTTGAGGGAAAGAATTACTTTTCTTTTCTCCTTTGTGTTTGTTTTTTAAATATTTAGGGAAAAGTGTACTTGTCCCAGTCAGGTCGTGTTGCATATTTCTCAACCTTCCTTTTCTCTATCATTCCCCTAAAGAGAAAACCTTATTTTAATCAATGAATTTAAATTAAATCATTCTGATTAATTAATTAAAATTTAGATTAAGTTTCTCCCTAATGAGAGCAATTAAATATTAAGGAATAAGATTTTATTATATCTAAGATTCTTTTAACTCCCCTCCCAAGAACGAACATTCACCCCTTTGGTGAGATTAAGGCTGAGATACCCATTCTAACAAAGCAAGATGAGGAAAGTGGGATCATCATAAAGACCCTGGAGAAACTCCCACAGTGACAGTGAGTGCAGCCAGGCTTCAAAAGAACTGCAAAGGCGTTCAGCCAACAGCTGGCTCCATCATCTCTTGTCTGAGCTTCCTCTGCCCATCTTTCCCTTTCTGCTTCTCTTACTCTAAGCAAGCAGCCACCCAGACGCCAGATGTCCACAAATGCTCTGGAATCAGGAGTGTCCATCTTGTTGGTCCATCACTATTGCTCTGCTACCAAGGAGAACACGTTCAACAGGAGAGCCGTTCGTAACGTGGTCATCAAGTGACTCACCCAGGGAACTTGCAAAAACACAGATCCCTGCAGATTTTTATTTAAGAAAAACACTTTAACAATGCAAGCTGCTCATTATACATCTCAATTTTTTCCTTCATTTCTCATTCACTGAATTCTTTTAAGTCCTGCTTCCTGCAAGAGATGATATAAATAAATAACTAAAGATGCTCTGTCCTGTGGACCTTCCTCCATCTGATTCTTAAACAGGAGGAGCATCGATTACTGTGGAGGGAGTTCATAGTTGAGGGGTGGGGGAGGGGAACAGATGAAAACAGAATTCTTTAGATCCTAAGCTCAAGGAAGTACACTCTCAAGTACCATTCACAGCACCCAGGCTTCACAGTGGTGAGAGAGCTGAAGGCGGGCAGAAGAACATGGAGACAAAATGTGAGAAGGAAGGTAAGAACAACTTGTGTTGTCCCTTCTTCGAGGGAGCTTTGTAGTTGGCGGGAGGGGTGATGTTTGAAGCGGGAGGTACCCAGGGGAATTTCCCTTGGAATTCTGAATTTGGGGTGATTCTGAATACAGAAGATGGCCACCATTGCCCACCACAGGCAGCAGCAACTTACAGACCAGACAGGCTGGGGAAGGAGGTGACCACAACCCCAGTGTTTCTCCTGCTCCTTTCCAAACATCATGCTGTTGTTCCTCTGGGGATTTCAAAGAACCACATTTCAATTTTTTTTACAACTACATCCTATGTCTCAGTAGTTACAATCTTCATTTCTTTGACCCATTTCTCTGTTTTTAACATTTGCGTTGCTGCCATTCTCTTCTTTGGATAAACAATATGGCAATGAACCTCCTTCACGTGAAGTTTCATGCACACCCACAAATATTCCTCTGCAGTAAATATCTAGAAAAATACCTTCTCTCTAAAAATCTCTGAATTTTAAGTTTCAGTAAATATACCAAGTTCCGCCTTCTCAAAGCTTTCCCATTTTACACTCCCAGCAACAATGTTTGAGACTGCCTACTTCCCCATTTCCAAACTTTTAAATGCTCATTGGAAGAACACGTGTTCAAACTGAGTGGTTTTAATTTGCTTTTTCCTATTGACAGCAGGTTGAAATCTTAAGTTTACTCACCAATATTTATATCTACTAATTACTTTTATAGACTTAGCCACTCTACATAATGTGAATAGTAATGATGAATATGTACAAACATATTATTTTGACTATTAACACAGCTTTTAGCTTTTAAACTATTAAAGTAGTAAATTTTATTAACAAATTTCTTACTGTTGAAATATCTTAGCTCAGATATTTCGTTTTCCCATTCAATTTCTTTACCATTCAATAGACTCTTTCAGTTTGAAGTTTGTGACTTACATTGGGGGAAATATTTTTTCTATTATTTCTTCACTTCTCTCTGACTCTTATAAAAAAATACCAATTAGATCGATGTTGGAACTTAGATATTGATCTTACAAGTGCCTAAACTCAGTTCTTACAATATGTTTGTCTCTAACGCCCTTTATGTTCTAAGACATTTCCTCAACTTTATTTTCCAGATTAGTAATATATTTTTATCTAAGTCCTTTCTATTATTTAGCCTTCTGTTAATTTTTAAATTCCAGCAATGAAAATTTTAATTTCCAAAAATTCTTCATTTTCTGATTGTTCCTTTTTCATAGCAGTGTGTTCTACTTTTATGGATAAATAAACTTTAGAATTTCACTGATGATACTAATTAGGACTGATTTAATGTTTTTTTCTGATTTAATGTTTTCACTCTCAATTATCTCTGTTTCCAGTCATTCTTCTGGTTCACTTGGTTTTTCTCTTTTATACTGTTAGTTTTTACCCAATGTCTTGTTATCCTTATTTGCCCAATCATTTTTATGAATAATGAGTGAGGTTGATGAATGTATGGAACTAGAATAGGTTTCCTCTGTTTCTCCTTCATGCCTCTCTCCTGCTTGGCAGGGCGGGAGGAGTCTCCATCAGCCTGCCTGTTTATGCCCACATACTCCAAAGCCCTCCTCTCCACTGGTAAAATAAGAAGTATATTATTCGAGGACATGAATGTCTTCACCTCCCACCCGACATCTGTCATGGGATTTAGTGTTCCCTCAGGTCTACACCCAATTCCAGCATTTTCCTTAGAGAATAGTTATTGACTTGGAGGCTGGTGGCAAGCACCTCTGCTATGTACCATTCAGTATGAGAGAGCAAGGAGGGGGAATGTTCTAAAGCAGGTTTTTAAGAAAGAAAAAAATTCCTGATAATTTCCCAGGACCTGTTTTTCCTCTTCCTATTCATTTACTAGGGAGTAATAGCAGATTCAGAAAACTGTAAGTTCGGGGTGTTTTTCTTCTTGGTTTATCTTAGACTGTGGCACTCTCTGCTCTGGCCAGTTTTATCCCTTCTATTTTCCATAGTCCAGAAATTTCTTAATTTCTGCCAGAAAATGATACCCTTTCTTGTTTACTACCACTATGACATGTTTATATCTTTTCTGTCATGTTAATGGTTTTGAGTGTAAAAAAAAAAAAAAAAGGAAAAATGTATGTCCTCAGTCCATCATCTTACTCCAGTCCCCTGGGTCACTAAGCCCCTCTCCTCAGGTTTTCCTACCTAAACTGTTAGCTCCCAAAAAAGTCCCCTAAACCCACCAGTCAGTGTGTATACCATCCTGCAATCTCTTTTTTCAAATATGGTAATTACAGAGTAAGATATTCCCTTAGCACTTCTCCCACAGCGTTCTCACCTGTATGAACACAAGCAAGGATCCTGTGGTGAGGCTGGTGAATCCAAACTGCAGAGTCCAACCAGCAACAAGATGCGCACGTTTGGGAGGGCGCCGTGCTGGATGGCACGATGGCTTCCTCCATCCCAGTCATTGCGGAAAATAGGTTAATTAACAGGCCGACTTCAGCCTTACTAAATTTATTATGAATTATATGTTCAGGGATGTTGGTAAAAGGCCAACACTGGCATCTCTTTAACTAGTAATTATTGTGTTTGATTGTTGTGGACCTATAACGTATTAACCAGACAGGACTCGGCTTTATTAGAATGCCCGTGGCTCCCCGGTTCCATGCATATTTATTATGCGAGAGAATGGGATTCTTCTTCTCTAGCCTTCACTAATTTAAAAGAAGATATCCTCAATGAAATGTATTCAAATATTTTGACATTTTGCTTCACCTCACTTACAGAGCAGAAATTGTTTCTGACAGTTATTATATACAGTGCTGGAATCCTGCTGCTTCCGCCGTTGAAGAACAGGTTGAAAAGACACAGCGCTTGCATTTTGTTCAAAGAGTGATTCTGTGGCTTAGAAATTGCAGCACTGTCAGCTGTGATTCACTGAGAGTTTAGATAATATCCAGTCTGTAGTCACTGCGAACGGGGGCTTCTAGGCTTGCAGCGGAAGGAAACGCATGGGAGCTGGTACCCTGAGTTTAGCCAGAAGGACCAGGGCAAACTATGGAGCTGGCCTTTGGCCACTTCAAATTTTGGTAGAAATCTTCCTCCCCCTGCTCCACGTGGTCAGCCCCCCATTATAACAGGCTTAAATTTCAACTGCATCTATTTGCACAAGGCACACAACAGTAAATGTTAAACTGATACACCGGGGCATTCCAGAAGCTTGAACTGTCTAAAGCGATTAGAGGCAACAGTTGATAGGCGTTTCTTTGATCTTACTGCACTGAAAGCCAAAAATCGCTCTCAGATCATCTGTAAGAGGGCGTGGGATGGTACGCCACAGAACAACTAACAAACCTAAGAAGGAACGTTCTGTGATTTCTTTAGGGTACCTCTGGTTTATTCAGTAGACGTCTGCTCTGAATGCAAAAGTAATCTTCCAAAGTAATAGGATAAAATATTTACTTGCTAAGGGCCTGACAGTAGCAGTGGCAGAGTTTGGCACCAACAGATTTTCACAGAGCCCCTGAGACAACCCTAAGCAATGAAAAAGCCACTCATCAGCCCTGCTGCCATGATTTATTCAGTTTTCTCCCATTTTACACCGGACCCAAGGCTGTGTCTGGAAACAGCAACACTCAAGGTCAAGGTTGACCAGGGATGCTTTCAGAAGGGCCAGGAGGGCTCAATCCACCGTACTGCATATATGGAGACATAGTTGACTCCGTTGAGCATAAGTCAAAGTGAAGAGCCAGCCCGTGTGGGTATTGAACTTGTTCTTGCAGGTTAACAAACAAGTACATCACAGACTGAGGAGACACTGATGCGAAAAGGGGAAACTCACAGGGTCATGGCTCTGCCTACAGCAGACCAAAGAGTCTAGAAATCTGCCTGGTGCAGACATGCATCTGGGGGACCGAGGGTATTCTGGGTTTGACATCTGGATTGGATAAGCCTGAGGGAACCCAGCTAAGGAGTCAGTGAAAAGCCCCAGGAAGGGCCTCAGCGGGAGAAAAAGAACCTATAGCAGATCAGGGGATTTATTTGCTGGCAATGTCCCCAGGGACCTGTGAGTAAATCTGGAGGGCACTGAAGGATGACGAGTCCCATTATTCATCAGAATGAGACATGGCCAATTCAGCCCTCATTAGGGGTCTCTGCTGGGCGGTGAGGGGTCATACTCCAGCAGCAACTTGGGAATAAATGAGAAAAAGCTTTTGCCACTTTGGAAAAATGAAAAGAAATGCATCTAGATTCTTTTAAGGTAAATTCAGCCCTAAAGGAACTACAGAAAAATGTCTACATTAAACCAAGTAAATTGTTCCAGGGGACTCTCTCAGTGAATAAATCTGGTCCAGCAGGAAGAGAGGAAGTAGGATCCCAAAGCATTAATCACACTGAATTGCAAATTACCTACTCCTCGTCTTATTCATTTTTATATCTCTAGTTAGTACCTTACAAAATGCTGGACACACAGTAAGTGCTGAATAAATGTTGGTGAATGAATGTCAGACTCTTTCATCTCCAGTGCAATCACAATAGGGAACCAGGTGGGAAGCCATAGATTATAGTAGTTTTGAGGCCAGCATGAACAGTGGCTGCCCAGATGACTTCTTAGGAGGCATGATTTGTGGGCTCTAGAAGTGTTCCATTGCTCTAAAATATCTCTAAATTTCTGGATTTCTGAATCTCAGCAATTCATAGATTTTCCACTGGTCATGATAATGTAGCTAAGTGCTCTAAATGGGTTATCTCATTTTGAGGCAACAGTGCTCTCCCCATTTTAGGGTTAAAGAACCTGAGGTAAGTGAATGCTCTGGAAAGGATCTGTATTGACTCCAGAGCTTGGGCTTTTGAGCACCATTCTATTATACCTCCTACACTGTTACTAAAAGTCCACAACGGTACAAATATCTTTTTAAAAAGAAAGAAAAAAAGAATTGTCAATCATTAGCATATTTTAAAAATTGATTCCTCAGTTAAATTAGCCAGACATTGAGCTGGACCCTGAAGAGACAGAATTGAAAGGTTTGAAGAGAATGTTTCTGAAAATTTCAATCTCAGAGCTCTGACTTATTTATTTAGCACTTACTGTGTACCAGGCATTTTGTAAAGTATCAACTAGAGATATATGGTTCTCTGGATCTATCTTTACCAGGTCAGTTTCATTTTCTGCCAGGAAAACCCTGTTTTCCATACATGTATACTACAAAAGATGTATTACTTACTTAAGTTTTAAAATAAAATCTTAATTACCCATAGAAGTGGGTAACCTTTTTTTCTCCTTTGTACTACTGTATCACTGAGAGTTGGAGAGCAAATTGAATGAGAAGATTCTCCAAGGGAACACCCAAAGAATAGGTTAATAAAATGTGCTATTGTCCTGTTAACTGGGGAGTGAGGCCGTATGACATTTATAAACTTCATTGCAGAAGAATCTCTATAACAAAAGCACTATTCAAAGGGCCATCTATTAAGGAATAATGAAAGGCTTTAGAAAGTGCCTTTAGTAAACATTTGATAGAAAATTGAAGCAGTTACCTATGTAATTCTTGTTATGTGTACTTGAGACCACCTCATTTTTCCCCTTGAACTATCCAGAGATTTTCATGAGGGTAAACATAGCCTGTGGGTCACATTTTTATATGAGCGGAATTGCTTACTTTTCTTTTCCCAACATAAAGAAGCTTTAACAATGTGAATAGTTACAAGAAAAGGTAACATTTGCACATCTAGATTCTTGAATTTCCTAATAAAATTGAGTCTTCCTTAGTAGAGATTTCCAGGGATTTTCAGTAAATAGTACAAGAAACTATTGGGATAAATCTTTCCTCAAGCTGGGCATGTTAACGGACTGTCAGATATGGATATCCTTTGACTTCCATATTTTTGCTGTGAATTAAAGACATCTGGAGAGCTAATCTAGTCTAATATATATCTAATGTATATAAAAATGCCATGTAAATCTAATATAATATTAGATATTGTATAATATAATACAATGTGATTTAATATATCAATATATCTTAATACATATATTAATATATTGATTAATAAATTAACTGATATACATATATATATGATTATGTGTATAGATGCATGTTTAGTGGTCTACCATATGCCAAGTATTTTTTTTTAATATTTATTTATTTTGGCTGCAGTGGGTCTTAGTTGGGGCATGTGACCTCTTAGTTGCAGCATGCATGTGGGATCTAGTTCCCCGACCAGGGATCAAACTCAGGCCCCTGCATTGGGAGTGCGGAGCCTTACCCACTGGACCACCAGGGAAGTCCCATGCCAGGTATTTCTAATAACAGTGAACTAATACTTATTGAACACTTATTAAATGCCAGACACTGTGTTTTTAAAATCTTGTCCTAGAACTTGATCAAGGAAAGTTTTATTGGTTACTTTTATCAGCCCTGTTTTACAGTAAGAAAATGAAGGTAGGGGTTAGGTAACTTACTCAAGGCCACACAGCAAGTAGCAGAACAGAATGGCAAGCCAGGCAGTCTGACTCCAGAGCCCATACTCTTGGCCACCTTATACATGCGGTCTCATCTACTTGATAAATTCTAAAGCATTGGTGACACAGCTCCATTTCTGACTTATTTGTGTTTCTCTTTGTGAAGACCCGACATAAGAGTTTGTGCCTCTTGCCCATTTTACTCAAATGAAGACTATTTTATGACAGAATATAGTCTTCGCACAAGATTAACAAATGTATAAAATGTGCCAATATCCTTGCGCCTGATAAAACACTTTCAAGTTGAGGATCATCTCAAGCTAACACTGACCTGACCTCCTTTGTCATATTCATTAACCTTCTTTAACTTTTTGTTTTTTTTTTTTGGCCGCCTTGGGTCCTCGTTGCTGCACGCCGGCTTTCTCTAGTTGTGGCGAGCGGGGGCTACTGTTCGTTGTAGTACGCAGGCTTCTCATTGCAGTGGCTTCTTTTATTGTGGAGCACGGGCTGTAGGCGCGTGGGCTTCAGTAGTTGTGGATCTCCGGCTCTAGAGCGCAGGCTCAGTAGTTGTGGTGCACGGGCTTAGTTGCTCCGCGGCATGTGGGATCTTCCCAGACCAGGGCTCGAACCCGTGTCCCCTGCATTGGCAGGCAGATTCTTAACCACTGCGCCACCAGGGAAGTCCCAACCTTCTTTAACTTTCGAAACAAATTCTGAAATACTAGCACTGATTGTTGAATCGCTACTTAAGGTAAGTTACACCTTGTTAGTCTGATAATGATTTGTTAAAACACAGGATAAAGTCGAAGCAATTGCTAGTTCCTAACGAAGTAAATGGACTATTGTTCTTTACTAAAGTGTTAGATAGTCTGAATCTAATTCATTCAGAGCTTTCCAAAGCTTTATGCTCCTTTCCAAATTAATGTGAGGTTTCACTATATACAGCATTAACATTAAAACTTGAAAAGTGCTTTGGGAAACAATTATAGAGCATGCTTTATAATTTTACCTTTATTTGCACACTTGGACATTAAATCATTAAACTTTCACAAATCTTCCCTACTTAAAAATCTCCCATTCGAAGTTGAACACCATGAATAACTTTATCAGCATTTACTCAATGTGCATTTCAAATAGTTAATATGCTTCAAATTATTTTATTTGATCTTTTATTTAGACAATCCATCAAAACAATTTTCAAGATATTTTTGAAAAACATGCATTTACTTATTTTGGCAGTTCAGTGTTAGAAAACTTGGTTTTCTCTGAGTGTTGAAGTCAGCACTGGATAGGTCAAATTCCAACTTTGATATGAGTAAAGCTATACCAGCTTTCTTTGGTTTAACTTTGCATGATATATCCTTTCCATTATTTAAAATTTTCTTATTACTTTTTTCCACCTTGATTGAGATATAGTTGACATATGACACTGTATACGTTTAAGGCAATGACTAGCAACCTGGATGCTGGTTAGGGGCTTGGAAGGAATATGCCTGAAAGTTTAGAGACAGACAAGTCTGAGGTAAAGGCATATGGGTGGATATAGGGACATGAACATGAAAAGTGAGAATTTTTTTTTTAATAAATTTATTTATTTATTTTTGGCTGCGCTGGGTCTTCATTGCTCTGTGCGGGCTTTCTCTAGCTGCAGTGAGAGAGGGCTACTCTTTGTTGCAGTGCATGGGCTTCTCTTGTTGCGGAGCACGGGCTCTAGGAGCACAGGCTTCAGTAGTTGTGGCACACAGGCTCAGTAGTTGTGGCTCACGGGCTCTAGAGTACAGGCTCAGTAGTTGTGGCACACGGGCTTAGCTGCTCCGCGGCATGTGGGATCTTCCCAGACCAGGGCTCAAACCCGTGTCCCCTGCATTGGCAGGCGGATTCTTAACCACTGCACTACCAAGGAAGTCCCGAAAAGCGAGAATTTTTTTTATCACATATTAATGCCCCCCAGAAAGAATCCACCACATAAGAGGCACTGAACAACCAAGTAGACAAAACGACACTGGTCAGCCTTCATCCTCAGCTAACCCCAAACTGGCATGGTGGGCACACAAATGAACTGGCCTTAGTGACAGAGATAGAGGCTACATAGCCACAAGGACTTGCTGAAGTGATAGCCTGAGGATGAAGGTAATTTAGAAAAGATATCATGGAAGGGTTAGGGTAAGCGCCATTTACACCCCAAGACCAATTGCAGCCATGAGGTCTATAGTTTATCCCATTAATTCCCATGTCTAATTTTCCCCTCAGGAAAAGAAGCCCAAGGAATCATGAAGGAGCTGCTCCTTGAACCTGCATGGAGAAGTAGAGCTCTGTGGCCCGATGGGTAGAATGCAATGGCACTGAAAATATACCAGTCAGATTTCCTGTTGTGCGGACCATAATTGACGGCTTCCCCCGGCTGCTGCCCTCTGAATCCACCACTGTGTCTACACAGAGGCAACACTTTCTGTGGGCAAGTCCCAGCCAATGACCAGCGCAGAGAGCTACTAAATCAGGTCCATTCCGGCGAAATGCAGGACTCTTCAAAAGAGCAACTTTGACCTGAGGACTCCTCATCAACCTGACTGAAACTTTCTTGGAACTGTTCTGAACCCTGAGACTTTATCTATATTGCTTATCCTCTCCTTCCATAGGAATCAGACCTGCATTGTGATTGGAAGCCTCCTTCTACCTTCTCCTGCTCCCTCCTCCTTCTTGCATAAGTGTTCCTCCCAATAAATCTCCTGCACATCTATCACTGTGTTGGTGTCATCTTCTAGGAGGACCTAAACTAATACCACCATCTACTGAGTTCTTAATTTCTTCTATTATTTAGTTGTAAATTTCCATTTGATTTTTTAAAATATATTCCAGTCCTCTTGTGAAATTCCCTACATCTTCTTTCTTGAACATATTAGCCATAGCTATTTTTAAGTCCCTACTTGATAATTCTAATATCTGGATCAGCTGTAGGTCTGTTTCTAATGTTTTTTTCTTTTTGTTTTTGGACATTTGATCTAGTTTCTTGGCATGCCTGGTCATTATCATAGTGGTTCTAGATGGTATCTTTTTTTCAGGAAAGTCTTAATTTTCTTTTGGCAAGCAGAATAGATACAGACCACCTTGATCCAGTCAAAGGGGAGTGTCAAGCTTTGTTAGGGCTGATATGTTTCTGATTTAGTCCTGCTCTTATCATATACTTACCCTAGAGTGTAGTCCTCTTAGAGTCTCAACTGAAAACTTGGGTTCTTTCCCAGTGCCCCTCTATCTTGGTGGGCCCCTCTGCTTTCCCAGACCCAGGAAATTGCTTCTACATCTTGCTCAGCTCTTTATCTTCCTGGATGCTGCTATTTGTCAAGTGTCTGGGCATCTCTCCTTACATTTTCATAGCTTCTAACTCAGCAAATGCCTCAAAGAGAATTTCTGGACCACTTCTCTGTAATTGCCTCCTCTCCTAGCCCTTCAAGTCTTGGCTACCTTGGCAAATCCAAACTCCAACTTTTATCTTTCAGTCCAGTGAAACTGCAGAAAGCTTCAGGCCGCCCCTATCTACCTAGTTTCTTTTCTCCATTTCTTGGATCAGCAAATCCTGGAAGGTAAAAATAGATGCACAAGTGAGGCTTACCTGAATGTGCCTCCCTTCACTCTTGGACCTTGGTCCTGCAAACCTGGGCTTCCTTGATGGCTCTCTGATGCATTCAAACACATTTTGTTTTATCTAATCCACTTCTTCAGGCTTCAAACGTGCCACCCTTCCTCCTAACCCCCGGCCTTTGCACATGCTCTTCTCCCATCTTACAACATATTCCTACCTTGTCCACCTGTGTGGTAACCACTCTTCTTTCAGGTATTACCTCAACCAATGCTTCTAGAGAGAAGCCTTCTCTTACATCCTTGCTAGATCATATTATCTCTCACAGGCTTTCCGGCTATCACACCTACTGCTACTTTCCAGCTATTGGTATAATTTTATATTTATTAGTGTAACTATTGGATTAAATTCTATCTTTTCTAATAATGTGGGCATTTATCATGTCTGATCAACATTTTACCCCCAGTGACTAACAAAGGCCTGACATTTAAGGAATGTTTAGTAATTACCTATTGAATGAATATGGTGCTATAATCACCTTTTGAAGTAGCTCATCCACTATATTGGAATGTGAGTATATGAATTAAGAGTCTGTCAATGAGTGAGTGAAGCCAATAGCTAACAGCAGGATAGTGTCCCTCTCACTAACAATGACACTATGTGTGTGTGTGTGTGTGTGTGTATAATTGGAATTGAGTTACATATGGCAAAAATGTAAACTACTCAGCAGTAGGAAAGAGACTTCTTGGACAAGTACTTGAATATTCATTGAAACCAGAAAACTACAAAGATCTCCAGGGATATAATTTCAGACTCCTATAAGAGCATTTATGCAGTAATTCATTAAGCAACTCTATCAAAATGAAATGCTGACAAAAAGAAGAAAGATCAAAGAATGCTTTCAAGGACAGAGCAGGAATCAGGCATTGCAAAAGGGAAGGATGAGTGTTTGGCAGAAAGGTTCAGTGAAAGGGAGAAACAGCGCAAAAAGTGAACTGCTGGGGAAAGCAGAAAGTTCAAAGTGTCATGTTACCCGTCTTCAATACAAATCAAAATATAACCCAACATTCACACCTGCCTGACTTTATAAAACAAAATGGAGGTGGAGGGCGAGAGATTAATTCCAAATAGGCTAATCATTCTGTTGAAATATCCCAGGAGGCCCAAAGCATTTTTCATGTATCTAGGACTTCCACTACTTTGCTGAAAAACTAAAAAGTCAGAAGAAGTTTAACTACTGCACAGTATATTAGTTGGTACTTGAAACTGGTTAAGGTTTACTCTGGTTATCTGAAGCCAAAATGGGCATTTGATCAATTCATCCAAATAACCAATAAAATTATCCAAATTAGTAGTTCCAGTGAACTAGTTAACTGAGTCACATGTGGAATGAACAGCTCCACAGAGAGATCCCCAAATCCAAAGTCTGTTGGTCTTGCCCAGAGCTAGTAGTCTTAAATGACAAAATAGACCAGATGGACTTAATAGCTATCTACATGGCATTCCATCCAAAAACAGCAGAATACACATTCTTTTCAAGTTCACATGGAGCATTCTCCAGGATACATCACATGGTAGGCCACAAAGCAAGTCTCAACAAATTTAAGAATATAGAAATTATATCCAGCATTTTTTCCGACCACAACAGTATGAAACTAGAAATCAATTACAGCAAGAAAAATGGGAGAAGAACAAACATGTGGAGACTAAACAACATGCGACTAGAAAAACCAATAGGTCCATGAAGAAATCAAAGAGGAAATCAGAAAATACCTTGAGACAAATGAAAATGGAAATACAACACTCCATAATCTATGGGATGCAGCAAAAGCAGTTCTAAGAAGAATCAACTTCAAGACAAGCTCCTAGCACAGTGCCTGGCACATGGTAGTATTCAGTACATATCTGTTGACAGATTTAATGCCATTGTTTGGGTGTATCTTACCAAAAGAAACTGGACTAGAAGCCCTTTTGCTGGGCCTTTTCTGGGAATGTTACCAATAAGCAAAGTGTGCAGACTGTATGGGAGGTCTGGCCAACTTCAAGACCACATGTTGACATCCTCAAGGGTGTTGAGACATCCACCAGCCTTCTACTCTGGCTGAAATGGCAGGGGAAATGGTGAAGAGATTAACTGGAATGCAGAAAGCCCTCCATGTCAGCGCTCCCAACCTCTTTCAAGATGAGTGAGAAGCATGTGATGACTGCTTACTCCTAGATCTCAGATCTTTCAGGAAAAGAATGCAAGATGGGGAGACAAAGCCAGAGTAGAGGAGGTTGCAACCTAAGAGAATAAACCACCAGGAATGGTCATTTCAGAAATATTTCTGTAATTAGAATGAAAGTAAGAAGTGAAATCACTGTGAACAGCTTATTTAAAGAGTCCAAAGCACAACATGTCCCTCTCCTCGGTGTCATTTGCTGTCATTGTCTGGCCCATTAAGCAAAAGCAAACCAGGTAGGCAGATTTGGACGGGTTCTTGTTTACTGTGTCTATGACTTTACAGCACTAAATGTGCAGTTAAAATACCAAAATCAAATACGAAAATTAATATATATATATATGAATCACTTTGCTGTACACCAGAAACTAACACAACATTGTAAATCAACTATACTTCAATAAAAAAGTTTCAAACAGTAAAACAAAAAACAGCCAACAGCCCACATGCCAGATGTTTTCCTCTGGTATGATGGTCCTCAGTGGTTGCTTAGGCCTGTGTTGGTGCTAATGCATTTTACAAGACTTGTGAAGAAACTCCACTTCTCCACACACGATTATTCATGGTTCATGTAAAGGTGACTGTCTTTGTTGATGATGACACTTACCTGGATACAGAACACAGGATCAATGCAATAAGCCAGGACTGCTCAGGAAGAGCAGAGTGGAAGGGAAGAGCTTGGGGATGGTGAAAGGGATTAGCTTGGGTAGCGAGAGTCAGTTGTAAGTTACACTGAGTATTGTAGAAAAGCTCAAATAGACATAATACATAAAGCAAAGCAGAACTCACAGGAAGCATTAAGGGAGACTGCAAATCTTATATTGGGCCAGGGAAACATAGACAGTGGGGAGAACAAAATGTCCCTAAATACTAGAGGCAAAGAAATCCCAGGGCTTCCCTGGTGGCGCAGTGGTTGAGAGTCCGCCTGCCGATGCAGGGGACACAGGTTCATGCCCCGATCCGGGAGGATCCCACATGCCACGGAGTGGCTGGGCCCGTGAGCCATGGCCGCTGAGCCTGCGCGTCCGGAGTCTGTGCTCCGCAACAGGAGAGGACACAACAGTGAGAGGCCCACGTACCACACACACAAAAAAAGAAATCCCAGACTATAGAATTAAGGCACTGCCTCTGCTGAGCCACGAGACACTGACAAGCCTTCTTCTTCTCCAAGTGCCGGGAGCCAGGCTGTACTTCCAGTAGGGAATGCAGTGACCTAAAGCCAAAGGACTAAGCCTATACCCAAGATGGAAAGAACTTGCTCTGAGAAATATGATAGGGGCTCCAAAGGACTGAGAAGCCAATGGGGACAGAAAGGACCTCAAGATTTGCCTATTTAAGACAAAAACAGGTGGGATGATCTTGGTTATAGACTAAGTCATGTCAACTTGAATGTAACAGGAGGCTCCCATTAGGTCTGAGTTACAGAAGGAGGGGACCTTCAGATTTTAACAGTCATGCTGCTTTCGGGTCCCCCTTCCATAGGCAGGGGCCATCAAATCAAGCGTTCCTGACCCCTCAGCTCATAATGAGGCCCCAAAGATCAGCCCAACAGGAAAAATGGTAGAGCCTGCCCCTCGGTCCTTGGAATATGATTGCAGACTTGTGGCTGCTTTGAAAAGAAACACAGGTGATGCGTGGAAGTGAGTTCTCAAATGCTTCTAGCCACACTGCCTGACCATGGCCAGAATTACTGGTCCTGGGGCTACATGGAAAAGCAGAGTTGATCTCATTGGCATCTCTTAAACCATCAAGTTGCCACATTAGCCCCTTCACCAGCTTGGTCTGAGGGTTTATGCATTTAATCTCCCACATCTCCACATCAGAAATGGAGCAGACAATCTTTGATTAAACAACATATCCACCATCTCTCATCAGAAGTCCCTCATTCTTCATATTTGCCCTGCTCTGAACTGACAGATGGAGGAGAACATATACAGGCAGATGGTCTTTAGCTGAGATGATCCTCATTCTTTGTGAATGGAAAGGGAGTAGATTCATGTAACAAATATTCAGCCTTTCTGCAAAGGACTACAGAAGGATTGTGTGGCAGGACAAGGTGCATGGCACAGGACAGCAGGTTTGGGGACAGAAGACATTGGTACCCAGAATTTGGTCTTGAAAGCAGACAGCGCCTCTTTGAGGCGATCACCAGGTGCTGGTGGTGGGATGAAGGGACCCAGTAATTCAGGATGAGAGACACAAGGGCCTGGAGGCAGAGATCTCACTCCTTCCCCTCCTCGAAACCTTGTTTTCATTGCAAAAATCACACGAATGCCTCTTCCATTAAACTACAACTGAGAACAGGAGATTGGCAAAATTTTCACTTTTCATTTGGATGATTCAACATCATGTAGAAACAGCTACTGTGGACCTCCTAAGGAGGCAAAGGGTGGGAAACAACCTATCTTGAAAGACTGATTTTAAAAAAGTTTAGAAGCCACTAGGTGTTTGGTACTTATTTTCAAGGCTATAAATCCCACAGCAGGTGCACCTAGGCAATCAGGATAGGCAAGAACTCTGATAAATTCAACGGTGATACTTAGGGCCACAGAGACCCTGGGAGGCTATAAATAGTCATTGGGAGTGAGATGTTGCTGAACACAGAGGGAAAAATCCACCAATGGAGCAGAAATGTAAATCAGGAACTACTATGATGAAATTGTGTTTTCATATTAAGTATAAAGGAAGAAAAAAGAGAAAAAGCAAGAACTAGTTTTTTTCCAGTGCTTAGTCAGAATCTGAGCCATTTCAGAAAATGTCCTAAAAGGGAAAAGGAGGAAGGCAGGAAGGGAGGGAGGGAGAAGACTCCCCTTCCCCCATTTCATTCAAATGTCTATTGAACCTGGCAGGTTCAGTCCAGATGCTCCAGCTGTGTCCACAGTTAATGAGCTATCACCTTTCTGTTACCGAGGTTGGGTTCCTTTTTTGCAAGAGAACAAAACTTATTGATAAACACTGTTTACTTCTCACATATTCTCTGAGGACCCTGGGATGATTAATGTGTATTTGAGAAGACGTTCTTGAAGTATGTGAAAGTCCTGGCAGCAAAGGTACCAGGTATATGTAAAGCAGTTATACAAATCATTTTCAAAATTCACTTCTTGCCTGTTTCCACCTCCAAAAAACACATACATTTTCATCATTAAAGTTCTTTGGTTTATTGGATTACATCTCACAAATTTCAGGGAACAATAGAAATGTATTTCATTGTACTATATTTAACAATGCAGTTTTCAGGTTGTTTCTGTCCGTAGTTGTGCTTTTGATCATCTTTTCCATGAATGATATTTCTATTATTGGGGTAGGTCACCTTGAAACATAAGTGTTTACTACGTATAAATAACTCTATGGAAGTCACATTTTTTGACGTTCTCTCTTTCTCTCTCTCTTTAGCAAATTTCACATGTGGATTTATAGAGCAATTATTTTTGCAAATATCTAGCAATACAGAATCAGACTGGTGAAAGAGTTGGTAATGATACTGTTATACTACTTAATATGTTCTTGGCTGACCCACACAGACTCTATTTCAGAAAATGCTTCCACAGACCCGGAATATAATTGATTTATTTCCTCGGTCAGGGAAGGATGGTCATTTATTAGCAATTGAAAAATGAGGTTCAGCATCAAATAACGTTTTATGAAGCCCTCCAAGTGTGATCAGACTAAAAGAAAGAAGACTGGGAGTTCTGAAAATAAATAGAGGGGATAAAGAATAATGGTGAATAGCACCAGCTGTGAAGGTGAACTGCCTGGGTTCAAATCCTGACTCTACCACTTACCAGCTTTCTATCCAAAGCTATAAAACTTTGGGCATTGACTTCTGTGATTGAATTACTTCTGTAAAATGGTGATCTTGAGAGTACCTGCCTCCAAGGTTATTGTAACAATTAATGTAAGTATCTACATAAAGTTCTCAGCACATAGTACACACTGTACAAATGCTTAATTGTAGGAATAGTTATATATATTGAGGAGGTTTAATGCTGGATCTCTTCTCCACCACTGTCTGTCCCATATATTAATGTAGGTGGCCACCAGGTCCTCTCAGTCCTCGTCAGAGTCCCTGATGTCTTTGCCTTCCTCTTTATCCTGTCACCAGTCTTACTACAGATTCCCTTCACGTTGGTACCTGGACTATTGCAATAGTCTCTCGACCCCAGTCTTGATACCCTTAGAATCCACCCCACCCTGCACACTAACTCCAGTTCTGCTTTCTTATAATCATATAATCATGCCTTCTATGCCCAAATAATGTTGATGTCTCCCAAATGCCCACAGGATGAAGCCAAAATGTTTTAGCCTGGTCTTCAAGGTCCTTCCCATCCTGACCACAGCCCTATCTTGACACCATTTCCCACTATCCACCAGCATTGATACTTGGCCAAGGCAAGCTCATTATCCAGCAATGGCATGCTGCCATGTTCCTAAATGCTGATATTCAGTCCAGAACATGGATTCTCAGAAACTTTTCCTAAAGTTTTTTACTATCAGAATCAAAGGAAAATCAGAGACTATATAGGTTCTTCCCTACGCCAAACCTCTCCTCTTTTCATACGAATCCACTGAAAGGAAGCAAAATTGTACATCACCACTCTGAAGAGCTTTGAGAACACAAAGGACTCATTAGATTCATCCACATTTGAGATGCCATTCAGCCTATTCAGAATCAGAATCTCAGCAAGCGTGGGGAGGTCAGGATGGGTCCATGTCAGGATGGGGCCATGGGTAAGGGGCTGTGGGATAAGGTCAAGGAGGATGCCTGCCCCATCCCTAGGCTGCAGGAGTGGCACTAGTGAGGGAAGGGGAAAGAGCAGTGAAGGCAATTCACTATTCTGGTTACTTTGTTGCATAACAAATGATTCCAAAATTAGTGGTAAAAAAAAAAAACATTTTATGTTGCTCATGATATCGTAGAAACTTAGAAAGGGCTCAGTTGGGCAGGTCTTTCTAGGGCTAGAAATACAGACATGGAAGTCATAGACATAAAATTTGTGATTGAAATCATGGAATATAAGATTTTTCAGAGAGAATGTGCAGAGAATAGAGAGGGTCAAGAGCAGAACCTTGGGAACACCAGCCTTCACAGGGTCAGCCAAGGAAGGTCTGTCTTACTCACTTCCCACTTGTACACACTCCTTATGTATTAAGGACTCCTTTGGAAAGAAATTCCATAGCCACTGAGAAAATAGGTGACCAGAAACCCTGCTTTCCTTCTTAGCTCTTCCTTGGAGTCCCTCCTATGGTTGCAATTAGATACTGGCTTGGAGCTGCCATCCTCTGAAGTCTCAACTGGACTGAATATCAAGCATACATTTGAGAAGTGAACTGAGTGAAGAGACATCAGCATTATGTATTCACATTATCAGTCAGAATACACGAGGTTTTGCTGCAGTAACAAACAACCTCACCATCTCGATGGCTTAAACAACAAACGTTATTCCACATCACGATCACTGTCAATCTACGATCCAGGCTGATGTGGCACCATGTGGATTATCACTGGTCGTCATGGCAGAGGGAAAAGAGAATACGACAAAGCACATACTGGCTCGTAAAGCTTCCACATGGAGGTGACACAATCACTTCCATTCACATTTTGTTGGCTGAAAACGCACCACAACCACACTTGAGCTCAGAGTAGAGAGGAACAATCTTCTAACAAGCCCTAAATGAGAGAAACAAATGCAGTGGACAGCATTAATGCCTTACACGATGGGCGTTCACAACAAAAATGTTTGGTTTTGGTGGGAAGGTCAGGGGAGACCTACTGGGTTTAACCAGGAAAGAGAGCATTTGGGTTATACATGAAAGGTGGGAAGGAGTTAAATGAATGGAGATGGAGAGAAAAGAGAAGAGAGAAAAAAGCATGGAGATAAGAAAGCTCCAAACAATGTGACAAGGAAGAGCCTCACTTGATTGGAACACAAGGTTCATGTTTTTTCATTATGCTGGAGAAAAAGATGGATTTGCTCTACACCAAACACGTAAGCTGGATAAGCTAAGAGTAAAATGATATGCTAAGTTATAGAATGGATGATAGGGTTGCACGATAGGCCACGAAATGAGATTCACCAAATAAACGAAAGAATAAGCCCTGAGGATGAGCTCTAAGGAATAACTTTTTGCTTAAATCACAGAGACAGGAAGTATCCTTTTGGAATTAGAAGATAATAATAAAAGAGTCCCCGGAAAGAGGGGACACGCATATTCTCAGGTAAATTTTCAGTCTTTTCTCATGAATAAAAGAACAGGCTCTATGGCTTTTGGTTTTAGATGCCATTGTGCTGTGAACATCCCCTGAGTTCCTTGGGTAGGAGACATTATTAACATTAGAAATATCTTCCTGGTCATGACTGTCACATAGTAGAAAACCGGTAGTTTCACTGCTGCTCTGAAAATCAATTTTGATTTAAAGCAGTAGATGGTTAACTATCAAATACCAGTTAATCTCCTCCTCATTGTAAGCTCCTGGAAGGCAGGGCCTGCAACCTATTCAAATTTATGTCTCCATTGTGAGCGTAGAGAAGATATTCAGTAAAATGTGTTGCATTGTCTACTGGAAAGAATAGAAAATTATAGGAAATGACCTCATTTGGGTTGTTCATATTTTTCTTTCAAGGCAAATATTTTGCTTACGTAAGATTTTTCCCTGCATTAAAGCTTTCACGAGCAGAAAGTACGCGGTTTGAATACTGATGGGGTGAATTACCATTTTCCTTAAAACTGTATTCTATGCTAGGCTCCCTTCTCTCTGTGTGTTTTTTGCAGTACCTGTCAACTTCCCACCCTGGTGAGCTGAGGGGAACAACTTAGACAGAAACAACGACTGCCTGCTGGAAGCTGAAGAGTCAGCTTCAGCTTCTCCCCACAGTGCTGACACACTCTTTGAGTGCCATCTTCCAAGCTCCAAAACTAAGAGGAAAAACAAGAAGGAAAGTATGAAGAGGGAAAGTTCTTTAGGTGTCAGCTATTTAAGTAGCTCCTTCAGGTTTCCTAGATAATTCTTTTGTCCAGAAGTGCTGCGTTCTCAAACATCAGTGGGTCCCGGATCCCCATAAGGGAAAGAAGCCTGCATCTCCCGCCCCCTAGACAGCCAGGGTTTACTTTTCTAAACATGGGTATGGCAGCTTTTGGTGATCTAGCAAGTGTATTTATGTCCCTGATGCTTGACAAGAACCCTTCCTGAGGACGCCAAATTGCAGGTAAGGGGTGTTAGGCCAATATGTTATGAAATTATTCTTTGTGAGTTATAGACTTAGTATAGTGTCTAGATGGGGGAAATATTTACTGCCTTTTAAAAGAAAGAGGCACTTAGAAAGCACCTCCATTTTTGGAGAAAGTGGGCATGGTTGTCTAAAATCAGCCAGGGCGTGAATGACTGAGGTGGGGAGGACCCACATCCTGGCTGGCCCTGGTGAATAAGGAGCACATATCTCTGTGCTCAAGAGCATTTGGGTCAAAGCACACAAGCAAGATCCTCACACTACACATCACCTAACTGTACCAGTACCATAGCCGGGACACAGCAGGCTTCAGCGAAGGATTTTACCAGATAGGTCATATTAAGCAGATAAAAATCATTAAATCATTAGACATCCTATAAATTATGTTTAATAGAAAATCTCTTGATCATTCTGTTTCATTTACGTAGCACGGTGTTAAAATGGGAATCCTCCAGCTGCAGTTTTGACTGAGGCATTAATACAACAGGCCCTAGCATGAGAGCTGCTACGCACAAGGACCAGGGCTGGAAGGAAGAGCAAAGGGACTTGGTGAAGAGATTTATTTGGAGGGAGCCATTAGCCGTTACCTGTTACCTACTCATAGTGTGAGGATCCTCAGCAGGGGTGTGACTCCTTTACTTGGCGCCTAGTGAGGGCATCCTCTGGGATGCAGCCCCTGAGAGCTGCACCCAACATGCTGAGGACCACGATGGCCGGGTGAGCAGGTGCCTGGTCAGTCTGCACCTGCAGCGCCCGTGTTTCCCCAGCACCCGAAGAAGGCCACGATGGAGCGAGATTCTGTCGGGTCCTAGACGCCAACAGGAGGAGTCTGCAGCCGATCCACCACTGCCCAGGAGCCCAGGAAGAGGCCACGTGAACCCCACCTACACCGCGGGCACTGCAGGTGAGAGGCCCCGGTGATGGGACTCTCTGAAGAACCAGGAAAGCACCCTCCAGGAAAGAGCTTCTCACTTCTCCTCCCTCCCCCTCGTGGAGATGAGAAGCAGGAAACAAGTAGAAAATGAAAGACGTCAATACAGGCCTTAACATGGGGGTGGGGCTTCAGCGCTGAAGTCTTCCCTTTGCAAGAGGATGAAAGCAAGAGTTTACCGCTTGGGCCAGAAAATCTAATTTCTGAATTGAGACTTTGTTTTCAGCTTAAAGGGATCCTGTACCAATATTTTATCTAAGAATAATCATAAAAATCATGGGATCATCTCTCCAGGGGCAGAGAAAGATTCTCCTCCCTGCCTAAATTTTAAAGGAGCAGTAGAAGCAAATGCAGAGTAGGGTTTCATCATATCCTAGAAGCCATGCATTCAGCACAACAGTTACATTTATGGTCACCTCCTGAGCCCTGACTGTGACATCACATATATGACAACTGCCACCATCTTTTATGTGTTGTGAAAATCTAGTTTCCTAAGAGAGGAGATTCAATCCACCAATCTCGATCCCTTTAAACTTCTGTCAGTAATAAGAGGGCAACCTTTCCGGAGATCTCGCTTTCTCATCAGTGACCCAAGTGTAGCCAACTCTTTCTCACATGTTACAGGTTTGGGAGGCTTAGGAATTTAAACTAAGATGGGAATCTAAAAACACAGAATTGTGACCCATGCATGAAATTTGCTAGCTACTCTTTTCTACTGTAGCTATTAGCTGCCATCTCTTTAGATGTTGTACTACTAAAATTTCCTAGATGACCAGGTTCTCATTCGTCTGCTAACAGGAATCTTTAGAAACTTAAGTGGCAGAGGTGTGCGTGTGGGCTATTATTCTCTCAGAGTTGAAGATGAGAGGGGGGATGGTGCCCTTGACTGCTGTGCGGTTACCTGAAGTGGGCTGCACCATGCTAAAGGGCAATGGGATCTTCGATTGCAAAGTGAGCATTCAAAATGACTTTTTATTAACAACAACCAAAAAAAAAAGATTAAATATAATTCTTTATCTTCAAAGTGGTCCTTCTGAAAAATTGTGATATTTCTACAAAAGGTGAAAATCTGCCAACACAGAATAACTTGTGAATGCGATTATTGCTCCCTTCATTGTTCCTGGTTTCCTTCAGAAGCTACATAATCTTACTTTCTAAAAAATGTAGGCTGCAAAGTTAATAGAATTCAAAAGGACTACTTTGCAATCTGAAAAGTTATAAAGATGTGAGTTCTCCATGCCTTTAAGGAAATCCAATTATAGATCTTTTTTTTTATTATTATTATTCAAGCAAAGACCAAAAGAGGAGCTTTTCTTTCCTGGTGTCATTTGCTCAGCAGGAACTCACCTTGACATTGGAGCTGATTTTCCTGAATTTCTCATTAAGAAATTACTACCAGGTACCCAAACTCAGACATAAACTATGTTCAAGCAGTCCCAGATTGCCTTGCACACCTCAGATATACCGTTTTCAGGATAGTTTATCTGTGGCATTCAGGGATGGGATTAGGGTGGGGCAAGTGAGGTGCCTAGGGCACCACATTTAAGGAAGAACTCACTCTCAGAGTCATGCAAGTAAAGGGTGAGGATGAGTGCCTCCTTAAACTGTATACTCTGCTTGCCTCCCTCCCTCAACCTAGTCCTGGCCCTGGTGGAACTTGTTATTTCTAAGTAATCCCTGATCATTAAAAAAGAAAATGAAAATAAAATTTTAATAGTCTACCAAAATGTGTACTGAGTTGTTTTGGAAACTTTCAAAGAGCAATGATTAAATATCTAATCTTCACACAAACAGGGAGTTGAGTGAAGCAGACATTGACTGATAAAGCCTTTCTGTGAATTATACACAAAACCAGTCATCCCAGAGAGAGCAGGACTCTTTGAGGTGTTCAAAACACAGAGGTATCTGGAAACATTCATCTCTGTCCTAGGAGATAGGTTCCTATTGGTTTTGCCCAAACTAGCTGGTTTATTTAATATATTGATGTGAATACAACAGTTTGACTGCAATTCCCTTTTTTTTCATCTTGTCATCATACCAATTAAACTGTTTTACCCCACAACATTTTTTTACAGTGATCCATTTTCCCTTGCCCAGGTTTTAGATGTTATCAGTTTCTACCAATTTTTACAATGGTGTCAATTCTTAACCTTTACCAGAATATAGAGTTTTGTCTTTAAGACTCTATGAGACTGTTTATCTCACTCTTGGGTTTCCGTTAGCTCAGTACTTAAAGAGTACTGACTACTAGCCGCTACAAAGACCAGTGAGTACCGACCGAAAGAGGGAAGATTGAGTCTTAATAGGAAATTCCTTTGACTAGCAGATATAGTTATCACACATGTTATTTGGTCCATTGTGCTTTTTAATGCTAGCAATAACATTAAAAATGTGATGCGGCTGTTGACACTTGAAGATTCTATGATTCGTTTTCTCCGCTCACGGACTAAGTCTAAAAATAAATGGCATTTTCTGCTATTTCCCAAGTCTTAACCATATTTTTTTTGCCTACCTCATAATGACTATACTTGTCCCCTTTCATCAAGTATGGCCAAAGAAAACTTGTGCTTCTCTCTGAAATCAAGGTGGCAAATTATCAAGAAGCAACTCTTCGATGCTTTTGAATGGCTGAAGCAAAATATCCCACCTTGATTTAGGCAAGGAAAAGGCCAGAGAACTCCAGTTGTTTTACAAGATCTTAACATCACCAAAAAAAGAAAAGAAAAGAAAAGAAAAGAAAAAGGATTACTGATTTCTCTTTCCTCGTAGCTTTAGACCACAGAATGTGTCAGGATTTCCAATAGGCTCCATTACTCATAAATCAGAGTGTGTGTGTTTCTCTCCAATGAACTCATTTACCATCCTGTAGAAGACCAAGGGATTTGGTGCCTATATCAATCAGGTAATTGCTATAACAAATAAACCCCAAAAGGTCAATAGAAGTTTACTTCCTGTTCACTTAACAGCACTATGCAGTATTCCTGGTAGGTGGGCAGATTTCTTGCATTCAGTGAGTAAGAGATCTGGGCTTCCTCCATCCTGTGGTTCTGCCGTTCCCTAGGATTACAGAGTTCCCTACATCCAATCACAAGGACACACAGACTTTGGTGAAGGCACACTCTATTCTCCAAACCCTGGGCCAAGAAATGTATATCATTTCCACTAATAGCCCACCAACAAGAATAGTCATGTGATCTTACCAAGAAGCAAGGAGTTTGGCAAAGATGTCCATGATTGGGCAGACACTTTCCAGTGACAATTCTGTGATTAGGGAGCACTTATTTTGGTGAACATCTCGCTCTTCCAAAATGTTTAACTGAACATAGAAATTTTCATGAACTAATGACATGCACTGATCTCATATTCTATTTTCTAATTTTTGTGGTATGCGGGCCTCTCACCGCTGCGGCCTCTCCCGTTGCGGAGCACAGGCTCCGGACGCGCAGGCTCAGCGGCCACGACCCACGCGCCCAGCCGCTCCGCAGCATGTGGGATCTCCCCGGATCGGGGCACAAACCCGCGTCCCCTGCATCGGCAGGCGGACTCCCAACCACTGCGCCACCAGGGAAGCCCTGTCATATTCTATTTTGAAGCAGATTCTCTCAATATCAATACACCATGATTATAAGTTACTTAATTTTTCTAAAATTCTCCACTCTTTGAGGTTTGGGGGATACTCTTCAGCACAACGAAGAAATGGTGCACTAAAAGTTCTTCAATATCCCGAAGATTTCATGAACTTTCCATATACCTCACTCACAGAGAAAATTGTACATGATCGGAGCATCAGCTTGATAGGTCCATAATGTGTCAAAGATGGCAAGAAACTTGGACTTGATCCAGTCCCAAACTCCTCATTTTACAGATGAGCAAATATGCTAGCAAACATTATTGATCCTCACTCTTCAAATGAGTTTTCCCTTTGCTTTTCAACCCTTCATCACTTCTTTTTACCATTGTGAATGCCAGGCCATTACCTGAACTAGCTTCCCTGTGACTCCTGTACCCTTGTCTGTGTTTACTCATGAAGTGCAAGGGCTTCCGTTATCCAAGCAATTTCCTAAGTAATATGGCAGGCAGTCCGTGTCTCATTTCAATGTTATTAGTAAAAGTGATCGACTGATATTTCTATTTAACACTTGGCATTGTTCTTCTTTGAGAGACATTAGTCAATATAAAAGAAAGCTCTCTTGTTCTCTCCCTTCAGGAACAGAAACTATGAAAGAAATGTCCTACACAATACCCTTGCCTTTTTTGGTTAACTCCTGCCACCAGAAGCTGGAATTGTAATTTAGTTCGTCATAAAAGACTCATTTCTCCCCATCAATCTGCTCCACATTCTCATTGACCTTCCAGGAGGACAATCACAGAGCTAAATGCCTTTAAAGGTTAAAGATATCAATTATATCTCAATAAAGCTGGAAAACAAACAAACAAACAAATAAGTGTTTAAGAGACTCATACTAGGGAAGTTTAGTACAGGTATTTTTATATTTTGCAAGGCTGGATGTTGAGAGTCACATTTCCACATCCAAAGATTTTCATCCCATTGTACTGGAGTATATTTCACTAAATGCTTAGTCAGTCTCCAAACATTTTTTTCTCAACATGGTATCCACCTATTCACTGAAATGTAAGGCATCACTATCAGAGTATGAGAAGCCACCGTCTCCACCATCTCCTTCCTGAGCTCCCCCGTCCCTGCATGCACACACACTCACAAGGTGGGTAAAGCTCTCTCCCTTTGCATTTCCATAGCAGCTTCTATTTATACCTGTCTTAACACTTATCAAGGTATATACTTCAGATGTCGAGGTGGAAACTAAACCGTAGCACCTAGTGAAATATGGAAGATTCTCAATAAATACTGGCTAGGTAAATGCATAGGAAACCGTTAACATTAGGTTAACCCAGATATACAAATTAACACAGACTCCTAAGCTTCAGACCAGAAAAAGCACAAAATAGACAACAGGAAGATTTCTTTCTAATTGACAGGAACAATACAATTGCAATCAGGTGCAATTTTTTAGACTACTGATGATCGCTGAACTCATGGATAGGAATATGAGACTGAATATTTGTTCATATATTGAACAAATATTTATTGAGTGCCTACTGCTTACCAGAGGCTGTAACTAGGAGGAAGAGTATGGATAAAGCCAAGGGTGACTTTTAAGTTCTTTACTGAATGGCCTTTAAAAAATCCCTTCTCCATGGTTTTCCCATGGTGTTCCCAAGGGGTTATACCCTGAGGAGCCCCTTACTCTCAATACTTCTTTATATCAACATGTTTTAACATTCCTCTGAGCCTTACTATGTATCGGTCTCTGCGCTAAGCACTTTTACATGGCTTATCATATCCAATCCTCCTAACAATCCATTTTGAAGATGAGCTGGAGACAGAGAGGTGTAGTCATTCTCCCCAAGGCCACGTGACTGCAGAAGTGATCTCCACGCCCAGGCCATGAATCACACCACTGTACCCCTCCTTGTGGTTTGACCTCCCTCCCTTTTTCATAGGGGATATTCAGCCTCCACATCATATATTCAGCAAACCCTGGCTCAAGGCCAAGACTGAGGGCCCGTGTCTTGCTGCTGGCCCCTCGCTTGCCACTCTTTGCTCAGTCATTCTTTCTCCCACAGCTCCACTCTTTGCTCAGTCATTCTTTCTCCCACAGCTCCACCTTTGGGTGTTTTGCACAGTGCTAAATCCCCTGCTCTATCTCCGAAAAGGGACACACGCGGGAATTCAGGATCCTGACATAATGGAGAACAGCATGGTTCTGGGAGCATGCCATGGTGAGGGTGACAGCTTGGGCACGTTGGGACCACACGTAGCCCATGAGATCACAGTGCCCTTCAAGGCCTTTGGGGAAGGGAAATAAACCCCCTTGGTCGGAGGAACTAAACCCCCAGGGATGGGATGGATGATTCACTTGACTCAGCAGTCTCCCTTTTGACCCGCAGACCATTGGCTCTGGGGGGCTTCAGATGAAACTTTCTCCAGCCTGCCTCATCAAAGGGAACCCTGCTACTTTGCACAGAGGCTTTGAGGCTTGAAGAGGAGAAAGAATATAAAGCGAGGACCTGAGGGCTCTCAGAGGACATCTCTCCCCAAAAAAGCAGAAGGACGCAAGAATAAAAGACCCATGATTTCTCTAACGGTACGTAAAAAATACAGGTTGCTAGTTTGTCATATCGTAAACGTTTTCCCCACTGACTCCGAAGCCGTCGTGAGCTGAACCAAATCTGAATTAAGAGAGGTTTCAAAGGAAGCTTAACAGCTGGCCACAAGGGGTAAATTTCCCTGTACTGCCAAAGGGAAGGCTCCCCAGAGGGTGCTAAGTGGTAGGGTCCCTTCAGTAGCTAATACAGTAGAAAATCATAACTCTTCACAGGCCAGAGCTGGATGCCATTGCCACCTTCACCAACTTGCTCAAAGTCGCAGTAAAACCAGAATGCAGACACACAAGCTGTCATCTCTGATGACGGATTTACTGACTTTGGATGGCCGCTTCTCTTTTTAATACTTTCCTCCCCAGCCAGGATGCGAATGACACAGACACACGCCACTGAGATTCAGAAAACTCTTCCCACAATTGCTGTGCTTTAAAATAAAGAGTCACCTTCTCAGAGAGTGGGACACCTTGGAACAAGTGCACATTTGCAGACAAAGCAAGAGGAGAATGTTCAGGCTCCCCCTCCAGCCTGAGGGGATGGGGTTTGCTCAACCTCCAGCTGCCTGTCTGCTCTGGAAGCCTTTCTGGATGATGACCTACATCCCCCAAAGGGAAGAGGAAAGCCCACACTGTTCCCACCAACTGGGATTTTGACTCCTCATCAGGGAAATTTGTGAGTGTGTCTTGTTGTTGTTTTTGTTTTGTTTTGTTTTTCGCGGTACGCGGGCCTCTCGCTGCCGTGGCCTCTCCCGTTGTGGAGCACAGGCTCCGGACGCACAGGCTCAGCGGCCATGGCTCACGGGCCCAGCTGCTCCGCGGCACGTGGGATCTTCCCGGACTGGGGCACGAACCCGTGTCCCCTGCATCAGCAGGCGGACTCTCAACCACTGCGCCACCAGGGAAGCCCTGTGAGTGTGTTTTATAAACATTTCAAAAGTGCTATAAGCCTGGCACTATTCTAAATGCCTTGCAACTTGTCACAGTAACAATCCCATTATAATACCAACGAGGAAACTGGGATGTAAACGTAGTAATTTGCCCACGTCACACAGACGGTAAGTGGCAGAGCCAGGCACCCAACCCAGGCTTGGGCTCCAGAGTCCAAGCTCTTCAAGGCCAAGCCCGCTGACTCGCCGTTAATTCTCTTTTTCTACACAAACTAAATTCACGTCTCTGTTACATAAGAGCTTCCTCTAGGTTTGATATTCCCAGCAGGGCTCACAAGTTATCAGTGTTTGAAGGTGCAATTCCACAAGCTGGCCCAAGACGCTGGGGGAAAGGGAGAAAGTCAGAAGGAGGTGGAGAACCATTGCCGTTATGCTCCTGTGAGCAGTAAACTGGGCGGCTTTGCTTTCCATTTGCTGCTTTTCCAGTTGCGTCAGGAAACCAGAGAGCTTGTGATTCATCTGCTGCTTGGGGTGACACCTGTGACAACTTCCGTCTGCAGGCTCCTCTGGGTCTTTTATGTCCCCACTGGTTGTTACTTGGTTTCTCTACTTCTGAAATGTCTCCGGATGCTGTTTCATTATGTAGAGTCAGGCAGAAGACAGACGGATGCGTGTGAAGCAGCGGTGAAGCTGGCACCGGGTCTGCAGTGTCTGTGGTAGTTTATTACTGCTGCCAGCAGAAGAGAAATCTGATCGTGGCAGATGCAGCCTGCTGTGAATCAATATTTTACAGGTAGTATACTTTGAAGAGATGACATCAAGACAGAATCAAAAGAGAGGAGGGAGAGAGGAAGAAAAGGCACAAGCAGGAGCAGAGAATTTATCCTGACATCCTTTGACAGTCTTTCCCACAAAGAGCGAGAGGAACAAGCCAGGGTAAGGGGAGCCGACACTGACGCGGGGGAGGATGGACTCTTTGACAAAAGCCATTACTCCCCACTTGCCTTCACCACACACATGCCATCACAAAAGGGGAAACGCAGCTGTGATACCCTTTGGACCAAAGGATGCCTGTTCTGAGGCGCAAGCTGAGAAACACCCAAAGACACGACAGGAAGCAGACCTTTTCCCCTCTGGTTCATGGACCGGGAAGCTGAGAAAGCGCTTGGTGGAGAGATGAGCAAGCCCTTCGCATGCCTGTCCTGGTCTGTGCTTTCCAGGTGTCCTTGGGGATCTCTGGAAAGCATTCCAGAGCCTCAATCTGAGGATAAAAATAGAGGGGAGGTAGCAGGAGTTTGCCAAGGCTTTCAGGCTCCCAGTGGACTGCGCGTGGGGAAAGCTCTCCCCGGCAGCACGCCTGCAGACACAGGTGCTGACAGACTGACTCCCGGATGAGGTGGGGAGGCTTGCTGTGCTGCCCAAGACACAGGGAAGCTGTACTTATATGTGGCCTAGAATAGTGGGAACGTGGCTTCTCGAGGGCAGAGAATTAATGAAATAGCAATCAAGTTCCTCCCCTGGACAAGGTAGTAGGGATATGAGAGAGATACAGAAACTAATAACCCCCAACCCTTGCCTTCATGGGGAATTAAGACAGACACACATTCCGCACTAATGCACAGTCGACTGGTGAGTGCCCAAGAGATACTGCAACAATGCACTGCGGGACCTCAGAAAAGACCGAGCTCTCTTACACCCTAGAATTGCAGCCTTTTAAGATCTGAGAGGAGCCTTGACTTAAGGGATAAAGACAACTGACTTGACACTTGACAGTGGGATCTGGGAGAGCCTCCAGCCACTTGTGCCAGGACTGGAAAGATGGGTGGAATCTGGGTCTGGCAAGCTGCACTGGGTTTCATTGGGGCAATAGGGCAAGGAGACATCCCGGGCAGAGGAAGTTATCTAAGTCAGCATTTCTCAGACGGTGTTCCAAAGCGCACGGGGAGTGTAAGAGAGATGTTACATGAAATAGCTTCTTGGACAAATACATTTTGGAATTCCTAACTTACGTGGAGACATTAACCCAGGGTTAAAAATGTTAGAGAAAGTTTTAGGGTGAGAAAAAGAGGTGACCAATAGTTAAAATCTACAGCAGTTAGAGTGAACTTTTAAGAAGGCAAATATGATCATTTCACACACCCCCGCTTACAATCCTTCCACGGTTTTCCACTACTCTTAGAATTAAGCCCACGTGCTTAAGAGAGTTGTCTTATGCCCCTCCCTGGCATCATTTTAAGCTTGTCCTTTCCCTCTGTGGATCCAGCCATGTGCTGCTCTTCTAGGTCCTCGAATGCATCACATCCTTTCTAATGTCCAGGGCTTAGCATGTATGGTTTCCTCTTCCTGGCTAATTCCAAAAAATTCTTTAAGCTTCAGCTTATTGAGAACCCTGAGTCAGGTTAAAGTCCCTTACCATGTGCTCCCAGTGAGGCCTGCTTTTCCCTCCACAACCTCTCACCCCATTAGGGCTGCACCCTCAGGAACACAGTGCCCAATGCCCAGGGAGCTCCGTAACACAGGGAGGATGAGCCTTGAAACATCTGCTAGCGCCGGGGCATGGGGGATCCCTGAGGAGGGAGACTCGACATCATTAGCAGCCAGTGAGTGGACACTGGGGGAAGGGAAGACAGCCTTGAAGCTGTTTCTAAGATTGTTTGGCAGTGACACGTGAGGTAGTTTGGAGCACAGAGAGGCTGCTAACAAGACAACACGTTAGGAGAATACTGCAAGAGCTTGGCTAGAGGTAATGAGTCTACTCTAGCGGGTTGCTAAGGAATGTGAAGGGAAACGAGAGGCTGGAAGAGAGAGGGTCTGTGGAAATAGTCTATAGGACGCCACAAGTGATGGGACAGAAAAGGATAAGGGGAGCAAAGGTGACTCCAGGTTTTGAGCCCATGTGATTGGGAGACTGGTGATGTCATTCACAGAATGGCCTTCAGGAGACGCAGCTGAGAGGAAGGGACTGTGAGAGGAGGAGGGAAGGGGTTCCACTGTGGATACTTTGACTTTCAGGGGAAAGTGGATGTGGCCCTCCCTGGAATCCCTTTACCAAGCCTGGAGTCAGCCTCACCTGCTCCCTCCCTCACGCATCCTGCCATTGTCCATCTCCCGGGTCTCCCAACTTGGTCCTTTCCTCTCCTCTCTACCGCCTGACTACTGCCTGTATGCAGGCTCTACCACCTCTCATCTGAATTCCATATGCTCTGTGATGGTTAATTTATGTGGCAACATCACTGGGCCATAAGGCACCCAGGTATTTGTCAAACATTATCCTGAGTATGTCTGTGAGGTGTTTTGAATGAGATGAACATTTGAATCAGTAAACTGAATAAAGCAGATTGCTGTCTCCATTGTGGGTGGGCCTCGTCCAATCAGTTGAAGGTCTGACTAGAACCAAAGGCTGACCCTTCCGAGAATAAGCAGGAGCTCCCCCTGCCTGACTGCTCTGAGCTGAGACATTTGAGTCCTTCAGACTCAGACTGAGCTTTGGCTCTTCTTGGGTCTCGACTCTGTAGATTTGGGGATTGGAACTCCTGGTTCTCAGCCCTTCAGACTCAAAATGAAACTACACACCAGCTCTCCCCGGTCTCCACCGTGCCGACTGCCTGTCTTGAGACTTCTCAGCCTCCAGAATCTCATGAGCCAATATTTTATATTCTCTTTCTCTCTCTTTCTCAGATAGATAGATATATAGATAGATAACTAGATCAACAGAGATATATCTATACAGAGAAATATATCCTTTTGGTTCTATGTCTCTGGAGAATCCTAACACATGTACTCTTTCTCTCCCTGCCGACCCATCTCTCAGCTTCCCACTCTCACCATACTAGGCTCAATGGACAAGTTACTCTTTCTAAATTAGCTCACTTCCAACCATGTTACTCCCTAATGAACCTGGATTTAGAAGGTAGGAGGGTGATGAAGAAATCAGATAAGAGAACCACTAATCTTAGGGAGAGAAAAAAAGAGATGAACAACAGTTAAATATCACGAAACATCAAGGATAATGAGAACCCGAATGACACCACAGTTCCACAGTGAGCCGTACTAGTGACCCTTGAGGGATCCATTTCTGCAACTTGCTGGGCTAACCTGAGGTTGAGAAATGCAGAGCAGGAATAGTGGAAGCCCCAGAGCAAGGCTTCTCAAGCTCTCTGTGAGGAAGGTCCAAGCTGCTCCTCCGTTCTCACCCCCTATCAATTGCAGACTAATATTCTTTAAAATACAATAAGGGTGGATTACTTCTTAAACGATCACATGCTTGGATGTCACGGCAATTTCACATTGCTATCGAAGTTTTTAAACACTTCCTTTCAGTTCCTGAATTTATCTCATTGTGGACCTGTAGCAAACAGCTCACATGTGTCCATGGATCACATATTTTTCAGGTGAAGTATAGATGACTTAAAATATTATATTAGGGCTTCCCTGGTGGCGCAGTGGTTGAGAGTCCGCCTGCTGATGCAGGGGACACGGGTTCGTGCCCCGGTCCGGGAAGATCCCACATGCTGCGGAGCGGCTGGGCCCGTGAGCCATGGCCGCTGAGCCTGCGCATCCGGAGCCTGTGCTCCGCAACGGGAGAGGCCACAACAGTGAGAGGCCTGCGTACCGCCAAAAACAAAAAAAAGTTACAGCTGCACTCACACACACACACACACACACACACACACACACACACACACAAAATATTATATTAGTTTCAGGTATATAACATAGCAATTTGATATTTTTATACATTACACTCCATACAAAGTTATTATAAAATATTGACTATATTCCCTGTGCTGTAACGTTCCATCTCTGTGACTTGTTTGTTTTATAACTGGCAGTTCGTACCTCTTAATCCCCTTCACCTATTTTGTCCCTCCCCCATCCTCTCCCCTGTGGTAACCACTAGTTTGTTCTCTGTGAGTCTATTTCTGTTTTGTTATATTCATTTGTTTGTTTTGTTTTTTAGATTCCACATATAATTGAAATCATACCGTATATGTCTCTCTGTCTAACTTATTTCACTAAGCATAATACCCTCCAGGTCAATCCATGTTGTCGCAAATGGCAAGATCTCATTCTTTTTTTACGGCTGAGCAATATTCCATTGTGTGTGTGTGTGTGTGTGTGTATACTACATCTTTATCCATTCATCTGTTGATGGCTACTTAGGTTGCTTCCATATCTTGGCTACTGTAAATAATGCTGCTATGAACTTTGCGGTGCTTATAGCTTTTCAAATGAGTGTTTTCATTTTCTTTGGATAAATACCCAGGAGTAGAATTGTTGGATCATATAGTAGTTTTATTTTTCATGTTTTGAAGATTTTTCATACTGCTTTCCATAGTGGCTGTACCAATTTGCATTCCCACCAGCAGTGTACCAGGGTTCCCTTTTCTCCACAGACTCACAAACACTTGTTTGTCTTTTTGACAATAACCATTCTGACAGGTATGAGGTGATATCTCATTGTGATTTTGATTTGCATTGCCCTGACAGTTAGTGATGTTGAGCATCTTTTCATGTGCCTGTTGGCCATCTGTATATCTTCCTTGGCATGGGCATTTTGAGTAGCAATGATCTGCATCTCTACTGTCCTTTCCAATACAGTAACCACTAGCCACGTGTAACTCTTGCACATGTGAAATGTGGTTAGTCTGGATTGAAACGTGTTCCTGACATCAAAGGCTTAGCATGAAAAAGAATGTCAAATATCACCTTAATACTTTGCAAATTAATTACATGTTAGGACGATAATATTTTATGTATATTGGGTTAAGTAAAATAAATTATTAAAATTAATTTCACCTGTTTTTATGTGGCTACCAGAAAATTTTACATTGCATATGTGGCTCACGTTATATTTTTGTGGACACTGGTCTAGATGGCAAAACACCTCAAGGGTCAAGCATCCTTAAACCTGCATCCATGGATTCACACCAGCAATTTGTTATTTTTCCATAGAATCAAACCACAACCCCATCCCTGTCTTATTTCTTAGTCACGTAATTATATCCCAGTTGTTTCGCAAAAATATTTGCTTCCAGGCTGAGCTGCGCTGAACTGAGCACAAACGGGTTAGAGGGAATAGCTCTCCCGGTACAGAAGGAGGCTCAGGTTTTGCAGGCTCCAAAACTACAGCGGGAAAGGGTAGGAACAAGAGTGTGCAGGAGGAAGAGGAGGAGATGGGTCTTTGGAGGATTAGGTGAGCTTCCCTGTAAATGTCAACATCTCAGCGGGTTGACCTGACTTACTAAAACCCTCGTGGGGAATTGTGGTATAAATACTTTAGTCTAAATTACTGAACTAAATACTCTCTTCACAGCAGGCCTCAGTTCGTTCTTATATTAAAGAAGAAAAGTTGTCCTTGGAAAAAACAAACCATCAAGTCCTGTTTAGGAATAATTTGCATTTTCAAGAACGTCATCCCAGTCGAAAGACTCTCTTAACAGCAGATACACTGTGACTCAGTATCTGAAGAAAACCTTTACCTTGACTGAGAGACTTTGGCTTACGTATGGGTTGAGGAGGGAGGACAGGATACAGTGTTAAATTGATCTCACGGTTTTGGGCTCTTTAAGCAAATTAGCAAACATTCAGCCAAGACCCTTTTTAAAGATTTTCTAATAAATTGAAGAATAATAAAAAATTATTGCCAATTGAGGATACGCAGCGTTATCTATTTTGCCAAGAGTAATCAATTCGATTCACCCGAATCATTCCTTCCCCTTGAGACAGTTCCTTGCTTATTGGCACACACACCAGGTTCTCACTGTGGTAAATGATTCGTTGTTTTGGGAATCACTCCTTTTCCACGTTCGCTGTCACTAGCAGGTGGTCTGACCGGAGACCATCAGGCAAATGATCTGCCTGCCACCTCTACCCCTTCCCTTTCAAGAGGTGCTGTCCTCATGCCGGGAGGTGGATAGGAAGAGAGGGAAGCAAAAAGCTTTCAGACCTCTCTGCCATTTTCCTAACCATCTAGAGCCTCAGGGCAGTACTGAGGTTACAAGCTTAGGCTCAGCTACTTCCTTCATACGCTTGGCATCAGCCACAAATAAAAGTCACTTTTATGACTTCCTCTTTAAACCCATAAAATGGATGGACTTAATGTACTTGATTATCATATCGGGGCAAGAAAGACTGACTGTCACTCATTGTTATGTGAAAAACCTAGAAAATATCATAGCAGTGTGTGGTATCCAAATACTGAAAACCTAGGGTGACAACACACCCCAGTTTATGTCTACTTTCATGATGTAATTATTAATGGAGCCTCCTTTCATTCCCCCAAAGCACCCCTACTTGGACAATAAAGTATATGGCCACCCTACAGAACTGGAAAATAAGATGAGCGAAACAACCGGGCATGCAACCTACTCAGTCCCATTGCCTCACTTCTATGAATCACACTCATAAAAGCTGTGTATGCAAAGCAAATGCTGCATAACCATAATTATGATTTCCATCGGGAAGTGACCATTGATTAGGAAATGGAGTTCTTTTATTGGAGAAGTGTAGGGCTAGCCAGAGGTTAATGGGGACAAAAACAGGCTGGCCTCGAATCCTTGATAGATTAATGCTGATTTGCATGGTGAAGGTTAAGTGCTATGTGGGCTGCCAAAGGAAACGCAAGTGTCTCAGAATGATTCTGGATAAACAGGAAGGTCAGAACAGGAACAAGGGCAACCTGTGCTCTGCTCCCGCGTATGTCCTCAGGGGGTGACATGGTCGCCTCTCTGGGGGACTGAGCTCCTAAGTTCTCAACAGCTCACCTAATGTTGACAGCCTGGGAAGAGTAATAGGAAATAGTGAAACACATGCTTTTACAGTACAGTGGTCCTTGCCATGGCCTATCTCTGGGGCAGGAGTCTAAATAGCTAATACAAGGCACAGCCCAAGTGGATGCTCGCTGGAAACAGCCAGTGCGACCGTGCTGTGTGTTCCGTCTGAGAATCACTGCTACGGGCAAAGCCCAACAAGGTCTGACCCTACCCCACTGCTTACACACCCCCTCACTCCCTATGCTCCAGCCACACTGGCCCCTTTCCAACCCCCGGAACAAGCCAAACTCAGCTCCACCTCTGAGCATCTTCCTGTTCCCAGTGCCTGGTATGGCCTTTCTCCAGGTCCCAGAAGGGCTGAGCCCTTCCCTTCTGCCAGGCATCAGTGCAGAAGGCAGCCCCTTAAAGGGGTCTTGCGGACAACTCTATTTAAAGGAATCATCCTCCTGGGATATTGTCTGTCAAGTCCTCCATTTATTTCCCTTATTATATGTCACAAGGTGGAACTGTCTTGTTTCCTTCCTTATTGTTTGTCTCTCCCTCTAGAACAAACTCCATGAGCACAGTAGCTCTTATTCTTTTTTTTAAATAAATTTATTCATTTATTTTATTTATTTATTTTTTTGGCTGCGTTGGGTCTTCGTTGCTGTGTGCAGGCTTTCTCTGGTTGCAGTGAGTGGGGGCTACTCTTTGTTGTGGTGTGTGGGCTTCTCACTGTGGTGGCTTCTCTTGTTACAGAACACGGGCTCTAGGCGCTCGGGCTTCCGTAGTTGTGGCTCGTGGGCTCAGTAGTTGTGGCTCGCGGGCTCTAGAGCACCAGCTCAGTAGTTGTGGCGCACCGGCTTAGTTGCTCCACGGCATGTGGGCTCTTCCCAGACCAGGGCTTGAACCCGTGTCCCCTGCATTGGCAGGCGGATTCTTAACCACTGCACCACCAGGGAAGTCCCACTAGCTCTTATTCTTCTTAGCCATTATATCATTGTGGCAATGCCTAGAACATGGTATTTATTGAGTGAGGAAATGGATGGATGGATGGATGGATGGATGGATGGATGGATGGATAGATGGATGGTGTTTACAGGGGACTGGGCACAATGATACCCAGTGAGGGATAGTTGCCCCAAAGCTACCTTGTCAACCTCATCCTCATGGAGTCAAAAAACCCTGAGGAAATAAGAAACAGTAGGGCTGAAGGAGCTCCTTGCAAGATACCCTGCATAAGCCCGATGACGAGAGTGAAAGAGTGTCCAACTTCTTCTCAAGATTCTCTGTCCATGGATTATAAATCACACAGAACTCAGAAAAATTTGTCCACCATCTCCAGCTCTCTAAACCTCTGTTCACAAGAGCAAAGTGAAATATTAGGGAGGGGAAGGCTGGGACACTACCAGGGAACTCATGGAAAAAGACTTACTGGGAATTCTCTGGCAGTCCAGTGGTTAGGACCCTATACTTTCACTTCCAAAGGCACAGGTTCAATTCTGGTCCAGGAAACAAGATACCGCAAGCCGCAGCCAAAAAAAATAAAAAAGACTTATTGAGGCAAGGGGGCACAGGAAGAGAGACTTAAGGAGGCTGGGAGGGGTGACTAGACAAATGTCTGAATGAATCATCAGGTCTGTGGTCTATTCTGAACACATCTGCTGCCCCACCCATCCTCCACTCCACAACGCACAGACAGACACTGTCTAAATCTGAGGAAGTTACTTAATCCCCAAGTTTTCATTTTCTCATCTGGAATGTGGTAATAGGGAGTTACCTCCCCAGCTACCGTGAAGAGTGAGCACTTTGCAGATGAAGAGGGCTTGGAACACTAACGAGCAGTGTAGTTTGGTGATGACGCAGAAAACTTCCAAAGACAAATGCAGCTATCCATGAAATTACACCAAGATGCCTTCCAGCCTAGGAGGGGAGAACGCTACAGTGATGAGAAGAGGTCATCCCACCTGTCCCCTGGAGATGAAAAAGCATCAGGTTTTAAAATGTGAAATTTTTCTAAGAAGGAGAAACAATGTAACCACACATCAGTACAAGAGTATTCTATCTTTTGTCACAATTTTACGGAAGAAAATGTTAAAGTCATGACACCTCAGCAAAGCTGAGTAACAGAACTGGGGTTAGCGTCAACTGAAAACTGAACAGGAGTTAAGGACGCTTCGCCCAGCCTACATTTTCAGGATACATCATCGTAAAGCTATGAAATTGGGGGTGAGGAAAGGCAGGGAGTTTCAACTATCTAATTTACTCAACTGATTTCTATATACTTGCTTTTAAAGGGTGCTGTCTGAAATACTCCCTCAAATTCTACCTTTGATATCATCATCATAATAATTTCCATACCACAGTGACAAATGCTCCAAGGTTCAGAGTGGCATGGCGGTGATAGTTACTGCAAACAGCACATGAACTCTACGATGTAGTTTTGCTCAGGTATAAAAGGGATTTTTTGATTTGATCATAGAATTATCAACTGAATTATCTCTAATATAGGAGATATTATTAGTGAGTCAATGGCTTTTCCAACACACTTAAAATTTAGATCTTAAATTTGAATAATGGGAAATGGAATATCTTCTCCCCAAAATTTTGCCATATCCTTCATTTAATAACGTGTACCTAGAGGAATTCCTGATGTGGGTATATTTTTCATCTGTGCTTTCAGATGTGCTTATTCATGCATTAACACGTAATAGAGGAAATAAAATTTCAAAAATCTCAGTCTAGAAGCTTAGTTGAGAACTGAGGTTTCGATACATGTTAAAGTCATTGTATGACAGTATTATAAACTTGTGAGTTTATAAACAATTTGAAAGATATTCTGGGGTAAACATAAACCATTACCAATTTGACTATTGTCTGAGTGCTCTGATGCAGGGGTTTTATAAAGCATGACCCCCTGGTTGAGCACCCCAAGCCATCTCAGTGGGTGCCTGCAAGCTTGCATTTGTCCTTCATCAGACTCACCGGCACTTTCCCTTTAAGATTTCCCTCAGTGTGCTACACTCAGGCTCATAACAGGCTTTGCATTTGAGTATTTTGTTTTAGCGTTGCCTGTAAGTAACTTTAACACTTGACTAACCAACCCTTGGTCGCTTGCCCTGGGTATTTTCACTCCCGAGCCCTGGAGCTGACGGCTGGACCTACAAATGCTACAACCCACAACCCTTGCCTGAGTGTGTGCTTTCCCTGAGTCTGTGTGACGATGACTTTTTCCCCTTCTTGTCCTGGAAACCTAACCTTTCCATTTATATTTTTTCTATAGGATAGAGAAGCCCTGTTAATAAAGACGTTTCACAAAAAAGGTCCATCTGTGCTCATTGGGATAAATGAGGAAAAGGCAAGGTGAACATAGCATCCCACTCTAGAGTTAACCCAGGGCCAAACCAAAGCTTGTAATCCTAGATATTCATTCTAACCATCTTAATGTTTCAACATATCATATAGCTTTTATAAAAAAAAAAAAAAAAGACCGAGGTTATTTTTATTTCCTGGTTACAATATTACATTTAGAATTTTTAAATTGGCTAACATGCTTGGTAAAAATTTTTAATTTTATAATAAACAATAACTAATCTATTTGACATCTTACTCTGGTTATTTTATTTTTTAATTCCTTTAATGTCTATTCTTCTATTTGTAAAACTAGACACACACACCCATATACAAAGTTTAGAAAATACAGAAAAGCATAAAAACAAAATAAAACAAAATCACTGAGAATCCCACCATCTCGAATTGCATAGCATTGCATTCTGATGCATTTTCTTCTTTTTCTCTCTCCATTTGTTTTACAGTAAATCAACAAGTTGGCTCAGAATCCAATTAAAACCCCTGCTGCCCTGTAATACTTTGCTGAAAAAGAAGCCACAAAGGAAAGCTCAGCTTCACGCACCAGGCCCTGCCTCTGGACCCCAAAAAAGGATGCCATCTCTTCTAATAAACATACTTTGAGCACCTTTTGTGTGCTAAGCACTGGGCCGTGTGCAGGGAACAGAGATAAACCACTCAGTGCCAGCACAGTCACCCTCGGGAGGCAGAGAAGTAAATGGACAACGTGGTATGAAAAGCCCACTACAGGAGTGAGCCCAGAGGACAGGGATCAGAAAACCTTCCCGGCGGGGGGATGGCACTGGGCTTGAGTCTCAAAGGACAGCGAGAACCTAGTTAGGCAATGAAGAATGCACGTGCCACAGAGAAGAGCCAGCAGCGTGAGCAAAACCTCAGCACTAGACAGACTGGCAGATTCAGGACCTGCCAGTCATCTTACACAGCTGGGGCCACAAAAGGGGTTATCCACCGGAGATGTGCTCAACTCAGTAACTTCCTCCTAAGGTTTGGAGAAGCCAAATGTCTGTTACCTGGATCAATCTGCGTCAGAAGTGGAGGCACTGGCATCAAGACAATATTGATCTTCTGGATCCGAAGCCATGACCTATGGACTTTCCCCAAGGCCCCCTTGGACTTGAATCAATCATTTTTAAGGGTGGCCAATGTCCAGGTTGATTGAAGACATTTACTGAATGCCAGCTTAGAAAGGAAGCAATCTTGAGCAGGTCTCTTTTTTTTTCTCTAGTTGAAATCTATCAGTCTAATCATCTACAGAGGTAAAACCTACTTAAGTGAAAAAGCACAGCTTGCTAAATTATCCATTTTAATAAAAAGACATGGAGAGGCAGAAGAGTGAATAGCGTACATACCCTCTAACCTATGTGTGGGTGCCTTCCCTTGTTATCTCTGTACAGGCCTCATCCCCACCAGCCTCTGGTCAGAGCCCGTGTTGAAACCTAACGCTGCTAACGAGAGTAGCAGTGCATGACTAACAGTACACATTAAACCAGGGATGCCAAACAGGCTTCATTTCACCGGCCAGACCCTGCTGACTGGTAGTGACCGACTACCAAGAACAAGGCAGTGGATATGTTAGACTTTACGTGCCACACAGTCTCTATGGCAGCTATTCAACTCTGCTGTTATAGCGCGAAAGCGACCACGGATAATACACAAACACGTGGGCACAACTGTGTCTCAATAAAACGTAATTTACAGAAACAGGTAGTGGGCTAGGTTTGGTCTGCTGACTCCCAGCCTAGAGTACTGAATGGAGAAAGGCCCAAGCCTGCATCTCAGCCAAGTGATAAGGGTGGGGACACAAAGTTGCAATCACTGTATTATATTAACTCCATCTAGGGGTTGAAACTTGGAAAGGAGACAGGTTAGTGCCCATTCTGACTCTTTCTCTAATTTACCAGGTAATTGCAAGACAGTTGTTTCATTTCTTACATTGGTTAGTGTTCTTGGTTGCAAACAACAGAATCCGCTCTGGCTAGTTTCAGGCTCAAAGTCATGAACCACACAGCAGGATCAACACGATTAACCAAGGATCTAAGGGCTCCATCACAGACATCTAGAGAGCCAGATGCCTTCACTACCACGCTGAGCAGTGGATCCCTCACCTGGACACCAACTCGTGTTGCTCACTTCTGCGTTCAAGTCTCACTCTTATGCATCTGAATAACAAAGTCTAAGTGACATATCTGTTCCCCAGCTGAAGAGAACAGCTGGGAAATATAGGTTTTGGATTCTCTCTTGAGAAAACAATTCTCACAATATAGGAAACCATCAAAATTAAAACTCGTGCACAAAAGATGCTGGGCAACCCTGACTGACAGAAGTTCTCTATACCTCCAAGTCTGAATTTCTTCCCCTGTAAAATTGGCGACCCTGTTGTTGTACCAAACTGCTCGGTAAGGTAATTTAGAGGTGATGTAGATGTTTAAATTCTAAAATAAGGAAAAATATTTTACTTTCACATAATCGGTTATTTTTAAACTTCTCAGGATGCCAACCTAACGTGTGAGCAGCTGTTGAAACACATAATAAATATATGGCTTAAAACCTAATTTTATCACTGATTTTTACTTGTAATTCATTACTTTATTTTCATCCCACCTCTAAAATTAGCTACCCCATACACCAAGGGGTAGAGGAAATCCAGGAAAATACAACTAATTTTAATAACAACATTAATAACAAGAACCTTCCCAGTCATACTTTTACTATATACAGAACAACTGATGTCATTTTGCTCGCCTTGCAATTTTTAAATCTTCCTTTCCTTATTTTTGTCACTAAGTACATCATACCAGAGGCCCTGGCACCACGTGTCCCCTCTGTAGTCCTGGCAAGTGTCCTTTACACCCTGACAGCTTTATCATCTACAGTCAGCCTTTTCCATAAGACAGGCAGGCATGTTATTGGAAGCTGGTGCTTCGGCTCCTTGCACGCGTTTATTGCTCTTCTCATCTTTGTCTACAAAGGAGGAGGCTCTTTTATGGTTGTGGGGATAATTGATTCACTAGACTTTCCTCGGGTCTTTCAAAAAGCTTCTCACCTTATCACTTATTACGATTGTAAGCTTCTCTCGCAATTCAAGCAGTAGGGTAATTTTCCAGACTTGGGGAAAGCTTCCCTTCTCTCACTTTTTTATGCTGGCTTCTCTTAACTAATAACCTGCACCACGAATCTCCATTCCTGACATCAGTCATTACCACTTTGGCAGTTAAATTCATCACATGGGCCTCCCTCTCCCAGTTTCCCCAAGGGCTCTTCTAGAGCACATTTCATCTAATTCAGAAATCAGCTGCTGATCTTTTTTAAAGAAAAAAAATAAAAAATACATATTTGCTCCTCATAATCAACTTTTCTTTAAATAATGGAGAACTCACTCCATTTATTTAAAGACATCACAAAGTTAATTCCAAGTCATCTCGGTCTTGTTCATTACCATATCCCCAGCAACAAGCTGGGCCGGGCACATGGGGGTCCTCAAAAGTACTTGTTGAATTGATAAATAATAGAAATAATCAATCTTAAATTTCTATATACCATGTTCCAGATTGTTCTTCTCAGCCTTTATATTCTATGGCACAAATACCCCTGGTGCCCAGTATTAGATAAAAATATCAACCACAGCAAAGGAAGTAGAAATTTCCATCAATATCTTTCTTAAAACAAGAGAAACAGAAAATGGTTCACCAAAGGTCCAGTCGGTTAGGACCTTATATTTGTATGTTCACTAAATGTAGCATAGCCATTTCCTTTGCTTTAAGTGTAACAAAGAGGGTCAGGAATCCTTGGTCTATCCCTATCACCCCCAGTCTGTTAAGCTAAGGTAACTCTTAGATAATGAATCACCCTCTGGTCATAATTTTTGAGCCACTAGATGTAGATATAGAATGCGGGTGTAGGATATACATTGTTCTTTTCATTTCACATTTTGAAATGCAATATCTCTAATACCTGGGTTATTCATCGAAGTACATAGATGGCTTAATACACAAAATGTTGTTTATATGTGCAAATTATACCAACTGCGAAAGAATCCTTAGCTTTAATCAGCTTCTCAAATAAGTCAGTGACCCCAAAAAGCTCCGATCTAAATGTAATAGTGAAATCTAGCTATACCTGGTTGTTCTGCTTGAAGTGGCCCTGCCTAAGGTAGCTTGAAAAGAACTGATAGGGAATAGCATTTCTAGCTTTTCTGGGAATTCTATAATCTGGAAGTCTAGAAGCATCATAGACTCAAGATGTTAACTAACTTAAACTATTCACCAAAAACTATGCTCTGGAAGACTAGGTGCAAAAAATTATGAATCCAAGTCAGCAGGTTAAAAAAACGACCTTTCTAAGATGAGATTTAATCTATACCAAAAAGTTCTGCCCAAAGTGCCAAACTCTGCTGGGTATTGCATACAACACACAAAATGTGGGATCATATAAGTAGAAAACCACATCTATATCCATACCATGGAATGTTACTCAGTTACAACAGACGATAACTTGCTGATACATGCTACAACATGGATGAACCTTGAAAACATTATACTAAGTGAAAGAACCCAGTCACAAAAGACCACATATTTTATGATTCCATTTATACAAAATGTCCCAGAATAGGCAAATCCATACAGACAAAAAGTAGATTGGTAGCTGCCTAGGGCTGAAGTGTTGAGGGGAAACGGGAAGTGACTGCCAATGGATATGTGGTTTCTTTTGGGAAGATGAAAATATTCTAAAATTGACTGTGGTGACAGTTACACAACCCTGGGAACATACTCCAAAACAGTGAATTGTACATTTTGGATAGGTGAATCATGTGATATGTTAATTGTATCTCAATAAAGCTCCTAAAGGATAAAAAAGAATGAGCTTTCTCCATATCAGAAAAAAGAAATAGAAAACCACATCAAAAAGTCAAAAGCTGAAAGCATAGTATGGTGTGTATGAGGCATGCATTTCAGTCCATGCTGATGGCACAGGGTGGAATTGTTTTAGGATCTGCTGGAAGTCAAATGACTCTCCAAGAACAGTGGGGAAAGGATATGTTAATGTAAAAATTCAAGTAATGCAGGAGGACTGAATGTCCAGAAAACAAAAGCCAGTGGATCTATACTCAGGAATGGTAGTCCTTTTTGAGTAAATATAGGTAAGCTCTTCTCACAGGCACCCTGAACTACTTCCTCTTTCTAAATGGTGTGAGTTGGTCTCTGCAGCCCACAGACGTTGCAGAAATTCATCTCATCTTGCTCTTTACAGCCTGGATCACTGTACCCTCTCACTCAAGGTAGAGGAAATGTATACACTGCTTCTTTCCCCATCCCTCACCATTGGACAGCTTCCAGGGAAAGCACTTGCTTTGCCTGGGATGGAAACATATCTTTTTCATGTACATGTTCCCAGCCAAGACGTGCTTCTTAAGAAATATATTACATGTAAAGATTGGGGAAGCTCAGAACCAGGCTTCCAAACTTCTTTTTAAATCTAAAACAACAGAGAGTAGATTACCCATGCTTTTTACTCCATATCAGGATATATGTATAACATAGTTTCTCCAAATAGAGTATACTTTAAAAAATAAAAGCTCAGAGGGAAAGACTTTTCCCTCTAAACAGACACCGGAAAATAAGTACAAAATGCAGTATCTCTTCCAGCAAAAAAAACCCTAGGTGCCACACTGGAAGGTGGAGAACAAGATCTGAAGAGAATGAGATAGAGCACAGGTACTTTTTGATTAGCAGGATGGAAGGCAGGTGGAAAGAAATTTGGGTGTGTAGCACTGAAGTGGTCATCACTGAAAAAGTGAGAACTTAAGGAACTAGTATTTGGATAATCAGTCCAAACAAAGTATTTCCTGAGTCGAATGAGGTTTTACATTTTCAATTACCCAGAAAATTGCCTTAAATTTCCATTTCATGCTACGAATATAGATACGGGCAAAGCTATTTACTGATGGGGGTGGGGGAGAGGGAGGGAGACAAGTGAATTAAGAGTGAACTGAGAATGCGAAAGTTTCTAACGGCTTTATACAATCATTCTGCATAACTTAACGTTGGGGGTATAATTTTGTAGGTGGAATATTTCAAGAGCATCCATAAACTTCAGGAAAATAATAATAAAGGTGAGTATTAAAAAATAAAGCTAACCAGGTATCATTTCATTTTATGTAAAATGGAGATTGCATTCCCAGCTGGTCTGAAGTTAAGAGCCCCTTAAAGCAGTTTGAAAAGGATCAGCCTCTCCACTCAACTGTAAAATGCCTGCTAGTTTTTGAAGGAGTGCTTTGGAGGGTGAGAAAGATTCAACTCTAAAATGGCTAAAAGACAGTTTTATGAACCTCACTGTGTCTACAAGATGAAGAATTCAGGCCGTTATCATGTGCTTATGTTTCCAGGATATGAACAGGCAGCTCCTGACTCCGTACTGACGACTGCTTACTATGCTGGCACCTTTTGTGCCACACAATAGGTAACATATCTGCAAAACTGCTCTCAGAAGCAGGAAAGGCAGCTGTTAAAATTACACTCTTCCTACATTAAAACCACCCCCAGTCGTGAGCCTTGCGAGTACCATTAAGAAGTCATCTTACCTGATCCCTGTTGATGAGCTTTATATATATACATGTAGTCTTCTGAAAATATCATCAAGTCATGTTGCCAGGCTTCTGTTATTAGCAAGGATTCCACCTCTTGTGAAGCAACAGAAACCAAACCATTACAGCTTATAGACCCCCTAATTCCCACATTAGGCAACCAGTCTCCCATTGGGTTGGAAAAGGCTGAAATTTGCATGCATATAGAGTTTAACCAGAAACATTCATTTCAGTAGAAGAGGACATCTCAACGTGGCAAACATCAAACGTTTTCCATTCCCAACCCATTTGCCTCTTGTACAGAGTCGGTCTCCCTAGCCCATTACCCAGCAGCCCACCAGAATCATGAGGGTCCATCTGGATTATGCTTAATATTACCCTCAGGAATTGGGCACCTCATTTTTTCCTAGAGGATGAACTTTTAGAGCAGGTTTTCTGTAATGAAACCAGAGTCCTTGATTAAGAGCAAGCATTCAGCAAAACCTTCATGGAAATCTCTGCCTGTTTCCTAGGAGGCTGGATGCCCAGAAAGCCACATTCATGAAATGGTGGTCCAAGAATTCTCTCACATTTTTATTTGAAATCTGGATTTGTTTTCTGGGGCTGCTGTAACAAATTGCCAAAACAATTTGTGACTTAAAACAACAGAAATTTCCAGAAAGTTCCAGAGGACAGAAGTCAGAAATCAAGTCTCCAAGGAGAATTTGTTCTTTGCATCTCTCAGCTTCTGGTGGCTACCAGCATTCCTTGACTTGTGACCACATCTTTCTAATCTCTGCCTCCATGGTCACAGCCCTTCTTCTGTCTGTCCTATCTCCCTTTGCCTCTCCCCTATAAGGACATTTGTGGTGGCATTGTAGGACTAACTCAGATAATCCAGGATAATCTCTTCATCTCAAGATTCTTACCACAGACATCTGCAAAGACCCTTTTTCCAAATAAGGTACAAATTCCAGGGATTAGAATTTGATAGCAATACCCAATGCCTTAATCCTTGAGTAGCCACAGGTTTTGAAAGGGTCATTGGCACACCTGCTGATTGACACAACGTTGTTGGTTTATTTAACATTTTCCTCTAATCTGTGCCAAAAAGTTTGGGTTTTTTTGGTGCATTGGTGCTAGAAGACGTGAAGACATCTGGCCTTCCCTGTCTTCCCTTCAATCCTGCCACTCACTTTTATCCGCTCTCCATCACCTTCTCTTTGCCCAACACACTGACTTTGCTCTGTTGCCAAGAAGGGGAATGTGTACAGCACTTCATCCCTTTATTTCACTTGTCTCCTTTTAAAGTAAGTAGGCAAGAAGAGGAAGCACAGTTCACAGAATCCTTAGGCCGCAATGATTTAGCTTTACTCTCAATCCACTGCCTTCAGGAACAAAAAAGGTTTTTTTGTGTGCCATAGTCTGTTCCCTCTTTGTCTCCTTTCTTCTTTATTCTTAGATGAACTTGGCTAACAAAATGTGGCTGCCCATTGCTCTGCCAGCTCCTGGCCAAGGTGAGGATTGGGGCCAGGAGACAATTTAAGGCTACATCTCCCCCCAGAAAATCCCCCGTAGAGAATAAACACTAAAGGATAGTGTCCACATATGGTCATCTCCCAAAACCTGTGACCACCTGAAATTTGAATTCAGGGTCTAGCCTTGCTTTCTAACACCCACACTGCAATAAAAAGACAGGAAGTGCAGTACAACAGCCCGGCAGCATGAGCACATGTAACTTACCTGAATTCGACTTAATGCACAGAGCTGAGGGTACAGACAAAGAGAGAACATTCAGTCATGGGGATGTTTCCACCTGCCATTCCACTCAGTCAGCATATGTTTCAATTAGCATGAGATGGGAGACATTAATTTCTATTTCCTCAGTTAGTTTGGCCTTGGTTTCCTGGTACCTCTCAAAATATAAAATTCTACACTGTGCAAATTTACACTGTGCAAAATTCTAGAACTGAAAGGTACGTATTGTCATGCAACGTGATCCTTAAAGGCAACCCAACCACTTTAGGCAAATGCATACCTAACACTTAGAAGATTATATATATATTGCTGTTTATGGACATTTTCATTATTCAAGGGTAATTTTGACAATTCATAATTTTTCACTGGCTTTATAACCTCTGACAGTTACACTTCAACTGTGACAAAAGAAGTAAAGGAATTAAATAGCTAGAAGTAAAAGATACCATAGATGGTATCACACAGTTAAGTGCTTTTAATGAAAATCTTTATAACACCTCAGCTGCAGAAGTAGTTTTAAAGGTCATTTCATCCAGAATATAATCTGTATCAGTCAGGATAGGCTATTAGGCTATAGTAACATACATCCCCAAAATCCCAATGGTTTTAAAAACACATCCAGGGTTTGTCTCTGCTCATGCTACATGTCTATTGTAGGTCAGCTGTGGTTCTGCTCGGCACCACGTTCATTCAGGGCCCAGGCTGACCACACCTTGACAGTTGTATGGCAAACAGAAAAGAGACATAGCAAACCATGCCCTTTCACTTAGAACTTCTTCCTGGAAGTGGCAGATGTCACATGTACTCACATCTCAATGGCCGAAACGAGTCATATGATCACTCTTGAGTGGGTCAAGAGAGGTATGATTCTCCTGTAGAGAGAGGGGATTGCGATATTTAGCAAACTTCCAAAGATTCCCTTCATCATTTTCCCAAAATGGTCATCCAACCAATGCTTAGGACCTTAACACCCCTTAAAGAAGACTATTCTACTTCCATTCAGTTATAAGTATTAGAAAATTGTTCCTTAAGATGGTTACAAATCTATCTCCTTGGAGTTTCCACCCATTGGTCCTCATTTTGTGCTTTGTCCATGAGGACAAATTTAGTTGTTTTCCATGGGACAGCTCCGCAAAGATCAGAAACACCCAAGCCCTTCAACTATTTCTCACATAGCGTGGCATTTGATCTTTTCTTGATAATCTTATTTCCCCAACTCTTTATTCCAATAATAAATCTCTTCAGCATTCTCTCTGTCTCTAGAACTTTTGACACGTTTGGCTTCTAGCGATGTGTTTTTACCATCGAATGCATTTCACTGGGTTCAAACGCCTGTCACAATGCCTGCGGTCTCCCTCCCAATAGCCAATGAACAGGATTCAGCAGGAAGATACACGGTTATGGCACCCTAGGTATTCATGTTCCATGGCACTGTTTGTACCTCATTAGTAAACATTTTCTTTAAATTATCTTGGATACTCATTAAATATTAGCAGCTACTTAGAACCAAAGGATAATTATGAGTTTAATGAAGCGTGCACCAGCCTGCTCAAGTCTAACGTTTGTTTCTCTGCTGGGACCCCATTTTACTTTGCACTTATCCTTCAGCAAAGCTACTCAACAAAGTCACTTTGGCAATAAGAAGTATTTAATTAGATTAATGAATTTTTATCGCCTCTCCTAGGGATTAGGCTTGTTAAATCCTGGCGACCAAAGAACAACAGATTTTTTTTATTACTGAATGTTTAGGGATGTACTGGTTGCGCTGCCATGGCGGTCCTCATAAGGCAAGCTGCCCTGGGCAGTTCTACCTGGCATCCCTTGGTAGGCCAGGGATATTCGGCATAGACAATCTGTACCTTCAGTGAAATCGCAGAAATCAAAATGCAAATGAAATCACGCACACCCCAGTCAAGGCTTTCGGCAGCTGTCTTTCTATCAGAGGCTGCTGACTTAGGGTACCCTGACAAAATCTGCCCCTCTTTCTCTATCTGCAGGTATTTGAGAGGAAAGGGAAGACCCTATAACCAGCACAGCTAGCTCTTCATGAGGGCATGCGTGTCCACGGATAGTCTCCTAAGTCACTAGTGTGGTGGCTCATAATAAGGCAGGAAGGGCAAATTATTTTCAGAACAGTTGTGTTTTCAAGATGTTAAGCGATATACATATGTAAAACAATTTGGTGTCTTTCTTAAGTAATGCTTTGAATGGTGGCAATATCTTTCATCTAGCAACTTCAAAGCACTTTTTTTTTTGAAAACACGGACCACGTTTCTCCCCATCACATTCTTGTGAGGTGTTTTCAAGCATCGACATCCCGGCTTAACACATGGAAAAACTGCGGCACAAAAGCACAGAACTGGTTAAAGTGGGTTAAAAAAAAAAAAAAAAAAAAATTCCACATCACAACAAAAGCACGGTTTTACGGTGGCAAGACTGATGTTCTTTCAGACGTATGTAAATCCAAACAGAATCACAGAATCCTCTTGGAGTTCTACGATGATGCCCCAGGAAAAGAAAGAGGAATAAGAATGGGGTCTGAAAGGAGATGGGAGACTTTCTGGGGTGATAAATTTTTGATCAGAGCAGAGAGGGGAAAACAGACCTGGAGATGCTGAAAGTCAGCTTTATGGCAATTCAGAGGAAAATTCAAACTAAAATATAAAGAACGAGATTCCTAAATTTAGTCAATTTGTAAACATTTAGGATTTGTTACACAACATACACATGACCGTATAATTTATCACCCCAACTGGGACATTTTTGAGAGAGAAAGGCAGTGCCATTAATCGCTACACTAATTGTACTTCTCTCAGTTCTTTTCAGTTAGCCTAGAAATCAGTTTTCCGGTCTTTTAAATAAGTGTTCTCATTTAAACACTGTCCAAGTGTTACAAAAACACTTCGTTTTTGATAAGGAACTAGGAGAGAAGTTAAAAAAAGAAAAAATGAGCATGGCGAAGGGTTTGTAGGAACTACAAAAATGTGTACCAGGTTGACGGCCTTTTTCTTTCCCAAGGTCAGTCTCCTTTTCTAACACTTCAGGTGGAAGAAATGCTGCCGAGAAAAGACTGCACGAGGCTCACTTACAGTCTAATTTCCCTCTTCTTTCCAGTTATTTTTTAATAAAAAAGGCCAGTGTTCTCTGCTGCCCGTGTTTAGCTGACTGCACTAAAGCAGTCGCAAAGAAGGTGGCATTTAGGGACTGTCCCTCCCTGTAGACACAGACATTTTTCACCACACTATCAATAGTTTAAGTCCATATGGAGAGAGCTGGACTAGATCCCCCTACAAAGGAAAAGTCCCCTTCCAGCACTTACCCTGGTGAGGTAGCTAATGGAAATAGTAGCGTGGAGGGGGGATCTTTTGTTTTGTTCTATTTCAGGACCCAGAATAAGAACCCACATATTTCCTCTAGACCAGTTCAGTTCAACAGAACTTTCTGAGATGATGGAAACGTTCTATATCTGCACAGTCCAATCCGCTAGCCACTCACTACCCATAGCTATTGAACATTAAAATGTGTCTAGGGGGCTTCCCTGGTGGCGCAGTGGTTAAGAATCCGCCTGCCAATGCAGGGGACACGGGTTCGAGCCCTGGTCCGGAAAGATCCCACATGCTGCGAAGCAACTAAGCCCATGTGACACAACTACTGAGCCTGTGCTCTAGAGCCCGTGGTCCGCAACAAGAGAAGCTACCACAATGAGAAGCCCGTGCACCGCAAGGAAGAGTAGCCCCCACTTGCCACACCTGGAGAAAGCCTGCGCACAGCAACGAAGACCCAATGCAGCCAATAAATAAATAGATAAATAAATTAAATTAAGAAAAAATAATGAAATAAAATTAAAAGTTTAAAAAAATGTGTCTAGTGTAAAAATAAATTAATTAAATAAAATGTTCTAGTGTGACTAAGGAAGGGAATGTTTAATCATATTTAGTTTTAATGAATTTAAATTAAAAGTCACACGTGGCTAGTGGCTACCGTGTTGGACAATACAAATCTAGACACTCAAGTTTATACATAGACCATTTTGTTTTCTAGGAATCAGTAGATGCTGCACATGTTCAAGTTTCTAACATCTACGAACAGTTTTGCACATTGGAAACCATCTTGTCTTTAACTAGAAAAGGGGTCCAATCTTGGATTCAGCCACCGAGAAGACAGCAGGAGTGGGGAAACTTTCCATTGCCGTAGTGACAGCCCCCATCAGAGCAATGATTGGACAGTGAAGGCTCTGGGGCCAACATCCTAACCTTAAAGGACAGGCTCCCAAGTGTACACACACTTGGAAAGTAGAGACACGTGGATCTGTCAGAGCATGAGATGCTCATGCATGAGACTTAAGGTTATCTTTCTTTTACCTGCAGTTAAGACAGTTTAAAACAGCCAAGTGGTTGCCTTTGTGCTAATACCACTTAACATTATGTTTGAGTGACAGGTCTGATTCACCAAGGTAGCAAGATCTGTCTGGGTTTGGAGGGCTCTCCCTCCAGTGAAGACAGCTAAGTGACTACAGATTGAGAGCTCTTTTCCTGCTCCTTTTATAAACAACTCTGGTGTCAGACTGTCCCCTGCTGGACAAAGAAGGAATTGAAAATTAGGTACCTTAAGAAAGGACTGCCACACCTCCTATTTCCTGCATGAGTGCTGTATTTTACTCACGGTTCCGGAGACTTGTCACTATGAGCAGTTTGGATAAAATTACAAGGCACTGGCCTTGGTCGCATCCTTTCATTTATTCCATATCTTGAGGCAACACAACAGCACAGAGGTGACCACACCAAGGGTAAACTTGGACTCTCTTCTGTACCTTTTGAGCGGCTTACCCTTCCTTACAGGGTCTGCTGAATTTATGAGGGAATAGCACATGTTTTATGGAAAATCAAAGCTGGATAAACCGTAGGGGAGTTTAAATTAATGCAGCTCACACACCCCACACACACAAGAAATCAATTCAACCCATGGGCATCAGTTGACTAACCCCCTGACATAATATTCTTCAGTCACCAAACCATGCCACGTTATGGTTTGTGTTTTCAAGCATCGACATTATTGGGACTATCTGGCACTAACCCATATTTGCAATATCAATACAAATGCTTTGCTGTTAAGGCATAGTTAAAGGACAAATTTCCTTTGTTAAAAAGGTGTTTCCTAAAGTCCAAAGTAAAACCAACTGAATTTCAGCACACCTCTGACCTACAGAGTCATGATATGCACTAAATTCATTACATACTCAGAAACAAGCACCGAATTTCACTTTTTAAACTACTTAACCCTTATTTAACTACTGTATTCTATTTTTTAGAATTTTGACATTTTCTGTATCTATTTTTCCCACTTCCAAAATGGAGTTAAGGTACAGAATTAAATATAAACTCACTGAAGTTAGGGAGAATTCACCTTATTACATCCTTAACATAGAGGAGCCACAGCTAGGACTTCATCAGAATAATCACATCCGCATGTAAGATGCTATTCAGCTCCATTTCAATGGACCTCGCCCCTGGCCCTGAAGTTATAAGCCAGATGGCACTGACCCTAGGGATAGGTACAAGCTACACTGAGGGAGAGAGAGCGGTGGTCTAGATACAGAGAGGACATATCTCCCATTAATAAAAACTGGATGAATTTCACACTTTATTCATCTTCCTTGACTTCAGGACAAGGACACTTTGACAAGACCCTGGACGACAACTACGGAAACTTTACCCTCATTTAAACCAAATTTAGTTTCTGAGAAAATGACACAGTGCTGGACAATGACACATCACATGCCCAGTCATTAAATCTGCTGCAGGGTCTGAAGTGGACGGACTAGGACGGAAGTCCTGCGCCACTTGTAAGGCCGCCCGTCTGCTAACGCGCCCCTGTGGCCCTGAGCTCCACAGTGTCCTGGGAGGCGACTCACCTCATCCGGGGCCTGTGCTCCCGGAAGGAGGGAGGGCGAGAAGGGGAGGGGAGAGCACACGTGATAATAATAAGGCAAATGAGGAGACCAAGGCTGACCTTATAGTCATTGTCTCTCTAAAGACCAGAGAGGTCACCACAGGTGACCAGTCATGCTGTAACACTATCAAACTTCGGGAAATCCAGAACCTCAGGATGGGCAGCTGTCTCCATCTTGTTCTGGCCCCTCTTGGATCTCCTCTTGTTTGGTCCTTCATGGATGGACACAGCTCTTTAAGGTCATGGGCACACACTTGTTCTTCAGTGATCCTGTTGCTCTAACAGAGCCACATAGGAGATTTTGAAACTGCAACTCAGAAGACTCCATACGCATGTAAAGGGTTTCTTTTTGGACATGGTCACTTTGTCACTTGGTTATAAACTGATTGACAGGTAATAAACTCACAAAGGAAGGCTTAGGCAACCAGGTGCGGAAAATGCCGAAATGGACCCCTTCCACATCCAGAAATTGGTTCCTCTGCCAGTGCTAGCACGGGTAGGGTTGGGGATGAAGTGAATCTTTTCCTTTCTCCCACCTTTATCTCCTTCTGTACGAAGTGAGGATAGGAACATCTGCTTTTCTGACAAAGGTATTTTGCTCGTGTTTGAAAAACGCCTGGACGGTGCAAAGTGACAGGTGTTGCTGGAGTGACAACATGTTGCAGGAACAGACAAGCCTGGCCATGGCCAGCCTCCCACTCCCCCGGAAGTGGTGCCCTCGGGGTCTCTGCTTGGCCCCGGGCACCAGACCAGCTCACATGCCCTTCTCCCTTCTACACAGATAATCTGTCACTAAAATGAGGACGAGACACATGTGACAGTGTGTGCCAGGAGCAAATGCTGCAGCCAGGAGGACCAGGGCCGCCGCAGTGCATAGACAGCCTCATACACAGGACTCCGAAGGCCTGCTTGGTACGATGGAAAGGCACACACAGTAGTGAGCTGCAACTTATTTCCCATTAAGAACTTTTCATTAATGAAGGCTTTCATCTCTCCAAACACATTAATCAAGGCTTTCATTTGTTAAAAAAATAAGCCATCCAAAGAAAGAAGCATCTGGAAGAGAAAATATTGCATCTATCTCTTTAAGATCTGGGGGGTGACAGTAAAGAGATACATTGTTAAGGTATTTCTATAGAAATTCTTAAGATAGATTTAAATTCATGAAATGAATGGATCACAGGCTAACCAATCTATTATCTTGGCCACCTTGACAGTTGATATAGATCAATCTGGTTTTATCTAGAGCTTTTAATTGGGTTTTGTTCTGTTTTTTTAAGACTGTGGTTTCAGATCTGAGCCACAGCTGAATTCATCCACTCTTTACTAAACTTCCTCTCTGATAACAACAACTAACAGTTATTGCATGTTTAGTATACATGCCAGGCACCAAGCTAGCACTTCACATGCATTAACACATTCAGTGCCTAGGACAGCCTTGCAAGGTAGGGTTCATGATTGACCCTAGTTGACAGATGATGAAATGAGGACCTTAGCCAAGGTTACCTAGCACATAGGGGCAGAGTCAGGACTGGATGCGCACGTGGAATCCAGTTATCCATAGGACGCAAAAGTGTGTATGTGTGTGTATTCAGAGCTGTGGTACTTTAGAAATGTAGGTGACCATTTCTAAACCTTCAGGAAGAAGGGACAGTCAATGTCTGCAGGCTGACCATCCTAACAGCCACCGCAGGTCCGGTCCATTTGGTTTTACTTGCCTACATCTGGAATAATGAAAATTTCACAAGCTGAAGCTCCTCGGTACGACCCTTAGGTGTATTTGTTGGCATGCTGTATAAAACTACGTATATTTTTCATTTAGCTTATCGAATTGATTGGCATAAAGGGGTTCATAATGTTTTATGAACTTATTACTCTTATTACTCTTTTGATACGTGTAGGATCTGTAGTAATGTTCCCTCTTGAACTCCTATGCTTTGTCACCTTTCCTCAACCTTGGTTTGAGAATTTTGCTGTACGTTTTAAGGAATCAAATTTGGCTTTGTTTCCTCTTTGTTTTCTATTTTATTGACTTCCACCATAAGTTAACAAGTGTTTTCAAGAACAAGCAAAGGGAATATATAATGAAAAAAATCAGAGGAGTTGTTGGTTTTCTCCACAAGGAGATTGACAAAAGATAAAGAGAGAACATTGTGGGATAATGTGAATATTCTTTATAATTATTTAAATGTTGGTTTCATAGTTGCATACAATTGTCAAAATACATCATGTACGCTTAAGATCTCTGTTTTTTTATTGTTGTTGTTTGTTTTTTTGCTGTACGCGGGCCTCTCACTGTTGTGGCCTCTCCCGTTGCAGAGCACAGGCTCCGGACGAGCAGGCTCAGCGGCCATGGCTCACGGGCCCAGCCGCGCCGCGGCATGTGGGATCTTCCCGGACCGGGGCATGAACCCGCGTCCCCTGCATTGGCAGGCGGACTCTCAACCACTGTGCCACCAGGGAAGCCCAAGATCTCTGTATTTTACTGTTTATAAATTAAATCTCAAAAACAGAAAAAAAAACTACGTATATTAACAAAGGCTTCTTAATGCCCCACACCAGTCTTTGACAAACTCCATCCTCGAAGCTGATTTAATATTGCCGGTTTCTGATTTAATACCAAAAATAATTCCAACCCAGTAAATCTGTTTCGAGAGGAAGACTGAGAAAAAGGGCCAGGCTGTGAGTGTGTCTTCATGCTCTGATATTACAGATAGGAGTTTAATCAGACATGAAGTTTTCACTCCATTTCCGTACTCAGTGTCAACGGGCCCATCTCTTTCCCTGTGCCAGGGATGATATTAATTTCTCCCGAGTCACGTGTGAAGTGACCAGGGGAAGAAATACAATCAATCCACCCCGAAATTGGTAGTGGAATGGAAACACCACAGAAGCTGCTTAGAGCTAAGGTTTGGAGAACATCTATTCTGCTTGGCGCTGGGAAGAAATTGTTTTAAAAGAGAGGGAAGGGGAGAAGGATAAAATGGAAATCTAATTTTGAGAAGTAAGGATTAAAGAGTCCATTACTCATGCCGTTTACGCTGTATATATTGAGTTAACAACATGTGATTTTACTGGATGAAAATGTGCGCCCCATGCAAGGCGAGCATGGTGCAGATCAATCCCCACGGTGACAGTAATGAGTGAGGGTTAGTGTCTGGTCAGTGTGAGGCTGTAAACAGTCCTGGGTTTGGAGCTGGTATAATAAGTGGAGATTGTTCCTGGACTTACTGGGGAGCACAGATAGTTTCTGCCTCAGGAAAAGCAACCACCCCCAAGGCAGAGAGGCGCAGCATCTCTATCTCCCCACTTATCTACTTGTAATGTGCGAACTGGGGGCCCCAAAGTGCAGAGTCCCGGCAGGGGGCAGGACTGCAAGCTCCTCCGAGCTGGCTGCCTGCCTCCTTTTATTTATGTATTTACTTATCCTGTCTACACGCAGTTCTGTCAATACTTGCCAAGTTGGTGTTTCTGCCCGCCCACCCCATTCCCTTTCCAAGGGTGAGGGGTCAAGGGAGGAGAAACCAGCTACCAAGTTAAGCAAAGGAGACCCTGAGAATCCCAGGTGTAGATCAATCCTTTGTGATGGGGCTAGGAGGAGAGAAAACAGGTAATAAACTCATTTCTGAGCTCTGTAATGAGTCACCATCAATGCCACCCTCACCAAGCCTGAGGTCAGGCAGTGAAAGACAGGTGGAACGCAAGGAGAGAGAGGTAGCCCGTTCATCTAAATCTGAGTGGTGTTAGCTGGCCAGGAAAAATGGGTTTAACTTCCACAGGATCTGGTGTCCTGGACTGTAAAGTAAAGAAAAAGGGATTTTACTCTTTCAAAGCTGTCGCTGGCTATTGGCTACACACATTCTAAAACTAATGACCTGCTCACTGCCTAATATTTACCATTAAAAAGCCTGCGTATTATCATTAGAGTGAAGATCGGATCAGGCAAGAATCATCCATGGATGCGAAATCTAAAGGAAATTTCCATGCTGGGCAAGATATTTGCATGATCTTAAAATGCCTACCCACAACGAAGTGAGAGAGTGGCATGGACATATATACATTTACATTACCCAATGTAAAATAGCTAGCTAGTGGGAAGCGACCGCATCAACAGGGAGATCAGCTCGGTGCTTTGTGACCACCTAGAGGGGTGGGATAGGGAGGGTGGGAGGGAGACGCAAGAGGGAGGGGATATGGGGATATATGCATACGTATAGCTGATTCACTTTGATATACAGCAGAAACTAACACACCATTGTAAAGCAATTATACTCCAATAAAGATGTTTAAAAAAAATATGCTTACCCACAGAACGCTTATTAGTTGCAAGGGGAAATATGGTAATTATAAAATGGAGAAACCAGAAAATATCTTGACTGAGTGACCACAAGTAACATCACCCAGGAGGGGAGGTGCCCATGGTTTGCCTCTGGACGTACCACAACTTCCCCCAGGGAACATTTCGGCCGAGAATGCATAGCCTGCTTCCAACCAGGAGGAAGCATCTGACAAAATGAGAAATGTTCCACTAAAAAAAGATGGAGGCCTGTATTCCTTAAAAATGCCAATGTCAAAAGGACAAAGAAAGGTTCTGGAAATGTTCTAGATTAAAGGAGGCTAAAGAGATATGACAACTAATTGCAATATTTGACCCTAGACTGGATCTTGTATTGAGGGGGAATATGCTATAACAGCTTCTATTGGGTCAATTAACAAAATTAAAATGTGGACACTAGCTTAGACAAAAATATTGTGGCAACGTTAAAGTTCCTGAAGCTGATAGTGGTACTGTCGTTACGTAAGAAAATATCCCTGTGTTAAGAATACACTCAGAAGTATTTAGGGATAAAGGACCATAATATATGTAAATTACCCTTAAATGGTCCAGAAAAACTAGTCTGAGCATATATACATTTACATATATCATATTGGAGAGTATAAATATATGTACATGTAAAGAGAGAGAGCACAAATTATATAGCACGTGGGATAAAATGTTAACAATAGGTAACTATGGCCAGAGACTTTATGGTGCTCTTCATACTATCCTAATTCTTGCAAGTTTTCTGTAAGTTTGAAATTATTTCCAAATAAAAAGATTTGTTTTAATGTTTAAGCCTTCAAGTCAGCACTGCATCTTCCTTGCTTATTTCATTTGAATAGATGCTCAAACCACAGGAAATTACACAGAGATGCGTTGGTGCGTTTTACTTACTTGCAGTTTATCTGTTCTACCAGAAGCAACATATCCTCGACTCAAAATCTTCCCCAATCACTGACCAATAAAGCATTGTCCTAACAAATTTTCATGCATAAACGAAAGACGATAAAGCAAAACTGCGTGCTACCTTCAGCCAAATACTTTTCAACATTGGGATTCTAAAGCAATTCTATTGTACATTTAGAAATTTCCAGTTATGCTCAAATATATCCTCCTGTAGTATCCCAACACAGAAAGAAAGTATCCAATAGATGGCATTCTGAAAATATTCAACCTAAGATATACAACACAGTTTGCAGAAACATATTATTGTAAGTTATATTATGACTTCTCTTTTATTTAATTAACAATGTTTGTAATATCTCTCTACGAACAGCCCACAAATATCCAAGCAGTTGGCAACTCAATCTAAACTTTTACTTGGTTATAGTGTCTGAATAAAAATCTTGCACTTCTATTTGACCTCTTCCTGATCTCACAATTTGATGAAGAGATTATGATTTACCACAAGTTGCAGCCTGGGCTTCCCTGGTGGCGCAGTGGTTGAGAGTCCACCTGCCAATGCAGGGGACACGGGTTCGTGCCCCGGTCCGGGAAGATCCCACATGCCGCGGAGCAGCTGGGCCCATGAGCCATGGCCGCTGAGCCTGTGCATCCGGAGCCTGTGCTCCGCAACGGGAGAGGCCACAACAGTGAGAGGCCCGCATACCGCAAAAAAAAGAAAAGTTGCAGCCAATTAGGCTAAGAGGAAGGGGCTGTTGTTCCCAGGAAGCACCTCCTCCTCACCAACATAGTAGCTTTTTTCAGCCCCGTATCAGTTGTTTAGAACGGTGGGATTTGTATATACCCTACTATGTGTAAAATAGATAACTAATGAGAACCTACTATACAGCACAGGGAACTCTACTTGGTGACCTAAATGGGAAGGAAATCCAGAAAAGAGGGGACATATGTATATGTATGGCTGATTCACTTTGCAATACAGCAGAAACTGATACAGCAGTGTAAAGCAGCTATACTCCAATAAAAAATAAAAATAAAAAAAAAGAATGGCGGGATTTGGTTAACCTATTACAAACACCTATTCATTGCAGCTTGAGTGGTGAAAGGAAGAAAATCAAGTAAAAAGATTAGTTTTAAGGGGACCCAGCTGAAGTCCTGGGGTGTTTTCCAGAGCTCCTTCTGCTGGTGGGTCCTGAACACCAAACTATTCCCCAATACTTGTGAAAGCCTGCTGTGGTTTTCCTGAGCTCTCAGCTACCACTTTCTGCTCAGCCCCTCGGCCTCCTAGCTGCCACTTCAGTAAGCAAGTGCCTGGCATTCAGTGTCAGGTTCACCTCTCTGGACTTCCCCTCCCTGCAGGATCTTGGTCCCTCAAGACCTTGCTGCCTCAGTGTTTTCCAGTGCCTGCAAACAAATGATTTGTGACATTTGTCCACCTGTTCTAGTCATTCTCACCAGGAGAGTGGGGCTAAAATAAGATGGTCTGCCATTGTTGGATGTGTCAATATAATTATTAAGGGGACAAAGGAGGATACAAAACTTGGCTAAGGAGAAATTTGAATTTTCTTAGTAGGACAGTTATGAAAAAGAGTTAAAGATAGGACTTTTATAGACATAGAAGCAAATTTAGCCTTAACAAAAAAGACTTGGAAGAATGTAGTCCATTAATCAGCAAGTGACCTTTCTTCTTCACACTTTTCCTCCTTTAAACACTAAGTGATAACTTTGCACCCCCAAGGAGAGAAAGAGGACCTCAGTGAGTTAAAGCAGTTTTTCCAACTGCATTCTGTGGATAATAAAAGTAAATGTTGCACAGCATGGGAAGCAAGGAGATAGCATTTATGGAGCACTTACTGAATGCCAGGCACTGTGGAAGCATTTCACTTTTAATCCTGACCATGACCCTTAAAGTAGGCACCATTATTACCTCCACTTTACAGAGGAAGAAATTGAGAAAGTAACTTGTCCAGAGTCACACAACGAATAAGTGGCAAAGCTGGAATAAGAGCCCAAGGAATCAACTGTGAGTTTGACAGAGCTTTACATACTGCAAAGCACTCTTCAAGAGTTGCACTGTCTGGCTGCAGAGCCTGGAGCCAAAGAAGCTGAGATGAGCACAACCCTTGTCTTGTAAAGGTGAAATACCTACATTTTGGTCTCTGTCAGCTGGCGCCCTTCACTACAGCCCCACCTGTGCTTGACCTCAGCTTCCCTTGCTGCTGGCTCCCAGCCCATGGTCATCACTTGTCTCTTCGACCTTCCAGAAACAAGGAAGGAAGTGGCATTTGACTCCTTCCGTGCACCAGATGCTGGGATTGGCCCTTCACACCCTTTATCTCATTTAATCATCACAGCCTCTCTGTGAGGTTGGTTTTATTATCTCTATTTAATGGTTGAGGAAACAAGGGCCCACAACTGTTCAATAGCTTGCTTCTGTCTGCCTCCAGAGCCTCGAACCTTTTCACTAAATTGTGCTGATTCCACTCTTGATCTGAAAGACAAAGGCTGTAGGCAAGATTTCACTGAGAAACATTTCTCAGGTGCTTTAAAACCAGGATCTCAAAAAATAAGAGGCCAGGTCCTTGACTGGTGGTAGATTCTCCTGGAAAAACCGCTTTCAAAGTGAGCTTTTCTTTTGTAAATTAAAATCTTCTGAAAAAGAGTGAATCCTGCCAAACCTCCAAAGAGAGTAGTTTCACCTAAAATTCACCTAAGAGCCTTTATCTCTATTTCAACAAATGATTGAAAACCAAAGATTGGTATGAGACATGCTACATCACATTGGCTAGAAGAATACAAAATTTCAGGAGTGTTGGGTCTGAATTCTCCCTGGAGAGAGGGCATGCATCTTTCCTCTCTCCCAAGTTTCCAGAATGGCCCCAAGGAAAAGCGTGGCTGCTCTGAAGTGTGAGGGACAGCTTGGGTTTGTTCCACAGCTGGCAGATGTCAAGATTCCTCTCTCAGGAGATGGAGAAGTAACTGAACAAATGTAAAGAAATGGGAATTAAACTCTTTTCATGCCTGGTTATAATGAGTGATGTCTGGGGACTCTTTGACAAGGAAATGAAAAATCTTCTACGTTTCATGGTTTAGTGAAAAGAACACTAACTTCCAAACCAAGGGCTGGCTCAGCCTCTGACCAGCTGTGTGACCTTGAACAATTTGCTTAACCTCTCTGTGCTTCCATACTTTCACTGGTATTACTCTCGCTTGAGGATACATGAGGATGCAGGTGAAAGGGCCTGGGATGTATTTGACCCACACCCTCCCTTCCTTATTCTCTCCTCTCAGAATAGTGGCCCTGGGGTCCCTAAAGCAGTTGTTCTCAAACATTGGTGTGCAAAGAATCACCCAGGACACTTTGTCAAGCAAACATTCCCTTGCCCTGGTGCAGTAGGTCAGAGGTGAGATTGAAACGCCTGCAGTCCCACTACTGGTCAATTTCTAAAACCCACTTTGGGGAACACTGCCCAAGGCCTTTCTAGCATTGCCCCTCTTGGGGCCAAAACTACTCTCGAACTGTACCTCTCCAAATTAAACACGTGACCCAACATTTTCTCCTTTCCTTATACAGTAGATGCTACCTATCAGCGGGTTCCAGAACCACAGATTCAACCAACCATGGATCGAAAATATTCGGGGGAAGAAAATTTCCAGAAAGTTCCAAAAAGCAAAACTTGAACTTGATGTACACAGACAGCTATTTATATAACATTTACATTGTATTTACAACTATTTACATAGCATTTACATTGTATTAGGCATTATAAGTAATCTAGAGATGATTTAAAGTGTACCGGAGGATGTGCGTAGGTTATACGTAAATGCTATGCCATTTTATATAAGGAATCCTGGGCATCCGCGGATTTCAGTATTGGGGAAGTCCTGGGACCAGCCCCTCGTGGATACCAGGGCAGCTATATACCTGTCTGCGCTGGTCAGGGTGCCCAGCAGTCCCTGCTTGCTTCATTCTGGAGTGTTTCCTGTGACATTAGGGCATACTGGCCAGCAGAGTGTACTGCCAGTTCCATAGCGCCCTCCCTGTCTGGCCAGATTTATGCCACTATCAGGGGCTTCCAAAAACCTAAATCACGCCTTAGTCTGAGTAAAGGGGACCTTGAGGCAGAAAAAGTTAAGTGGGAAGTGGAATCACTTCATGGCAATTAAAGTGCTTTGAAATGACTTTAAGTACTTTTTTTGACTCTCAACCACTGCGCCACCAGAGAAGCCTCTGACTTAAGTACTTTTTTTAAATAAATTAATTCATTTTATTTATTTTTGGCTATGTTGGGTCTTTGTTGCTGCGTATGGGTTTTCTCTGGTTGCAGCGAGCGGGGGCTACTCTTCGTTGCGGTGCACGGGCTTCTCATTGCAGTGGCTTCTCTTGTTGAGGAGCACAGGCTCTAGGTGGGCAGGCTTCAGTAGTTGTGGTGCACGGGTTTAGTTGCTCCGAGGCATGTGGGATCTTCCCAGGCTAGGGCTCAAACCCGTGTCCTCTCATTAGCAGACGGATTCTTAACCACTGCGCCACCAGGGAAGCTCCCCTCCTAAGCATTTTAAAGAAATCTTATTACCCACCTTAATGCCTGTGATGTTTTGCTGATATTGCTATTTAGGAAATATACTTATAGATGTTAGTGAAAGCCTAGGGTTATCTGGATCATCAAATTCCCTACACAAAATCCGTATTTCATATTGGCCAAAGATGTTTGTTGTTATTTGCTTAACGAAAAAAGGCTGGTAAATTAACATAGTCGACCTCACGGACTTCCTCTTTTCTTCCATTCCCTGCTAACTGGTGAGAATGAAGCAGTAGCGAGTCCACCCACAGCAAGCGCAGGAAGATGACGCTGAGGAGGAAGAAGGGAGCCAGGCAGAGAATGTCGGAGACTAGATTCCTCCTTATTACAAAAGCAACATGCGGGTTTCCCTGGTGGCGCAGTGGTTGAGAGTCCGCCTGCCGATGCAGGGAACACGGGATCTTGCCCCGTCAAAAAAAAAAAAAAAAGAAAGGCAACACGCATAGTGTTTCTGTGTGTGCAGGTGCAGAACAGCTACCAATCCTGCATGTATTTCCAGATTCTTGACTGGGAATTAAATCAATGCACTGCAGCCAGCAGCACAAACCGAAATGGACCATACAATCTTAGTGGGGTGCAAACGCTCCAACCACTTATCTGCTGTTGAGCAGTGCACTCCATCGTAGATTGTTCTTAGCTCCATCTGATCTATGGGTCAGCTGGTCAACTGCTCTGTGATGATTAACTCAGGAGTCTAATCAGTGTCTATGACAAGGAAATGCTGTGGTCCTATCAATGAAAACCAAAAGCCCCTGTAAGACTCACTTAACTCACATACAGTCTCATAATAAATAACAATTTCTCTT
>NW_020174704.1:1375685-1422678 GCF_003031525.2 Neophocaena asiaeorientalis asiaeorientalis | reverse complement strand
CTCATTTACACACACACACTACTTCTCCAACAGAACTTCCTCTTGTTCCAAAATACCAAACTCAACACCAACTACTTCTCTTTTGTTCACCCCGAGTTCCTTCTCACATCCATTGCTGAAATAATACCCTAAAGTCCTCACTTGTTGCTGCAGGACAAAGGCATAGCATGAAAAAGAAAAGAAAATGAGGACTGAGTTCTCTGAAAATCTCAGATGCCCGCGGAACTAAGCCATCTATGCATTTTAGTCAAGCGCAGAGCTCCCCCTAATGGCCGGCCCAGGAAGCGGATAAAACGGAGAACCGGAAGTTTCATACAGTCCTGTATTTCCAAAAACGTAAAACAAAGCAAGCCACTTCTCAAATGCTAATCTTGTTCAAAATAATCTTGCCCTCTTTGCACCCTCTCACCTCCACCCACAAACTCCCATACCATCGCCAGCAGGTTGTGTGTTAGAATCCCACTTGTCAAGGCCACCTGGTGGGGTGCCCCTGTCCCCCAGTAAGGCTCATGCCTGCGGCGCAGTGAAGAGCTTTCACAATGAACCTGGCTCTGAAGGCGTCTCCTTGTCATAAATGCCAGACTGTCACAGTGGACTCAGGGGAGCTGTTTGAAAAATTATGGTTTTGGTCCTGAATTAAAGGACTGCCTTCCTCCTGAAGGCCAGCTGTTGGCTGACTCCAGTGCCAAGAAGACACTCTTCTAAGTGTCCTCCTGCGTTCCTTTAAATCATCGCTAATCCTCTGGCTGAGAAGCAGCCAGCAAGCCTCACAGCGGGGGTTGTTTGCTCACTGATGGGGCAGGACCCTGGTATCTGCTGTGCTCAGGAGCACCTTGAGAACCAAAGAACACGCAGAGCTCTCTGAACACCGGACAAGGGCAGCTTCCACATCAAAGGAAAATGAGTGTCATTTACTGAAGCTGACAAAAGCCTCCAAGTCACTCAGGGTCTCATTCCAGGCAGAAGAGATGAGGATGTGGCCCCCATCCAACCCTCCTCAGCCCCTCATCCTCCTTCAGACTTGACTCCAGTCAGGTCTATGGGACCCGAGCCCTGCCCAGCGCCCCCCATATCCCATGCCCAGGTATTGGGTATTATCCCCAGACCTCCTTCTCCACTCATGCCCTCACAGAACATTTAGAACGGTCACCTGATTCTGGACCTGCCATTAGGATACAACACGACTAATGCGCTAATCCAGAGGTGGCAAACTGGAGGCCCGTGAGCCCGGCCCAAATCAGGGTGGCCATAGAGATTTTGTAAGACCATGCAGTGTTTCCAGAAATTCTGAATTAATTATCAACATTTTAAACATCAGGCTATTTCAGGCATTAATCTTTTCAAAAGGAAGGCAAACGGCTGCCTGGACCTCAGTCCTACACACTCGCAGGGGCTGGGCCGCAGCTGGCCCACCGCTCCTGTCCAGTGCCACCGCAGTCAGCAACCCTCTCGCAAGCTACTGGCCTGGCGCCTGAGGCACTGTGTTTGCAACCATGAATTAATCAGATATATAACACATTAACACAGATTAGTTTATTTGGCGCCTCTCCCAGGTAACATCTTCACCCAGTTAAAATGCCTGTCTACAGAAGATTCCTAAGAAGTGATTCTAATGAAATCTGATAATGAGAAAGTCAAAGGGGGGAAATATTCTAGGTTCATAAGGCTTTTCAGCACCCTTCTAATTTCTCAGTGACAGTTGGGTGTTTGCCACATCTTTAACATAGGACCCACTTTGTACTATCTGGTGGATTTGTTCAAATTAGTTCCGCTGGAGAACTAATACTAGAGAACACAGAGTAACCTTAAGTCCTTTTTAAAACAAAGCAGACTCTGCATAAATAAATACAAAATGTTGAGATGGGCCTGAAAATAAACTTAGGTCCAGGGCCTAAAAGAAATCAGGATAATTTATGTGTGTCTCTTTTGTGTTTTCCTTCTGATTGGTTTTTAACGGAATTCATATTCGTAGAATAACTCAGAGATGTTGTCTTCAGGCAAATGCTGTGTTTTCAGCTAAGAAAAAGAATCTGGGCAGGCCAGGGGTTATCAGAATGTCAGTCACTGGGGTTCAAGTGCAGACAGCCAATGTAAAATTTTCAAAGTAGAACTTTGAAAATTATGTTAGAAAAGAAACTGCAAAACTACTGTTTTATGTTTTGGGGGGATTTTTTTCTGTCTGTTTGTTTTCTTTTTAAAGTAAGAGTTTGGTTGGGTGGATTTATTTACTCAGTTGATAGAAATAAAGAGATAGGTACATATAAGACATAGATATTATACTGTATAGGAAATACAAATCCTACATCAGAATGTATGCCCTGAGGACAGAATCTACCAAAATGTATTGTCTCGCTATAAATCTCCAGCCCAGAACGCAACACCCCAGGAGCAGCTAAATACTTGATGCCTGACGGTGTCCATGAAGCCATGTTTCTCAGCCTATTATTATACTACAGCTTGTCCTATTTTAGCTGAAGGACTTTTCCAATTAGAATGTTGTAATCGGAAGTTAATCAGGCAGAACATTCATAATACTGCCTCTAATTTTACCAGAAAAAAAAATTTATTTAGATATTAGATTTTTTTAGTCTCTCTACTTTTCACAGCTTTATAGCATTGAGTTTTGAGTCTTTAAATTAAAAACAAAATTTTTAAATATAGTTATAGAAACGCTATAAAATAATTTTCATAAAAATTACTAGAAAGTTATTCTTGATTTTTTTAAAAATACCCTTTTAGAATCCTCATCTTGGGTAAAACCTTCATTTTATCAGATAATTTTTTGTAATTTTATCAAAAGTAAGCAAAACCAACAAAAAATTGTTCATTGGAAATGTAATTTTTTTAAAAGATGAATAATTCAGCTTCTACGTCTTCCAAGACAGCTATGGGAGATACACGGAGCAGTCACAATCATAAGAGAAACCTTAAAACACTTAAAGATAACGAAGTCTTAGACAATACCAGAAACTTAGATATTATCTGTTCAACACTCAACTCAGGTGAGGGAGCTGAAGCAGTAAATGCTGAAGTGAATTGTCTGAAAAGTTACACCTCTTCTTGAAAACAAAACCAGGGATTACTTTGGGTCTGTGCCACTCATCACTCCAGACATTCTTCCTTGATTAGCAAGTGACGTTCAACCATGTTGAATATTCTGCACTAAGTTAAGGTGACCGGGAGGGTTAATAAAGGAATATCCCTTCCCCAATGAATTCCAATCTGTCGTATGATAAGAATTCACTGACTGCATCCGACAACCTTTTAGAAACATGAGCGCTTGTATATGCAACAGATTATTTGTTGCCACACTTACCAGTATGCACAGGGCCCCTGACTAGGAGCTGAAAGAATGACAAAAGAAATGGAAAATTCTTCTCTACCCTTCTGAAGCTTACAATCCTTAAAGTGTATTCCTCCTTAAAGGAGATAAGAAGTAAACGTGTTAAATAATTAGCAGACATTGCAAAATATCACACCAAATCACCGGTAGGACAAAGTGTCAGAGGATTAACTAAAGAACAAGACCAAATGTGGATAGGATGCATCAGGAGATGCCCTTCAGCCAAGGGGATGCTTGCATTAGGCTCTGTTAAAGCCTGAAGGTGCCACCAACTGGGTGGTATGAACGCCCCCATTGGGGCCCTAGCCTGAGCGGAGAGCCCACTGTCTTGGCCAGGGAGTTTCTTTTTAACCTTCTGAATCACACAGCCAGAAAATGAAACCAAAGCTGAGATCGAGCAGGGCAAGCTTTATTCGAGGGCCAGAGTATAGAGAAGAGGGAACTTAGTTCAAAAATCAACTTCTCAGCCGGGGTGCAACTGAGACAAGGTTTAAAGGCAAGGCTAATGGAAAGGAGGCAAAAGTATTGGTTTTCTGGGAATAGGCAGGGTTCTTCCGGGCACTGGGATGCCACCTCTTTTCTGTCCTCGTATGGTCCTTTGACATCTGGTCAGGAGCCCGTCAAACCATCATGGCACGGCAGGCGGAGATCTTACTATTACAACGACATGGTAACGGGCTGCAGGGCAAGGTTGGTCCCACTTTTGGAGCTGAACCAGCTTGCACCAGCTTTCTTGTGGTTAGACTCTCTTATTCCTGTGCTGTGAGCACAGCTAGAGGATCTGGCTGGTGGTGGTTTTTCTGAACGTTTCCCCAGAGCGAGGGACAGGGGTATGGTTCTGGGTCAACAGCCTTGGTCACAAGGAGAGGAGGAAAGAGGAAGGGAGGGGAAAGCAGGCCTTCAAATGACAGTCCCGTTGCAGTAAGATATCTCTGACTAATCTGCTTTACCCCTCAAATTCACTGCTGTAGACAACTGCAGGTTCTTAAAAGAATAGTAAAGCACCTCCTAACCTTGACCCATAGCGGTCTCTGGCCCTTTTGATGCCCCTTCTCCCTCGCATGCGCAGAAAGCAGCTCACTCTTGACCCCTTTTGGCGCCAGTCAGGCCTCTGTATGACACTTTAACAGAGCGTGCAACTGTGAGACTGGTAACATGTTTCTGGTAAGACCTGGTCCCCAGATCCAAACTAGTGCTCCTGGTTACAGACAACTGCCCAGTTAGCCTCTGGGGTTGGGGGCGAGGGTTGATTTGCAGAAGATTCCCCTCCCCTGGAAAGCCACATAGGTCCCTCCACACTGGAACAGAGTCTGAACCCTCCATTGTGGCATCCGGACCCCCTAAGCCAGCTCCACAGCCCCTTGCATAGGAAAATGGCACCGCTCGCTCAGTAATGACTATGTGATGGGGCACTGTACCTACACAAGCTCACTTAATCCTCAAAGCAACACTGCAAGGTGGATATCATCCTCTTTGTTTATCACCTACAGAAACAAGGCTCACGGGGCTCCCGTACCCAGCCATGCATGGCACCAGAAGTTAGTATTAAGGCTGGAATGTGAAGCCAGGTGGTCCTGAGCACCAAAGCCCAGGCTTGAATAATCATCATGGCCTCCCTGGGGGGTCACTCAAGGTGGAAATGGAGCTAGAGCAGCTCCTTTATGTCAGAGCTTGGCTCTTCACTAAACCTGAAGGGGGTTGGTGTCAATGAGTGGCCGGGTGATTCAGGAAGTGATATTCCTGCTGATTCCCGTGATGGTTAAACCCAGAGGAAGCCTGACACACTGTGAACTCTTGAAAGTGAGGACCACGCCCTTCCCTGTGGCACTCGGGAAGGGGCTTTTCTTGTCCATCCACCATCCTCAGTAGTTAGGTAAAAGAATGACCCATCTCCAAAAATGTGCTTTGTTGTATACTTATTTCATCCATATAATCCTTTCAATTTGCCTTTTTTTCCCCTCTTTTTTTTACCAGAAGGGGACAAGATGGTGGTAACTGGCTGAAATTTGACTTCAAGACCACACTGTCAGAAAAGGTCATATCTGGTGTCATGGGTGCTATAAACAAGTCGCGGCCAGCAACTTCTGGTGTAGTAAAGTTCTGTGGTAGAATGAGGGACATATCAGTCATTTATAGAGTCTGTCCTGAGCAAAATGTTCTTTCTTTCCTTGGAATGGATCTTTGAATTCAATATGGCTTCTGGTTCAAGCTTTCTCGGCCCTGTCCCCCCGTCACCAGGTGGGCGGGTGGGTACCGCTGGATGGTCTGATATTAGATCAACAGGGAGACTGCCATCACAACAAAATTTTGCTTGTGCTGCATACTTTTAGATCATCTTTTTCCTTTCTCCCAAATTCATCACAAAGGAAATGAAAGTCCAAGTACCATGAAAGAGGTAACAACAATATTCTACAGATTAAAAATAATGTTTAAAAAATGATGACAAAGTGTTTACAACTTAACTTTCCACACAGAGATACACGTAAAAACTTACAAAGTTGGGCCCTGAACTGTGCTCCCTTTATGTCTCTAATATTCTGCTCATAAAATCTCTGAAGACCGAGACCCCATGTAGGTACAGTTACTGCTATTTCAGATACAACCTGTAATAAAGTTAATCAGGCATACATTTAACAACATACGTGTGGTAATTGTTATGGCACTGCATAGTAATTGGACATTAAGACTAAATGGTTCGCATAAATTATAGAAAAATGGAGAAGCCACATTAGCCCTTCCTCTATACCACTGGTTCCCAAATGCCTGTGTGCAGACCACCTGTATCCACGTTATCTGGAGAGCTTTTGAAATTATAAATTCTTGGAGATTATAAAATCTGACCCCTGGAGAGTCAGATTCAGTACATTTTGGTCTATGGAGAAGCTTTGCACCACACCAAGGCCGTCAAGTTCACATGTCTTCACAAGAAAGGCAAGTAAATTGGGGTATGGGGCAATGTCTTTTAACACAGTGTGTGTCTAAGAAAATAAGTATTTCTTCCAAAGGCATTTACACTGAGAATATTTTTTAATACTCTGAGACACCTCTGCCACCCTTCGCCCCACCTCACGCCCCTGGAAAACAGGTCTCTGTACTGAATTGACACTGACAGTTTGCAGCCTCCGTAGACTAGACCACAGTGGCTGTACTTAAGGGTTTACTTTTCTTGGTACATGAAGCAGAGATGGTACACAAAAGGATCTTCTGCTGTATATGGCCATGCCCTTCACACATTGTAGCTAATCCTAAGTCATTGCTGACAACACACATTCACTCATTTCTTCATTCAGTGAGTATTTACTGGGCGTCTAGTATGTTTCAGGCACCTGCCTCGGCACAGGAAATACAAAAATTGAATAAGACCAGTAGCTCACAGTTTGGAGGGATAGGTTTCAAAATGATTCTGATGGTCAGAATGGCATGAAAATATTCCTTGAAATCCAAGTGCAAGAACTGATTGCTTACTGTCCGAAGGCTGAGAAAACCGATCTCTCAGAAAATCTATTTCAAGTGTTCCTCCCCAGCAACTGCCCACCCCGCCTCTCACATCCCTACATCGACACAGAGGACAGGCCGACATCTGAAGCTCCGAGGCTCTGTGAAGCAGACGTTACCTCATGCTACATGGCTCTCTTGTTCACGGTGGCACCAAGAGACATGGGGCTTCCAGGACGTTCCATCCTGCCAGCCGTCTGATGATGTATTTGAAATGCCCATTTCTGGGGCTCTCCAAATGAGTGACATTTATAAGGTATCCTTCTCTTCCCTGAATCAAAAGGTACCGAGATTTCTTTTAGCTTCTGCTCCCCAGCCAGTGCTTAGTGTTTATATGGCCAAAATATTGAGCAAGTTACTCAATTCCATTTCTGTGCTCACTATTTCGCTACAGAAATGCAAACTCCCCTGGGTAATTCCAAGCAGTTTCTTTACCCAGAGATCATCTCTGGCCACAGAGCAGCTCAGCTGCAACCTGCGTTGTGTGCACTGCATTATACTGTAACATTTTCAGAGTCAGGGAAGATTTATTCAGTGATCAACTGCTTCGGCATCCTGAATCACTCCAGAGACAGTCTGTTAAAGAGGGGACCTTGAGGGAGCTGAAAATGTAAGCAAGAAGTGAAATAATCCTCTTTCCCTTTTAACCCCTTAAGCCCTGATAAGGAAATAATATTCTTTTTTTATATGCATAGAGGAAAATGTCTAGAAGTAGATTCCACATACTACGGAGTGCTTATCTGTAGAAGGTAAAATTAAAGGTGATGTTTATTGTCTTCTTTTCGATAATCTATATTTTCTACAATAAACTTTAATTCTGTAGTAAGAAAAATATTTTAAGATGCACGTACCGTTCTTCAAAAAGTTCTTCCAATGGAGAAAAAAGACATCGTCAGCTATCTCAGGAACTAGGTCAGAATTTGGAAGACCAGTACACTATTCACCAAAACAGATAGAGTGGTTACATATAACCAAAAAGCAAAGGCTTACAGAGCTTTTAATATTTGAAATTAATACAAGTCAGGAATTGCCAATAATTTTTATTTAACACTACTCACTAGACAAAAGCTGTTTCAACTTATTCCAGTTTGCTTAGAGATTCAGAATGAAAGATATCCTGAGAGGGTGAAAAAACGGGAGTGTCATGTACCCAACTCTTTAAGACCCTTCAAAGTGAATATCTAACCTGCCCTCTGAACTCTATGGCAGAAATGGGCAAAAGTGACCTTGTTGCTAATTGAATGAAAGCCAAAGGGGCAGGTGATGGAATGCGCCACCTACCCCAGTCTGCCTACTTTTGGGTCACACAGGTTTGCTGAAGGAAAGAGCGAGTCACAACTTGAATGATCTTCGAACTCAAGATCAAGGTGAAATATATCTCTTAGAAGTATAGACACATCTTCCCTCCAATGTCTTACAGTCAGGCTGTATCATGCACAACTACACAAAAACAAATTTACTCAGTAAGTCAACCGGGGCATTTGCTTACTTGACGGCAGGATTTTTAATTTGTCATTTGACCTCACGTGCAAACAGCCAAAACCAAAATGTCTGAGAAAGGACGAACACAAGAAAAAACAGCTACTAAAGGATCAGGCTGGGCATACAACAAGCAAAGGACATTCTGAATAAAGACCACCAACTGACTAAAGGGGTGGGGGGAGGGTGGATTTCAGATGGTGATAAACCCTATAAATTAGCAGGTATCGTCTAACATGTACATATAAAACCACTATAATAACATCTAATCATAACATCCATGGCAGGAAACAATCATGCATGAATTGTGGATATAGTTCAAACTTTTAACATAAAGGATGATCATTTGTTCCTTTAAGTTGAAAAAAAAGTCTCACTGTAATTAAAAAAACACTGATTGAGCCTGGGTTCCTATTGTCAGCTACAATAGGAATTAAATTTAAACCTACCTATGGATTTCAGATTAACTGTTTTCACATTTATTCACATAATAGCAGAAATGACTAACTAGCTTTGATTATATAGAATAAAAAGCACCCTGTTTAATTAATTCGCCATCGGTTTTTACCAGGTGGACATTAGCCAATGTTTGGTCTTTAATTATGATGTGTACAATCAACTCACTCAGAAAGTTTAAAACATCGAAGTCAAAGTTTAATTTTTTTTCTGTCAGTAGTTGTGAGAAAGAAAAATAAGAGTTGAAAAATTTTGTAGAAACCACAGACAGACAAGGCGAGACAAAAGGAGAAATCTTCATTTCCACAGAATTGTTTTATTTTGACCAAATATATACTACTCTCAGTGCAATTTACTCTTTAACCATTGTGGGAACCCGCCCTTCCTGTGATGAACAAACTGTGCTGTATCTCCTGATCTCGACAGCTGCACCAAGGACGACACTCAAAAATCAACGTGCTCTCTGAAATAGGGTGCAGCAAAGACGTGAAAGCTAGATACATACATTCATGTGGTTTTAGATTTTTTAATCCCTTTAAAGATATGTTTCACCAGTGTTATCAGATTTGACGTTATTTTCTGTTTTTCTAATCACATCCCATGATGAGTTTGAGCACCAATTCAAGATTGAAAAACTTTTTAAAGAAAGGAAAAAACGGAAAGAGAGAAGGGAGGTGTTGCTTAGAAAAATGCACACAGGGTCCCGGCTCCCTACCATTTCAAATTCTATCAAATGTCCAGAATGAACCATATCCTTCTCTGAAACCATAGAAGACCATCACTGATGAGAATGAGGCCTCTCTCTCTTTCTTTCTCTCTCTTTATTTCTCTCTCTCTCTCTCTCTCTCTCTCTCACACACACACACACACACACACACACACACACACACACACAGACACACATACAAAATGAACGAGAGATGTCACCATGAACAATCCCAAAGGCTATGCATTTATTCATTTCTAAATGCTGTATAACTTCATTTTAAGGACAATTAAATATGTATTTGCATTAATGAATATATGCTTTTGTGTGATGTGTACAAGCCAGGGAAACTCTGCAGAGGTTTGTCACCAACTGTACTTCGGATTCTATCAAATCAGATCAAATTTATCCCTTGAAAGACACTCTTGGGTTTCTAGATCTTCCTTATAAATTTCCTACTTCATCAGGATGTTGCTGTGGTGTTTTCTTGTTTGTTTCTTAATTCTTGTCCAAAACAACCTATTTTGGACACTTCCTTCTCATATTTGCTCCGTTGTGATTCTAAGTTCCCTGTAAGTCTGTTAATAAATAATACATCGTCTTGTCGGCTTTGGCAACTATGTGTAAGTTACAGTGTTTCCTCTTCTTTCCATTAGTCCATCTGGCAACCATTTCATCCAGCAGGAACACACAGCAGAGTGAAGCTACTCTGAGCACCGTGCTTAATGGAGAGGCACTGCAGCATTTCACTGTTGGGGTAGCAGCGTTGGGTGACCTGTGGCATCGCCCTCAGTGAAGTGAAAACCATTTCACTAGCTGTCTTTTCAACTGTGACAGGCCTTAGTCAAAAAACCAGAGAGTGTGACCTGCCAATCACAGGAGTGAGAGGCCCGAGGGCCATATGTCACCCGATTCTGCAGCCCCTTCTGACTTGCGGTGTAAATAATTCCCAGTCAGCAGGCTCTTCTCACCCACGAGCTGCAGAAACAAGAGTTTTTCCATCTACACTGTAACTTGTTTGGTCACGGACTTGGGTGACTTAAATGTGAAAATCATTTCCCTTGTGGTATCTGTCATTGGTTGAGATATGTGATTATTGGTCAGCTGGATCCACAATTCCCCAGAAAAGATTGTTGATCCAAATCCGAGAGAGCAGCAGAATCTGTGTGTGACACCAGTGGCGTTTAGCCCATCACCACACTCCAGGGAACGTGGCCTGGGAGCAGGGACCACATTGCTCCTTGAATGGAAATCAGCCTGTTAAGATGCTAGGCCTCCACACGGAGTATCACAGCCTCTCACCATCACTCTTCTAGCTGCCAGCTCCAAGCCCCAACTGAGAAAATGAGGTAAAAATACTGAAATGTAAAAAGCACTACACACACATCATTACTGCTTTTACGATTAACGATCGTCATCTCAGACTCTTCACTTTTGCAAGCTGGTACCTAGTATGCTTTTTGAAAACTGGGTAAAAGTGCCCAGCTTTAGAGAAAACTTTGGCCTTGATCGCCAGAGGGATTTTTTTTTTTTTTTTTGCGGTACGCGGCCCTCTCACTGTTGTGGCCTCTCCCGTTGCGGAGCACAGGCTCCGGATGCGCAGGCTCAGCAGCCATGGCTTACGGGCCCAGCCGCTCCACGGCATGTGGAATCCTCCCGGACCGGGGCACGAACCCGTGTCCCCTGCATGGGCAGGCGGACTCTCAACCACTGCACCACCAGGGAAGCCCGCCAGAGGGATTTTGAGATGGCTGCTCCCCACACATATCATGCCACTCCTCATGTCCACCCCTCGACCTGGCTGCCTGACACTGTCTACCAGAATCACCTGGAAAGCCTGTCAAAACACAGATTGCTAGGCCCCCACGTAAGGAGTTTCTGATTCAGCCGATCCAGGGTCAGGCCTGAGAACTGCATTTCTAACAAATTCCTAAGTGATGTTGGCCTTGCTGGTCTGGAGACCACTCTTGAAGAATCACGGCTATAAAGATAGAGGACTTCATTTAGAATATTACAAGAGGTATGGGAGATGTAAGAATAGATGAGTTATATGAAGAAAATGTGGAGGATGGGAAGAGGGGATCCCAAGTGGTTGCATTAGAAAATTACCAGCCTGCTGTCATATGTATACATACAGATCCAGTAGTTTTCATCGCATTTAGGGATGAGTGTACGGAGGCTCTAAGTGATTGGGCCATTTGCCGAGTGCCACAGGGCTGGTCTAGCACTAACGGACCAGAACTAAATTTCAGTTCTCCTCTATTCTATGTTTTCCAGTGCAAAACATTGCCAGCAGTTAGGATATGCACTGTTTTGGACAGAGAAAGAAATTTCACACTTGATCGCTTTCAAGGAAAAGTGGTGCTCAGATAACCTACTGTAGTCACTCGAGTTCAAACAGGAGGACAGAAGAGGAAGCCTCACCAGAAAGAATACTATCCAGAGATGCACACATAGGTTTTCACAAAATGGCTAATTTATTAACCAGGTTTGGTGACTTAGGAGTCGACCTGACATTGAGCTTGAAACTCTCTCTTCGCTGTTTTGACTCTACCACCCAAGAAGTACCAGAGTAGCTCGACTCCCTGTATGGTTTTTAGCAGCATCTGCCTTCAGCACGTGTTCCAGTTTGACTAATCCTGGCAGAGACAAAGACTGCACTTGCCCTGGAAGCCCAGTAAGAGCTAGCATAACCCAGGGCCTTCATTTCCTCATCTGAAACAAGGAGAGGGTAAGAATCCACAGACATTAAATGGAGATGTGTTGAACTTATTCAGTAGTCTGAACAAATTCCTTTCTGGCAGCGTACATGGATATGGCTTGTGAAATACTGTCTATATGAGCAGTGAGACAGTTCCAGAAAGATCTAGAAATAAGTATTTCTATGTGTCTCCAATTAAGTCACCGCTCCAAGTACCAATAATGAAAACAATAGTGCTGTCAGATTATTGTTTGGTTAGTACAGATTTGCTATACATAGCAAATCTTTTAATTCACCTATTGGTCTTAGGAAAGATAGGAAAGGAAGGACAGGAGCCATCGTGCGCTGGTAAATTGTTGAACAACCAGCTCTCTGGGGAGGGGTTGCCCTGACTTGTAATGTTTGCCAATTTCTGTGGTGTAAATAATCCGCCGCGGTCCTTTTAAAGCTGTCAGCCATTTAACAACTAACTTGCAAAATTCCTGACAAAAATTGGCTCTCAAGAGTGGCACCACCAGCACACCACTGGGCAGGGAAGAAATCACATGTGGCGAAAGTATCCAACTAATGGGATCTTCCCCACCCTGTAGGGGGAAAAAATGGCGGAGTGGGAAGGGGAAAAAAACACTGTTCTAGAAGTCAGGTAACCTGAATTATAGTTATTTGCCAAAAGCCAGATAGGTAAACAGATCTTTTACATACAGAACCAACTAAAATGACACAGTGGACTGCACACGAAGGAAGGCTCTGGTAATTAGTTCACAAAGACTGAAGAGATGTCTCAATTGTCCGCCATACTATCGTAATACTGGCATGGATTGGTCTAAAGGTCGGGGTCTTCCAATCCTGTGATTCCACAAATTCCACTTGTACGTCAGTTTAAATCACCAAGCACGGCATGATTCAGGGACCTATGCTACCAAGACCTAAAGGGACAGTGTGGTGTGACAAAAAGCACTGACCTAGGATTGGAAAGCCCCAAATAGAGTCCTTATTGCTCTACTGAAGGACTTTGGGAAAATCTGTTAACTTTCCTAGGTTTCAGTTTGCCTCATCTATAAAGTAAATAATCCCCTAAAGTCCCTTACGACTCTAAAATCCTAGGCTTCCAAGTGGAATTTATTTTTTTTAATCACTCAGTTGTTTTGAGTTTAAAACTATGCTTGCTGCAAAGTAGTAGTGGAAATAAAAACCTGCATGAATTACAACCTGAGTGTCATTAGGGCTTTAGCACGGGAGCTGAGCACACCATTCTGACAGAATTGTCAGTGAGAACCCAAGTCAGGGGCAGTGTGGGAAGAGCTCCCCATATCAGCTCCTTGCCTTTTAGTAATTTCAGTCATGGAGGACTGGGATTTGCCTCTGAACTTCTCCACACCCACCCACTGCAGCTCCTCTGTGGCCTGAACCGCAGACTACACAAATGCAACCCCTCCCAGAGTCCACTTCACAGGTCTAGGGCGGCCTTGCTACACAAGGTCCACATGGGCTCCTTATCAATACAGACAAGGGTCTCTGTGGCATGAAGTGCTAATTTTACAAGATGAGCTGGAACAACCTTTTTATTACTCCAACTAGAAATTAAATTATTAAAAGTTCTGTGCCTATTGCAAATAACACTGTTCTACTCATTCTGTGATCTATTCTTGAACCTGCTGGGAACTGTTCCAGAAACTTCTGCCTAATGAATTGTGTGTGAGTGTGGGTGTGTGTGTGTGTGACAGACAGACAAACAGAGAGATTGGGAGGGGGGAGGAAATGGGGTAGAAATAGGGTATGGAGAGCTGGGTATATGAGCCTATGAGCTTGTGTGTACATAGATACGGTTCACAGAAAAGTGACCAACAAATGATTTTAAAAGAGGGTTTGGGTCAGAATTCTAGCTTGCTCTGAACCTTCAAAACCACAGCGTTAGTGTAGAGTTTCTCAGGTCTTACTAACTTGGGACTTAAAACTGTTACTTATTGAAGGTTGATGTAACAATATCTTGCCTTCCTGATTCAACATCAAACAATCAAATCTCAAAATTGATACTTCTGAAACAAGGAAAATTAACACCGCATGGAGCACCACGATCGAGATTATGCTCTAACCAGCTCTGTAAAACCACAGAATGAGACAGGATACAAGAAGACATGAGTGAGGGGAGTTACGGACGGTGATGTGGCCTCCGAATAAAGATACAGACTGCAAACTAAAAAGTCAACTTTGGGAACCATGTGCCACGTTTGACTTTCCCGGACCAACAGCAATGACGGAAGAAACAAAAACAAACCCTAACTTTGAGTCCTTGTGATTATTAATTTTTTTAAGAAAAAAGGACTTTATTTAAATCAGGCCCTGAGCAGGTTGGCTGAACGCGTGGAAACCTCTCTCAGCTCGCAGATGTCTGTCTGAGCTGCCACATGGCAAGAACAAGCCCTGGGGGTCTCAGGAGCCCAGCACAGGACCCAAAACTTCTGATTCTGGTGCTGGATGCAGAACTCCCCATCCCTTTCCAGTTCATTACAAACGCCTATTGTTTGCTGTATTTATCTGCCATCACTGTGGTTTGTTAGCAAATGGAAAGAGAACTGCCAGGACTAAATTTCAGCCTGCCGTCAGAATAGGGCAAAGGCGCTACAGGAATTGCACGACAGATGGTCTTTGAATGATATACAGAACCTCTGCCCTTGGGACCGCTTTGGAGGAGCTGTTTTGGATTGTTGCTCGTAAGAGTGGGAGGTTGTTGTGTGATATGTGATTATTCCATAATAATTTAAATTATTTTGCCTGTTTTCAAACAATAGTCTCAGCCTTTTTTAATTTTTACACTCACTGAGTTGTGACACGAGCATTCTTTTCTCTGTGTTAGCAGGGATTAAAATCAAGCCCTGTATCCCTTCCCCCTTTTCAAATAATCCATGTTTAAATAAACTACCTCGGTCTGGAAAACCAAGTTATGTGGCATCCTCCTGGCACACACACAAGCAAGAAAAAAAAAAAAATTCCTTATTGTGGAGTCTGGTTTGAGATTGTCGCGGTAACAAGTTTCAAGAAAAGCCTGCTCTTTGCCTCTTTGGAGCGAGGCTCAGGCTAAGGGAGGTTCATTTACATGCACGTAGAGATCCCATCGGATCTGCTCAAAGGTACAGTCCGAGGCAGTCAGACGGCACCCGATGTGCATGTAAATGAAGCTCCCCAAGTGGGATGCAGGTTTCTGGAGATGGGGAAAATACACCTTCTCGGTCTCATCCAAATCCAGCAGAAACTTCCGAATGTTTTTCTAAAGCAGCAGGAGCCAAAGAGAAGCAGATGCTAAACTTTGAAGGCATTTGAATGCACTTCTCCTTACCGGGTAGATTTGTTGGCTGAGCGCTGGCAGACGAGGTTTGGGGCTGGAACGCAGGCTTTCAGTTTCTTGGCCCAGTGGGCAGGCAGGTATCACCCTGCACATACCAGTGGTTCTGGCATTGGCCTCCAGCTTTTACCTAAAGGAGAACATCGCTCTGGTAAATGCCAGGGGCTGTCTTGAAAGATAAAATCTACAGTGAATGTAAACCACAGGAGAATCAGGGAGTGAGTTAATAATATTCATAAGGTGGCCTTTTTACCCAACGTAAGAATGTGTGGCTTTACCTGGAGGTTGTTGCTTATGAAATTCTCCCCTACGGTTGAATTCTGTGTCCCCAGATAGGCTGTGGTCCCATCCCACAGCCAAGGGCCAAGTCAAGCTGTGGATAATTTCTGGGCTGACTAGTCTGCCACCTTGGTAATAAGAAAGAAATTCTGCCTCCCCTTGGTCTTCAGCTATGTGATATAGTTACCTCGAAAACAGGAATCTCTGGTGAGTGGGGTTACTAGAAAAGAGATAAAAACAAAACTCTGACCCTGCTATTTGCTAGAGAAATCCCCCATGGAGTCTTAAGTGCTTCCCAACAACTGTGGTTTTAATCCAATAACAGCAGCTCTTCTAACAGAGAGAAACCCAACTCACACAGCACGTAATACCCAAATGAAATTCAGATAACTCCCACTGTGTTGACAAAAAGGATTGGGGAAACGTCCTCTGCTCCTTCCCAAGAAAGACGTGCCTTTGGTGAGATTCAGCCAGCCTACCCTCCCAGAGAATGGCCACCCCGCTTTCTCCCCCGGCAAGGCAAGTGTGCAGAGATTTCTGGTTGTCCAAAGCACAAATTCTCAGAAAAAAAAACAGTATGAATTAATGTTTGGCACCTCAAGGAGCCACAACTACTCGTCTTTTGAGACATGGAGGATCATCTAAGGAGAACTTCCCTGGCTTGCTAGGGTGTGATTGCTTTTGTAAGAACGCTGTTGCTGACAATTTTCATCAAGGTGTATGGTTGGAAGAAGGGCTCTGACAATATCAGCAATCATAAACAACGTGGATCTGTGTTCTCAGGCTATCTGAAATCGTGAAACTCCACTTCCAACATGTTTACATGTTATCATCTGTCATTAAGTTTCCGTATAGGTCAGGCCCTATGCAATGTACTGTATATACATTATCTCTAACACTGACAACAACCAGGAAGGTATTTATTGTCGTCAGTATATAATTCAAATGGAAAAAGAGTCTCATGTTGATTGAATGACTTAACAAAGGTAACTCAGAATAAGCAGCCAAGTCAGAATTTGAAATCCCTATTTAATTCCAACTGCCATATTCTTTGCACTGATGTATGTGTACGTCACATATAAAGAGCAAATGATTCTACATTCAGATCCCCAACTGCATCTCCTGCATCTTGTGCTTTGTAAATAAATTTCCCTGTGTTTTTGTATGTAATTCACACAATTTAGAAAATAATGCTGTTTTAATACAAACACACATAATAAATATGTTTATTAGCTTCAAGATAACCACTGGGAGATTCCATTCAAGATCAAAAAATAAATAGCTTAAGTCAATAGCAAGATGACTGTAACTGAAATAGAAATATATATTTTAAAAGAACAGCTACATTCAAATGTTAGCCCTTTTGCCACATTTCCTGAGAGCTCCTTTTTTAACATTAGCAGTCAAAAGAGTGGCATTCTGTCAGGACCCCAGGACCTCTATGGATGGCAAATTTAACAGTTAAAAGATTGCACAAAGTGCTTTTATTCTGAGCCACATGTGAATTAGGCTCAAGCATAAAGGAAAAATAAATGGGAATTAGAGGGCAACTCACAGAGGCATTCCAGTTGGGGAGAGAATACCACCATTAAATCCCAAATGCAATTTACGAATACAGCATTTGAATTTTCTAATTGTTTCTACAAAAAAAAAAAAAAAGAAAGAAAGAAAGAAATGAGGCTAATGGAATTACATTGGAACCAGCCATTCAATCATAGACAATTTTGCTGACCAATGTCTCTGTACATCCAGTCCTGAGCTCCTGATCACATCTGTAATCTGGCCAAACTTTGAGTCCAATAAGAGAAATCTTTTTCCTTTTTGTTTTCTCTTCCCCTGGGTAGGAATAGAAGAGTCTGGTGATTTCAAGTACTCCATGTTTCATGGTCAAATAGGATCAATTTGATACAGCTGCCGGGGACACATGAAACACAAAGGGGGCCTTGGAGATCATTTCAAATCATCTAGAACCACTTTGAAACTACTCACCACGTTGTCCACTCTTCTCCCTCCAGTGGCCTAATATGCACTCCATAGCGAACAGGAGAAAAAGAAGTCTCCTTGGATAAGCTGCCAGACCAGTGAGGTTAAGTATCTCTGAAACAGATAATAAAATATTATTATTATTATTTCCGATAAAATTATTATTTTCTATCAGGAACACATGAACACACACCGTTGTATGACAATTTTTAACGTTTGCAATAGACAATCCAGTAGACCTCCCAAAGGCTTTCACCTAAGACTAAATACACAGGCCCAATCTGTTTTCAAAGTTCTATGCAAACAGTGCTCCTAAGAGGGCAACGAGCTCAGTTCCATACGGTGAAAAGTCATTCATTCATTCATCCACGGCATATGTTAAATTTCAGGTATACCAAGCAGCGGGAACTCAGTGTCTCTCCTCAAAAACGAATACTGTCTAGTGAAGAGACAAAACGTGATAACAATTACGGCTCAAAATGAGAATCGGTATGCAACAAAATTTCCCCCGGTTTGACCGTCTGTGTGCTTCATCACTGAGGCTCCCCACACTGAGGCCGCGACGCTTCCTCTCCCATCAGACACAGCTGCTGCTGCCACCCCTCCTGTAGGACAGTCTCCCCTGCCACTCTACCAGAGCTGCTTCTGTGACCAAGGCAATGCACACTGCTCCTGCACACCTCTATGACCCTCGCGCATCTCCCCTCGCCCAAAATCTCCTTAGTCAAGACCAGCCTGTGGCAGATTAAGAGGATATAACCCTCTCCTGTTTGTGATTCACCTTGTTGTAGACCCTAAAGAAATTTTACAGAATCTAGTGAAGTGGCACCTGCAGACCCGTAGGATTCAGACTCATCGGAATGAGACCAATGTGCGTTTGGCCAGGAGACAAATCCAAGCCTCCAAGAGGCTCCTTGGAAAGACCTTGAGCCAGGCCACCCTACTGGCTGTGCAGACATCACCAAACCTGCCTGAATCTTGGAAAAGGACAGAGCTTGACTTCTTTTCCCAGGAGGTCCCTTAGCCTCAATGGCAACACATTTCTATGGGGTCTCTCCCACCAGATCACAGACACATCTTGACAAGTATGACTCCTTCTTGGGCTCCAGTGAGGACAGCACCAGTGCAGTCGTGGAGGAAGTACAGTGGGGCGCAGGAAAAGCAGTTGAGTCTGAAAAACGTCACTAAGGAGATAAGATTTGAGAAATGCATTGCACTTCATGAGTCAGACCATCATTGTGCACGTTGGAGGATGGAATCTCAGGAAAGTAGAGGAACAGCCAATTCAAAGACTTAGAGGAATGAAAAAAGTACTGTGCGTTCAGGGAAATACATGCTTGCTTGTGTGCTTGCTGAAGCACAATATTTGATGTTGGGAGGAAAGAAGTAAGAGATGAGCCTGGAAGCTAGTAAGGGTTTGATCATAAAGAGTCTTACATGCTACCTGAAAGAATCTGTTTTATCCTATTTTAGTTTTTTGTGGATTTGGGGGTTTGTTTGTTTTTTTAGCAAACATTTGAAGAGTTGAGCTGGATAATTATTTGATCATATTTACCCATTGGAAAGATCACTGTGCTAATAGTGGAGAGGGTGGATTTGAGGCTAGATAGACTAGAATAGGAAGAGGCAGGAAGATCTATATGGAAGGGGCTACAGTTTTCAGGCAGGAGGTCATGAGATATTGTGGCAGGCAGGAGGTCATGCGATATTGTGGCAGACAGAATGCTGAGATGGCCCCAAAATTCCCACCCACAGGTGCACATTCCCTGTGAAACCCACTTCCCTTGAGTGTGAGGGAGGACTAAAAATATGATGGGTTTCATTCTGTGATACACCAAATTTTGCAGAGGTAATTGAAGTTCCTAATCAGTCGACTGTGAGTTACTCAAAGGGGAAATTATCCTAGATGGACCCAACCTAATCAGGTGAGCCCTTAAAAAATGTATATAGAGGTCAGAGACTGGAACCATCAGGGATACCCTCCTGCTGGCCTTGAAGAAACAAGCTACTCTGTTATGAGAAGGCCTACGAGAGGATCACATGGCGAGGATCTGCAGGAGCCTCTAGGCTCCTTTAGGTAAGAGGCAGCAAGCTGAAATCCTGACCCATATAAACTGTGAGGTAATAAATGTGTGTTGTCTTAAGCCTCTAAATTTGTGGCAGTTTTTCACGCAGCAATATAAAAAATACAGATATACATAGCAGGAGACAAATAAGTAGTATATTCAGAAGAAAGCATTGACAGGAAGTAGAGTTTGAGCTGATGTGGGTGAAAGAATGACTCAGAAGTTACTGCCTGAGGTGGTGGATAACCAGTTTTATTTTGGACATGTTGAGTTTGCTATAACTTGCTATAGGGCATTCAGGTGGCCAGGTCTAGAATTCTATTGGATATAAGGACCTAACACCAAAGGAAAGACAAGGGTCAAGCCTGGTAAACAGGCCACATCTGAAGGGCCAGACAGAAAGTGGGAGCCAAAGACTAGAGCCAAAGGAGACAGAGTAACCATGGTAGCCAACGAACACGGAGGATGGAAGCAGGCAGATGGGAAAGGGGCCTGAGGAAGCCATCTGCTGGTCTCTCAGGGACTCCACGTGCTTAGGTAACTGCTCCAGGGGGTCTTCTTCTGTGTTGTTATTGTCATTGATTTTAAGAAGCAAATCAAGTCAGGCAGGGCCACGGTTAGGTTGTGATCACCAGGGCAAATGTAAGGAGAAAGGAAAGAAGAAAACTAAGGATGAAGCTCTCGGATGCACCCATGTTCTGATGACAGGAAGGGGAAGGGGAGTTTGCCATGAGACTGAGAAGGAGGGGCCTGAGAGGGAGGAGGAGAAAGAGGAGAGGCAGTTTTTCCTGGAAAACCCAGGAAAGGGGAAGTTTCCAGTGGACATGCTCACCAGTCTTGAAAGCCACCATATGAGGGGAGGGCCGAGATGCCCATGAGGTAAAGCAATTACAACCAGTGGAATTTAATGTTAGCAGAAGTTTAAAGTTGAGTCCCAGTGGCCACTTTATGGCAAGTGCTTTACTTTCCTCATCTGTAAAATGAGAGTAATAAATGAGTGTGAAATACCCACACTGCTTTCCTGCCAGGGTTAGAAATTCTCCCTCCCCTTCCACTCTGCTTCATAAAGGCTTGAATGTAGAGGAGCCAGCCCTTTCCACCACCTTGAGCCTAAGAACACTGGGTCTCAACCTCAAACTGCCCTGAACTGCTTTGCTGGGTTCGAGCTAATTCCTTTCTGAAAGGAGAGGCTTGGAGACAAAAATGCTTGCCAACCATCTCTAATTGCCAAGAAGTATAAGAAGTTGAAATGCAGAAGAAGGGAACTTCACTCCTCTTTATTTTTTTTTAATTTTTATTGGAGCATTAGTTGATTTATAATGTCATGTTAATTTCAGGTGCACAGCAAAGTGAATCAGATATACATACATCCACCCTTTTTTAGATTCTTTTCCCATATAGGTCATTACAGAGTATTGAGTAGAGGGAACCTCACTCCTCTTTAAAGACACAGTGTCACTTTGTTTACTCAGCACTTGCTTTATTGGAAAACAGCTGAGAACCAAGAACCGAACAAAAGAGACCTCTAACAGCCACCTCTACACCCCAGAACACACCTTCATTAGTGAGCTTTATCAGAAAGGATTTCCTAGGGTTCTTACTCGAGGTCTACTTTTCCTCTTTGGAAATTCTAATAGGCTTGGTGATATGATTTCCAAATAAACAGCCCAATAAGAGCAGCAAATTATAAGAAAAAGAGGACTAGAAGAGGCACATCGATAACAGTAACCAGTGACAGCTGATGGCTTAACAGCAAGGATGGAAACAGGGGGGAAAATAACTATAGAAGGCAAACAAAAGAAGTAAAAATCACAGCACTTTAGGATCATTTAGTGTAGAATAAAAACATTCTGCATACTACAGCAGACCCCCGACGGCACTAGAGCTCAGCACGGTGGCATAAGCCCTCATAAAAAAAAGTTAAATTACATTTGCTTATAGTCTAAAAGGCAGAGATGTTCATAATATACAATAACAATAAGAGGAGACTTATGGCTTGATCCACTTATTCTTTAAACGGTATTTCTTGAGGAGCAGCAATGTGCCTGGCACAAAAACATAAAGGAGAAAGAATGAGATGGTGGCTGTCTTGAGTAACTCTCAGTTATCTGGAAGCTCAACTATTCTGAGAAAATCATTCCCTGAAAGGTGTCCTGTCCAGAGCCCTTAGAACATTTATTAAAATATCAAGGCTTAAACATAAATAAATAAAATAAAGTATCAAGGTTTTTGAAAAATCTAAACAATTCACACTTCCCTCATTGGCAAAACCAGGTCTATTTTATCTAGAATGAATTGACTACTTTTGCTGAAAAATAACAAGAAAATCTGAATACGATTCTCCCAGTACAACAGCTATCTACGCTATGGTTGTATATAAAAAAACCTTCAGGAGCTTCAGTGATTTTTAACAATAGTCAGGCAGGAGTGCTTCTGTGCACCCAGAGTGCATGCTATTTGTTTTATGTCATTAATGTAAGCCCCAAAAGTGTTGAAGTTAAAACCAACAGGTCACTTAGATCCAGGGGAAAAAAACCTAGCTCTTTCTGATCAGTATCTTACACCAGTGTTTGGAATCCCACAAAGTAAAATCTCAACCAGTGTTTCCAAACTACAGGTAGACCAGTTATATTAGAATTCCAAACTTCGGGGCCCCATCACAGATCTACTGGGACAGAATCTCCATATTTTTTAAAACCTCTGCAGGTAATGCTAACATGCAACCAGAACCGCTTATGGCTCTAATATTCTACTGTTTTCAATGTATCTTACACCAAACAAATAAAAGACAATTTCCCCATAAATACTATAGTCCAAATTCAATGAAAAGAAAATCCCAGATGTTCTATATTAGATTTTAATCTTGTAACTAAAGAGAAAATAACATTAACAAGGGAAATAAAATTCATGGTATTTTTTTCATAATTTTGAGGTTTACAGATTAGAAAAGTGAGGAACTAAGTTAAAAAGTTTCAAACACAATTATATTTTGGCTACATCATCTTTGTGTCATCATGCATGAACCCTTGGGGTATTAATAATCAAGTCAAAGGGAATCTGAAACTTTTGCTGGAAAAACAGAATTTCAAAAAAAGCTTGTCAGTCTTTAGGAACAATGCCAGGTGTCTTTCTCTTTCTCTCTCTCTCACTTTGGTGCTGTTTAAATTTCCTGCTTTTGCAAGCCCAGATATAATATGAGGATGAAAGAAGAAACATGTAGAAGCCAGAAATAGTCTCATTACATAGAATTTAGGGACCCTGTGGAACGTAACAGGTTAGAGAGAGTGACATTATATGTAATTAAGATGTCTAGGGTTAATTTCAGTCCCCAGGGGACAGATGCAAAATATATAACTATTAATAGCAATGGTTAAATAACAATAATACAAGTTCTTCTTGTATTATTAGATCCCAGAGTTGGGGATTTTTTTGTTTGTTTTTGTTTTTTGGGTTTTTTTTTTTTTAAGGATAAGTTACTATTATTTGGAAAACTCTAAGAACAAGTTGAGTAAAGGGAAAGTTACTTGACGTGGGACCAAACATTAACTTCTAAGCTAGAGGGCCAGATGGTCCCACACATGATTTTTGCCTCTCTCAAGGAGAGGATAAGTTTCCCCTACTCTCCTTTCTTATCAGGAACAAATTGAAAGACTTAACAGACTAGGAAGCTGTGGTGACCAGTGTATATGCTGGGTTTTGGCAGGCCAGAGAAACTAGTCTGTCCTTTCCTGGTTTGGTAAAAAATTTTGTAGAAGCTCTCCCTGGGCATTTGGTGTGATGAACAAATTGGCAAACCAACGTGTACACAGAGCATTGTTTTGGGAGCTGAGGGAGATAGGTATCTTAACACTGTATGAGGCAGGATTCTGTCCTCAAGGAAATTAAAATATAGCTGGGGAAAAAAAATCCACAAACATCAATTAGGGAATTGTATGCCATAATTCATGATTAAGTAAAAAGTTAATGTCATAGCTGTTCAGAGAAGGCGAACTAAAATGAGACTAATTGAGAAAGACTTCATGGAATTAATGCACTTGGGCTTTGAAGGATGCTACCAGAACTAGTCTCAAGTGGTTATGCAAGTGAAAGAATTGGTACTCATACATGGAATTACATGTATGTAAAAAACTTTATGGTTTTCTTTTTCCCTCTTTTTATTTGTCTTTATTAATTTACAAAAAAGATGGAGACTTTTTGCCCTTGGCCATGACTTAGAAATGTATATAAAATGAGGTTGATGATTTAACAGATTTAGTGACATGTTCTTAGACAATCTTCAGTTCTTCCTAGATTTGGAGAAGCAGCAAACTTGAAACAGTAAGTAGGAGAAAAATGGGGAGGCTGCTGTAATTAGACCAGCTGATACCAGAGAGTAGCAACTACGAATAATAACGGATGAAGCAGAACCCTGAAGGCTCAACTGTCTGGGCCCATTTAACACTGAGAAAATACAACCATACTCTTCTTATCCACCCACCCCGAATTGGCCCAGAATGCAACCATCATAGGTCCTGGAATGCACTTTCTCTACCGATACCAATCTCTTTTTTAAAAAAGAAAAAAAAGGAAGAAAAATCGAAAGGGGGGGAAATACAGGGGAAAAGTTCATTTATTTGTTTACATAAGAATTTTTTTATTGAGCAACTACAACTGCTTTAAGTACTAGAGACACAGCTGTGAACAAAAGAAACAAATTTCTTACAGTTTTGAGCTTTTGTGCCAATGGGAAAAACAATTCTCCATCTTATGATTTTTAAAAAGAATGAGATAAACAAAGCTTCAAATATAACTTAGGTCCATTCCCCATGGGTTAGTGAAAGTCAACCTAGATTTTTTTTTTTTAATCTATCCTACACCACCTCTCTGACACTGAGTCTAGATCTGTAGCCTTTGCCTGCGGCTTCTTTTTCAGGAAGACCCCTCCTTGTCTCTAGTTAGCAATCACTCTTCTGCTTTCTGGATCTGGCCTTCCTTGCCCCTTCTCTATCTCTCTTACTTGCAATAGAGGTTTTCTTTTCCTCAATTCCCCCATTTTGTTTGTTTTCCCCAAACTCCAAAAGGTCATACACCTAGGCAATTGTGAAAGCCAAAAGTCAGTTACATGATTCCTTCCTCCAGACCAAGGGTCTGAGGAACTAAGAACTAAGCTTCTTGTTAGCCTCTCAAGACCGGTTCCCACCCTGGGCAGGAGTCACAAATGACATTGCTGAATCATGGCCTAGGGGACATTCAGGAACTAAAAACAGGTATTCTGGTTTGCGAGGTTGTTCTTTCAAAAGAGAAACTTAAAACCCTTTTCTTTTCTTTAATGAACGATTCTCGTTTTGCTCTGAGACTGCAGCTCCTGTTTTATTTTCACTTGTCTTTTTCCATAACTCCTTTTAGAAATAAAAATGGGAAACGTTACCTAGCCCCTAGGAAGAAATATGTACATACATTTAAAAAGCAGTTTCATGCAACCTTAATAACCTGAATTCTCTTTCCCTTTCCGTACATGATGGATGAAATTACTTTGATTATGCTGGCTTTCCAATTACTCATTCATGCCAAGAAAGCTAGCCCTTGAAACCTCGTCACCTTGTTTATTTCTTTCCCACCTTGCCCTTCACAATCAGAAAATCAAAGAGCACTGGAGCTGGAAGGAGCTTCCATGATCCCCAAAGGAAGGATTAAACTTAAAAGTCATACATATTGATTGACCTGAGTTTTCTAAAATTAAACCCAAGTAAAAATTTCAATACCAATTTTTAAGCTGTAAAAACTGACTCGGAGTTACAGAGTTTTGAGTCATATGAAAGGCTTGGTAAATATATAACCTGGTTGCCAAAGGGTTTCTACTTAATATAACAGGAAATGATTTATTCCCATGTGTTCACTTTATTCCTTAATCCAAATCAGTGATTTTCAAATTGTGCTCCTTTGGAGTCTGAGGGTCTATCACACACAGAAGTGAAGGGGGACCAGTTTTGGAGGCTCTACATGATCTGTCCCTGCTTTGACCAGAGACTTTCCCCTTTTTCTCTCTTAGGGTTGGGTTATCAAGTACGAGTTCATACAAATAAAGTTTTCTGCTACTACCCAGAAAGGAAAAATAAATTTGAAAAGGAAATGAACTTACACAAGTAATGGTACACAAAAAAATACAAAAAGGCAACCATAATCATTTTCTCACAGACAGTTAGACTGGGGCTAGCAATTGGTCCTGGAATAAGCATCGGGTTGGCCTTCTGCTGTATAATTCTCCTTGACTGGCTTTTCACTACCAAGCACCAGGGCTCACCACCAACTGCCCCAGGGGCCAACTCCATAGCCATAGGCATCCTGGCTACTTAGATACAGCTCTGCTAATCTGCTTGTAGTTGATGGTTGCAAGTTCACATATTCATTCAACAAACACATAGTGAAGGGCTCAAAGACAAAGACATGACGCCCAGAAGCAACAAATTTTTAGTCTAATGGGGAGACAGATAAGCAAAATTTATAACTCAATTATGGTATATAAAAGCAGGACGACCATTATTTTAATGGGAGATGTACAAGGTGTGGTGAAAGCTGAGAAGCAGCACGCCGTAGAAGAGTCAGGGAAGGCCTCACAAAGAAGCCTCAGCAGCATTTCAGGTGAAAGCACAAAATATGAAGCAGGGAGGGGGAAGACTTGGCTGGATAGGCAAGCAAGAGCCACGTTAGGAAGCGTCATGCCTTATGGAGGACTTCACATGGTCTATCCTGTAGGAAATGGGAAGCCAATAAGCCATTCACCTAGCATTATTGAACAATGGATAATTTCCTCATTTCCCCAGCAGTTTTTTTTTTTCCTCCTTTATCCCATTCATGTCAGCAAATATTTTTTGAGTCCCAGCTCTGGGCCAATCACTGCTCCGGCCATAAAGAAACTTTGAAGTCATCTAAATCCTCTGAGACTCCAGATCTGCTGCCAGCCACACCCCCAGCAGGGCTTTTGGGCTAAGCCACCCCTGGGATGTTTGCTCCAACTGCCCAGTCATTTCCTTGGCATCTCGTATGGGGATTTTCCACCAGGAATCAGCAATGGAATTTTGTTTTAACATCTCTATTGGAGTATAATTGCTTTACATTGTTGTGTTAGTTTCTGCTGTATATCAAAGTGAATCAACTATACGTATACATATATCCCCTTGCAATGGAATTTTTTTAACTGCAGAACTAAATAACATAAGTAAGGAAAAGAGTTTAAAAGGAGGCTCTTGACAACATTTAAAATAGCTGCTCAGCATTGAAAATCAGCTTACGGGATGGCAAATGCAAATGTGAGCCCAGACAGGCCCAGCTCAGTTTTGCAAATCCTTTGGTAATGAAAATAGATCCGCACTTTAATTTTTCAAACCATAAACCTCCCCGAAGCAAGTAAGAAAAGAGAAGAAACATAAGGGAAATGTTCTACAAAGGAAGTGGATTTTGCATTTGATGTGTGGATGGAACTCAGTCAGGACAGAAGTCCCAAACACTGTGAAGTGGGCTCAGTCATGGCTGGTACCCCAGGGTCCATTCCAGTTGGGAGCATCCCTTTCCAAAGTCCAGGATCATCTCATCTCCCTTCCACCCCCAACTATCACATCAAACCTGGCTCTCTGGAAAGGAGACAGTACCTTCATGAACACTAAGGTATAAATGACAGCTTTAAAATGCCACTTCTTCTGTAGGGTATTTGCATTTTAACAGAGTCTAAAACCTCAAGCCAAAGGGAAACCCCTATGAATGTGAACATATGAAAACAGTTTGCAATGAGTTTTTTTGCTGTTTCTCCACAGACTCAAAAGTTACCTGGCAGAAAGCAGCTGCTTGATTATTCAACAAGGGAGAAGCTGAGATTTACAAACCATCAAGTTCAGACCTAGTGTACTTTCTTGGCAGAAAAATAAAACGAGGGGCAGCGCACGTGGCTTCTCCAGGGCTGAGCTCCTGCCCAGTCCCCCAGCAGCCCCTCAGGTGGCTTCACAGTGAGTTTTGAGACGCTGTACCTCGCTGTGGATGCTTTCTTCTGAATTCCGAAAGAAGGATTTCCAACACACTCTGACGACAGAGCATCTCAGCAACTGCCCTGCATCCTCGGAGCCCTCGCCAACAAGTCTTGAACTCAGGCCCCCTGTGGAGGGGTGAGTTGGGGGGCAGGGTTCTTCCTGAGATGCTCTCTCTCGTCCCTAGAAGAGAGGTGATAGCTGCTCCTGGTATCTGCTACTCCTATTTCTTCAGATTCTCTTTACACTTGTTAGCTAATCCCTCATTGCTCCAACCCCCTATTGAAATCAATAATTCTTTATATTAAGCTTTTCCTGTTCAAATTAACTAAATAGAGCACTTTTTTATTGTCTTGAACTTGATAAGTTACCAAACTCTTCTCCCCTCCCCCTGCTCCGGTTCCCTACCCCACCAGCATAAGATGTGATTCCTTCTGCCAAGAGATTCAGACAAAGCCAGAATACCTAGTTTTATGGCCCTTGTACAGTTTCTTGACATATAAAATCACCAAAGGCACCGCCTCAAGGCAATGTTTCTGAGTGTCTTACTTTCCTCATGGCTTATAAGCTGAAAGAAATTCAAATATCCCAAATTTCAAGGGGTGAGGATGTAAACTTACTTGCTAGATCAGTTCTTAGTCTTTCCTAGGTTGTAGAAAGTCTAGGGAAATAGTCCATGAGGTAGGAAAACGAAATGAAACAAGAAGCCTAAGTTTATCTGCCTGATATATGCTGAAGAACTCAAGAAATGAGGAAGACAGAACAAAGCGTCCTGAATGTTGGAGAAAGTCATGATAAAGAGAGCGGGGGGGCTTCCCTGGTGGGTGCAGTGGTTGAGAATCCACCTGCCAATGCAGGGGACACGGGTTCAAGCCCTGGTCCAGGAAGATCCCACATGCCACAGAGCAACTAAGCCGGTGTGCCACAACTACTGAGCCTGCACCCTAGAGCCCACGACCCACAACTACTGAAGCCGGCGCACCTAGAGCCCGTGCTCCGCAACAAGAGAAGCTACTGCAATGAGAAGCCCACGCAACACAACGAAGAGTAGTCCCCGCTCAACACAACTAGGGAAAGCCTGCACGCAGCAACAAAGACCCAACACAGCCAAAAATAAATAAATAAATAAAGTAAATTTTTTTTAAAAGAGAGATTTAGAAACTTAGAGATTTAGAAATTTTCAAGATCTTAATAAGTAGTACTCTAAATTATAAATGTAATCTCTCTTTAACCCTTGAAGAGATACAAGTGAAGATTGAAATTACTTTTTCTTATGGCTGCTGGACTGTTTCTTAAAGTATGAGGCAAGCCACATGGGTTCCCGTCACATTAGTTGTTCTAATACTTCAAAATGCTTATTCTTTCAGTAACCCTACAAAGTGCCCTAAAATTCTACTTCTGAACCTAGGAGATTAACTTTCCCAATGGTGATCATATTTAACCTTCATCAACTGAGCTGAAACACCTGTAATCCCTCCAAAGAAAGAGCCTACTTTCCAACCAAGGTATCTGTGCCCACCAGTCAGGGATTGATGGTCATCACTCTTATATGTCAGTCAGTAAACCTCTCTCTAGAGTTTGGATGGGGTTCCTTCAACATGACAAACACTTTCTCGGCTAATTGGTAAAGATTATCTCTGAATAACAAAGATCATCCTACATGCAAACACTGGGGAATCATCCCCACATGCCAGATCTTGCCAGTGACCCAAGTTTATTTCAAACTAGTTCAATGAGCATGTAGTGAACCAATATAAATCTAACTCTACTAAGAATAGTGGGATTTGTTCCACTTACTTTGTTTCTAAAAGCATATAGGGTGTGACCCATACATCCTCTGATGCATTTTGCTTTATTGTCTTTCTGTATTTGTTTCCTAGCCTGGTACTCAAGCAGGTGTTCTGCCCATGACCTAAAAAAGGGTGGCATCTCGAATCTGCCTGCCAATGCGGGGGACACGGGTTCGAGCCCTGGTCTGGGAGGATCCCACATGCCACAGAGCAACTGGGCCCGTGAGCCACAATTACTGAGTCTGCGCTCCGCAACAAGAGAGGCCGCGATAGTGAGAGGCCCGCGCACCGCGATGAAGAGTGGCCTCCACTCGCCACAACTAGAGAAAGCCCTCACACAGAAACGAAGACCCAACACAGCCATAAATAAATAAATAAATAAGGGTGGCATCTCTCCTGCTTTACTTCCACCAGCCCTCAATATCCACAGAGTCCCAGTTTCAACCCAACATTAAAACTCTTTCAACCTGGTTTCCCCACGGCACTGGGTTCTCTCATCCAAATCACATCTTTCTGTATTGCCCACAACCGGTTGTTTTCTTTGAACTACCTCTGCTGTATCATATCATACAGACTTAAAAGTAGATGATCCCTCCCTCCACTTTTCCTGACAAGGAGTAGCAGTTTGTTTTGTTTCTTACAATCCCATTAATCCACGGTCTTCCTCACCCCTAGCATGGAGCCAGGCCATTATTGTCAGTTCCCCACTATGTTTACCATTTTAAACCAAAACCTCTCATTTTATGCCATCGTTACGATTCTCCAAAATCCCTTCACCAAAATAAGTATATAGTTCATCCTAAGGCTGATGCTACGCAACTGCTGCGTTTCTCCACATCAAAAGGTAAGGATGGTAAAGATGTTAAAAGAAAAAAAAAACAGATTAGTAAAAAAAAGGAAAAAGATAAGGATGGGATGCAGGGAAAGCTTTGAGAACAAGTCAATGCATTTTTTGGCCCCAACTCAGAGATTCCTGTGGCAAACCCTGCTGATTGGCTGATGCAACATCCATACCCAATTTCTTGCTCCTTTGGTCCTTTCTACTATAGAACATGGAATGAGTAAGTATGCACTTTTCCAGGCTTTTCTACAAGTAGGGTTAACCATGTAACATAGATCTGTCCAATAAGATGTAGTCGAAGTCTGCCGAGGTGAGGATGGTCCTGGGAAAGCTTTTGGTTTCCTGATAAGAGGGGCAAATATAGCTGGCCTTGCCCAATCCCCCATCTTTCTGCTTTGAAGGTAAGTGCAGTATCTGATGGTGGAGCAGCCATTTTGTGGCTAGGAGGCGACAAGTACAACGGAAAGCTGACCATGACACTGTCAAGCTGCTGAACCAACTCTAGCAGCTGCCTGCTTCCCTGACCCTTTGTTACGTGAGCCACTATAAACTGAGTTTCCTGTCACATGCAGGCCAAAACATTCCTACTTAACATACAGGGCCACCAAATGTCTTGCCAGAGCTACCTTTAAAAGTTTCTTCATCCTTTTCCCACTTTGAGAAAGAGGTTTTATTTAATAGTCTTTATTTTCCTGAAGAGTAAATTATCTTTTTTTCCATTTCAGCATGGTACCACAAAGGAATACATTTTTTAGAGTCTGTGTGCTTATGAATTTAGTGGTATCTATCACTACCTGACATTATGTTATTTAATTACTGTAATTATATTTATTGTTCATTAATCCATTAAAGTTGCTGCCAATATATTGATTAATTTTACTCTATGTCATAAACATATTTTACTCAAAATTAACATCATATTGTATATGTTACATTTTATTGATAATATATCATTATATTATCATACTATATAATATGTTGTCTACTTATTGTTTTTCTTTCTCACTGAAATAAAGACAGTGCCTAGAATAGTACCTGGCACCAAGTAGCCATAGAGTAAATATTTCGTTAATAAATAAATGAATCTTACTTTAAAAAATACTTATGTAGGGCTTCCCTGGTGGCGCAGCAGTTGAGAGTCTGCCTGCCGATGCAGGGCGCATGGGTTCACGCCCCGGTCCGGGAAGATCCCACATGCCGCGGAGCGGCTGGGCCCGTGAGCCATGGCCGCTGAGCCTGTGCGTCCGGAGCCTGTGCTCCGCAACGGGAAAGGCCACAGCAGTGAGAGGCCCGCGTACCACAAAAAAAATCAATAAATAAAAATTAAAAAACAAAAATACTTATTTAAAATTAGTCTGTTTCAGGCAAAAAAAAAATCAATGGGTGTGTTATTAAGGGGTCCGTTTAAATGAGGGGTTCGGCTTGACATCCTACAGAAGGAGCCTTTGAAATGTCGGTAATTAGTTTTTAAAATAAATTACATTTTTTGCTATTCAAATTCCCACAGGCAATTAGACTGCTGTTTTAAAAATGAGAGTCTGGGAAGATGTCTCTTTGGTAGACTCCTGTTTTGACCATGGTCCTTCTTAAACCTCATGTCTGGGGCACAAAGTCAAACCGCAACTTCTCTGCAGCCTCAGGGATCAGAAGCAAGATGCTGACCCACACTTTTGCCAGTTAGTTTCCAAATCCCATTCAAAGATCCCTTTATGACTAGCATCATCTCAAAATGTATACCCTCTGTTTTCCTCTATGCTGCACAATTTAAATAAACAAAATCTTCATGAAAGTTTTTGAAGTCCTCTCTGCTGAAAAGCAAAAAAAAAAAAAAAAAAAGAGTGTCTGGTAGCATGTGGTCTTTCTCATGTCAAACAATTAATGTTAAAAATTACCCATGTTTCTCTTAAGGGGCCCTTCCCACCTCTGGAAATTGAGCAGCTCTTCCAGCATGAATTCTGGCCAGCCCAGAGGTCATCCACAAAGGGAGGATTATGGCTTCATCACCAGAGAGGAATTCTTCACGGCCGATGCTGGATCGGTGAGTGGCTCTGCCTGCCAATGCAGGACCCAGGTCAGCTATCACTCTTACCCAGATTTGCCCAATAGGGCACCGCTGACCACTTTCCAGAGCCTGAAGCCTTCACTCGGTGCACACAGGAAAAGCAGAGTCCAGCATGACGAGCTCTAAGCCAAGTCACCTGTCACCCAGAACAAAGCCCACTGCAGGTTCCACTGTGGAACTCTGCTCAGTGGACTGGAAGGCCAGGCTCCAGCCAATTCAACTCCCAGGGCAGAAAGGTGCTCCCCAGAGGTAAGTAGTTAAAGACCTTGGATTTGTTATCTACCGCCGCAGAACAAAATTACCACAAACCTAGCAGTTCAAAGCACCGCACATCTATTATCACATAGTTTTGATGTGTCAGGAATTTGGGCACAACTTGGCTGGGTCCTCTACCTCAAGAGGCTGCAATCACATGTCAGCCAAAGCTTATCTGAAGGCTCAACTGGGGAAGGATCCACTTCCAAGCTCACATGGTTGTCGGCAAGATTTAGCACCTTGCAGGCTGTTGGACTGAGAGTCTCAGTTCCTTGCTGGCTTATCTGCCAGGAGCCTCCTTCAGTTCCATGTGGGCCTTTCCATAAGTCTGATCACAATAGGGCAGCTCGATTCATCAGACTGCAAGGAAGAGTCGCTCAAGCCACACACTCAGGCTTCAGTCTTCATCTTCTTTTCCCACACATTCAGTAAGTCAATCAGTACGTCCTACTCATTCTAACACTGAAGTGTCTCTCAAATCTGTCTCCTCTCCACTCCAAATGCTAAGATTCAAACACTCAACATCTCTCTACAGAACGGTCTCCATAGCTTTCAAATGGGTCTCTCTGGCCCAGTGGGAGGTTAGTAAAGGCCCTGATTTGTAGAATTTGCTGATTTCTATAGTATAAATACTCCCACCCTGGCTCATTTCTAGCTACAAGTGTGACACCACAATGACAGTGCTGGGGAGAGAAGCCCAGCAGCACACCATTATATAGTGTTTCCACCATACAGATACAGCGCACATAGATAACCTCAAGAGCATAGGTAATGGTAAAATGCAGCAAGATAATTAGGAAGTGATACGCTTTGTGCGTGTATTGTCTTTGTTTTCAATATAACTTAGTAGTAACTTTATATAATTTAATATTTAATAACATCCATGTTCAATAACCCACTCAGAAAATTCCTGAAAATGTAAAAATTGGCTCTCACATCTGATACATACCCTCTCCAACACACCACAGCCGGGTCCCTTGTCTCTTGCACTCAAGTTGTTCTTCAAAGCACAGCAGACATTTCAACACAAATCCAGTCATGTCACTGTCCCTGCTCTTTTTGTTGGTTTCTCATACCTACGGCTCTGACCATGGGTCATCCTCTGACCACACCTATGGCTCCAACTGCATTTTAGTTCACAATTAAACATGAATGGTAATACCAGCAGTAACAGAACCTAACAGTTACAGTATTGACATTTACTCCGTGCTAAGTCCTTAGCATGCATGTACTATATCACTTAATCTGTACAATAATCATATGAGCTAGCTACTCTTAGCCTCCCCATTTTACAGATGAGGAAAATGAAGTGTGTCTCAGTGACCTGTAAAAGTTCACACATAGCATAAGTAATGGAGCTGGTCTAATAATAAAACCCAGACTCTTAGGACTAAAATAGTCTCATCAATTCAACACTCTCCACATGCACTCTGTTCCTCCTGTCTTTACCCCATTGCACACTTTTTTCCCCTCTATTTAAAATGCCACATCACCACTGACCCCAGTACCACATCACTCCACCCTTCTCACGCTGCTACTCTAAGTACCTAGTTCAATGGTAATCTAAACTGGGAGGCAAGAGAAACTGAGAGGCTCAAGAGTGTCCAGCCAACACTGAGAGTCCAGTAACACTGGGATCAGTGCTTATTTGGGGCCATGAGGCTTTCCCAGCAAATAAATAAATAAATAAAAATAAACCAAAAAATTGTTTTATCCAGATGCCAAGGCACAAAGGAAACAGCTAAGGTGTCTCACAGTTGAAACAGTCAAAATATATTTGTTAAAATGGGGTCTGGCTAACTATCCCTTCTTAAGCTACCATTAAATTAGCTAACATGAAAGTGACAAAGACAGGGAGAGAAAGAAAGAGAACTAGAGGGGAGGGAAGGGGAATGGAAGGGGAGATGAGAGGAGGGGAGGAGAGAGGAGAGGAGAGGACAAAACATATAATGTCATCCATCACTTAACTTACAGATAGCTTACTGCCGAGATCTGTGTGGCAGGTAGATGTCTCAAATACTACAGTAGTCCCCCCTTATCTGCAGGGGATACATTCCAAGACCCCCAGTGGATGCCTGAAACCACAGATAGTACAGAACCCTATATATACTATGTGTTTTTTTCTATACATACACACCTACGATAAAGTTTAACTTATAAATTAGGCATGGTAAAAGATTAACAACAAGAACTAAGAATAAAGTAGAACAATTGAAACAATATACTGCAATAAAAGTGATGTGAATGTGACCTCTCTCTAAACATCTTGTTGTACTATATAATATAATATGAGATGATAAAATTCCTACCTGATGAGATGAAGCGAGGTGAATGATGTAGCATTAAGCTACTATCGATCTTCTGACCATATGTCAGAAGGAAGATCATCTGGCTCCAGTGATCCTGAATCCCTGAGTCATGATGATGTCAATGGTTGATGTTAGGAGCAGACAACGTCAATGGCTGGGGATGCCAGGCAGGACCCAATGAGACGGAATGAGATTTCATCACGCTACTTAGAACAGCACACAATTCAGAACTTACACGATTGTATATTTCTGGAATTTCACATTTAATATTTTTGGACCACAGTTGCCCACAGGTAACTGAAACTGCAGAAAGTGAAACCACGGATAAGGGGGTACTACTGTAATCTAAATGCCCATTAGCAGTATGATGGGAAACAAATCGTGCTCTAACCATTTAATCAATTATTAGCCAACAATGAAAAGAATGAGATGAACCTACGTGATATGACATGGAAAAATCTCTAAGATATTATCAAGTTGGGGTGGGGGGAAAATATACAGACAGTATGTATAATATGCACCCATTTTGTTTTAGTCCTAACTGTATTAGCATATGTGTACATTTATGTAAATATATAGAAAAATGTCATATTAAACTTTTAATAGATCCCTCTGGAAGGGGGATAGTTTTTCCCTTCTTATTCTATACACTCAATACACAGTTTGCATTCTTATACAGCAAATGTATCTCTTGAATAATTGTCTTTGTTCTATTTTGTTTTCTTACTACGCATTACTCACATGTCAACTCTGTAACCTTCCCCTGATTTCCTTTGCCTTTTCCTGGATGATTCAAAAGCCTGCTCTACTTTTCTCCACATTCACATGTGTACTATTATTTAGTAAATAATTGTAAACATACATCTTCTCCTACAAGATGGGTTCCCTGTTTCATTCATCTCTGAATTCCCCACACCCAGCACAATGTCTGGCACATAGTGGACTCTCATTATTTAAATGAATAAATTAATTAATCAACCAAACAGTATAGGAGTGAGACAGTTAAGCTTTCCAAATTCTATGGCTAGATTATCTATGCCCTATCTGATTCCATGGCCTGTAGTTTATCAAGATAAGCTCAGGACTCTTCTTAAAGAAGCAGTATAGTGGTTAAGAGCAACGGTTCAAACACCAGCTCTATCACTTTCCAGCTGGTGACCCTGGGCAGGTCACTTACCTCTGTAATTCAGCTTCCTCTTTTATGAGATGGGGCTAATAACAGTTCCTACTTCATAGAGCTGTTGTAAATATAAATGACTTAATACATGTGTTGGCTATCACTATTACTGTTATTAAGAAAAGAGTGAGTTCCCTGGTGGCCTAGTGGTTAGGATTCTGGGCTTTCACTGCCGTGGCCCAGGTTCAATCCCTGGTTGGGGAACTGAGATCCTGTAAGCTGTGTGGTGCAGACAAAAAAAAAGAGATATTATCTAATAACAGCAGGAAAAATCAAAATTATTATAATCTTCAGGATATTGAACTTCTAAAGAGGCTGAGGCTGGCTAGTATCTTCAAGGCCAGCACAGAGAAGGTAGGATAAGATGGGACAAAGCACAGGGGAGGCAGCTGTGGGCATCCCTGTAGATGGAGAAGGCTGAGTACTGCCTCCAGGTGGGAAGATGGAAGCCTGGCTGCCCTAAGGGATTTTAGCTTGTCCCTAACAGAAGGGTCCCCGCTGAGTCAGAAGAAAACTTTTCAATGTTTGGGCTGAGGGGTAGAGCCCTTTAAACTGTGGAAGGGCCCATTTCTGTGCTCACGTCTCAGGCCAGAGGGACAGCTGTGGGTGGAATTCAATTTCCTGGTGTCCCTGCACATCTCCAGGATGAGGAAAGTATTTTGAAAGCCTAGTTCCTTGTGTTTCAGAGATACTCCCCACAGTTATGAACTATGGGAATCTCCACCCAACCTGCCACCGGCCACATTTCTAAGGGGGAAATAACTTATAATATCCTTTCCTTTCATTGGTTTCTGGTGAGATTTTGATGCAGCTGACATTGAAGGCTCTTCCGGAGAAAATGGAACAACCAACCAGCCGTTAGGATTGCTGTTGGGCTTTAGGTCTAGCTCATGATTTTTGGTGACATAATTTGACCACCTGAGTCTATATAATAAGGAATCTTGTTTCATACAATTTAGACAGACTCTGTTCATAAGAGAAACAACACTGAGCTGCAAAGCAGGAAGAAGGATGCACACAGACACCGGGAACTGCAGTGAGTTTGTCCCAGGCAGACAGGAAGCTAACAAACCATGTATGTGTGTGTGACCATGAAAACTGAATTAGCCGCCAGACAGAGCAAGTGCCCTAAAACTAAGATACATTTTTAAATGCTTTTATTCTGAATATTTATTCATAGGTCAAGCCTCATTTTTCATTTCATTAATGCATTCATATTGCACCTGTTTCCCTCTCCCTTAGGTGCTTTACATATCCAAATGAACAAATGCCAATTCACTCCAGGCTCCTTCGCTGCCTCTTAACTCTCGGCCTCTGACATTCCCTTTCTCTCTCTCCTACCTGCTCTGAATCCTGCTCTCTTGGACCTTCTCAATCCCCAATCCACAGTCCCACGCTTACCACCCTTAGCCTTGCCCACATGTCTCCTTTTGTTTGCCCTGAAAGATGCCAGACTGGAAGTAATTTTCCTTTGATTTAAAATCCAAGCATGAGAAAAGCTTTATCAATTCAGTCTCAGCATCCAGTTCTAGAGAGAAGGCAGTAAAAAAAGTTTGTTATTTCCAAGTGTGTTTTTTGTCTCAAGAAGCTTTAAACAACACTTTGAACAACCAGACTCAACTGATCAGTCTAAACGGTTAAAAGAAAAAAAATCTTCCCTTGTATTTAGCATAACTATCTAATCACCAGGTAAATTTCAGTAAACAAGGGATCAGAGGGACTTGAGGACAATCTTCCCTCTTAGAAGGCTGCAGTTAAAAACCTGACATGATTCAGTCTTCTGAAGGTACTTTTCCACTACCCTGGAGAAGCAGCCCATGGTCTATCCAGATTATTGGAGAGTATTTATTTTTGTAAATTTTCAATTGATATACATCAGCATGCAGAAATTTTAAGGGTACAGCTAGTGAAGTTTTACAAACTGAACAGCCTGTGTTACTAGCACCCAGAGCAAAATATGTTACTAGTGTCCCAGAGGCCTCCCACGTAGCTCCTCCCAGACATTAACTCATTCAAATGTGAGTGCAATTCTGACTTCTATCACCATAGATGAGCTTTGCCTGGTTTTGAACTTTATATAAATGCAATCATACCACATGTGCTCTTTTATGTCTGGCTTCTTTTGCTCCGATATTATGTCCATGAGGTGAATCTATGTTGTGGTGGATGTCGTTAAGTCATTCTTTTTCGTTGCTGTATAGTATTCCCTTTTATGAGTATACCACAATTTATTTATCCATTCCACTGTTGATGGACATATGGTTTGTTTCTAGTTTGGGCAATTATGAATAATGCTGCTATAAAAATTCTTGTACATGCCTTTTGGTACACACATTTATGAATTTCTATTGGGTTTATACCTAACAGTAGAACTGCTGCAACATAGGGTATGCATATGTTCAGCTTTAGAAGATATTGCCAAAGTTTCCCAAACTGATTTTAACAATTCGTACTCCCACCAACAATATATATGAGTTCCAGTCCTCCACATTCTCTATAACACTTAGCATTGTTAGTTTGTAAAATTTTAAACATTCTCATGGTGGTTGGGAATAACTCATTAGGGTATTATTTTGCATTTCTCTAATGGCTATTGATGATGAGGACCTTTTTGTATGCATATTGGCTAGTGAGATGTTCCCTTTTGAAGAGGGCTGATTTGAGCCTTTTGTCCATTTTTAATTGGATTTTCTTCTTTTCTTATTGATTTGTAGAATTTTTAAAATAAATTCTAGGTGCTAATCCTTAATATTTGTGATGTAAATATCTTCTCCTGTCTAATGTAAGTATCTTCTTCTGTTGCTTCTCATTTCACTCTCCTTAATGGTAAGAAAAGAGATTTTTGATTTTAATGAAGTCAGTTTATCAAACTTTCACTTTATAGTTAGTTCTTTTTGTGTCCTATTTAAGGAATCTTTGCATATTCCCAGGTCTTAAATACATTCTCCAATGTTGTCTTCTAGAATATTTATTTCACATTAAGGTCTATGATCCACCAAGAATTGATATTTGTGTACGGTCTGAGATAGGGGCCAAAGTTCTTTTTTTTCCATATTTATATGCAATTGATCTAGCACCATTTATTTAAGAAAGAAAACAGCCTTTGGCCCTGTACAGCTGTGGCACATTTGTCATAAATCCAGTGGCCAGGGATATATGTGGGTCTGTTTTTGGACTTTCTATTCTATTCCCTTAGTCAATTTGTCTGTCCTTGGTCCAATAGTGTTAATTACTGCATCTTTATAAGAAGTCTTGGTATCTGAAAGTCTACAGCCTCCAACTTTGTTCTTCAGGATTGTCTTCACTATTCTTAACTCTTGCATTTACATATACATTTTAGAATCAATTTGTCATTTTCCATTTTTTAAAAACTGCTGGAATTTTTATTAACATGTCATTAGATTTATACATCAATCTGGGGAGAACAGACATATTTTCCATATTGAGCCTCAGATCCATGAGCATGTTATAGTCTTCCATTTATTTAGTTCTTTCATTTCTGTCAATAATATTTTATAGTTTTCTGTGTAGAGGCCTTGCATTTATTACATATTCCCTGACTACTTAATATTTTTTGATGTTCGTATAAATGGCATCTTTTTAAAACTTTACTTTCCAATTTGGTGTGGCTGATATATGTAAATATAATTAATATGTATATGTTGACTTTACTGTATACAGTGGCCTTACTAAATTAACTATTACTGATTCTAATAGTTCATTTGTAGATCTTTTGAAACCTCTGTGTACACAGTTCTGTCATCTGCAAACAAAAAGTTTTATTTCTTCCTATATAATACTTACATATTTTGTTTTGTCTTATTGCATTGGCTAGGAATTCCAGTACAATAATGAATAAAAGTGGTGGTAGTAGGCATCCTTGCCTCATTCCTGATATCTGGGGAAATATTTTCACTCTTTAATCATTAAGAGTGATGTTTGCTGTTGATTTGGCAGGGAGGGGAGTTTGATTCCTTTTATAATTAAGAAGGTTACTTTGGGCTTCCCTGGTGGCACAGTGGTTGGGAGTCCACCTGCCGATGCAGGGGACACGGGTTCGTGCCCCGGTCCAGGAGGATCCCACATGCCGCGGAGCGGCTGCGCCCATGAGCCATGGCCGCTGAGCCTGCGCGTCTGGAGCCTGTGCTCCACAACGGGAGAGGCCACAACAGTGAGAGGTCCGCGTACCACAAAAAAAAAAAAAGAAGGTTACTTTCTATTCCTAGCTTGCTAAGGATTTTTCGTAAGTTGGTATTAAATTTTATCAAATGTAGTTTCTTAATTCATTGAGGTGATCATTTTTTTTCTCCTTCACTCTGTTAAAATTTCTGCTTAATTCCACTATGGTCAGAGAATATACTCTGTATGATTTTTATTCTTTCAAATTTGTCAAGACGTTTCATGACCCCGCATATACTCTATTTTGGTAAATGTTGCACATTCACTTGAAAAGAAAGTGTATATCTGCAGTCGTTCAATACAATAGTCCCTATATGCAATTAGGTAAATTTTGTGGATCATGCTGTCTCTATTTTTTATGTGCTGACTAAATTTTGTTGTCTGAAAATCCATAGCAGAAAAATAATTAGAAAATCACCAAACATTTGGAAATTAAGCAATATAATACTAATTAATCCACAAATCAAAGAAATATTCACAATAAAACTTAAGTAAAACTGTGCTTAAAGAAAAATGTATAACCTTAATGCTTATGTTGGAAGAAGAGTACAGCTTAAATTTATGATTGTTTTATCTTCCTTGTAAGTTGACTCTTTTACCATTATGAAGTGTCTCTTTTTATCTGTAACAGTGCTTCTCAGCTGGGGACATTTGGTAATGTCTGGAGACAACTTTGGTTGTCACAATTTGGGGTGGCAGGTGCTATTGTGTCTAGTGAGTAGGAACCAGGGACGCTGATAAGTGCCCTACAGTGCACAGGACAGTCCTCCCCCCACCCCTCACCACCAACAAAGTGTTATCCGGTCCAAAATTCCAGTAGTGCTGAATTGAGTAGCCCTGTTCTATAGTAACACTTCTTGCCTTAAAATCTACTTTATCTGATATTAATTTCATTAATATTCACATGGGATCATTTTTCTTCTGCCTGAAGAACTCCTGTTATTATTTCTTTTGATGTCCAAATGCTAGAGATGAATTTCATCAGCTTTTGTTTATCTCAAAATGTCATTTTTATTTTACCTTCATTTTAAAGAATGTTTCCTTGGTAGAAAATTCTAGGCTGACAGTTACTTTCTTTTGCCACTTAACAGACGCCATTCTATTTTTATCTAGCTTCCATTAGTTCTCATAAAAGTCAGGTGTTAGTCGTATTTTTGCTCATGGGCATGTTTCTTTTCTTTCTGACTCCTTTTAAATTTTTGTTTCTGATTTTGTCTTTTCTTCAGTTTATTGTGGTATGTCTAAGACGGTTTTCTTTGCATTTATCCTAATTTATAATACATAAAACTTCTGTATCTGTGGTTTGATGTCCCATGGATTTATGAAAATTGTCAGCCAATATATTTTCAAATATTACTTCAGACCCATTTTCCCTCTTTTTGCTATCTAGGACTCCAATTACATACATTTAGAGTTTTTCATCATTTCCATATATATCTCATATTGCATATTTTTCATCCTTTTTCTCCCTCTGCACACCAATCTGGATATTTTCTACTGACCTATCTTTCAGTTCAATAATCCTCTTTTACATGTGTTCTAATCTGCTATTAAACCCACCTTTGAATTATTAAATTCAGTTAATTGTAATTGCAGTTATAGAATTTCTATTTGATTCATTTGTATAGGTTCCTGTTCTCTGGTGAAATTTTCCATTGTTTCCTCCATTTTGTTGAGCACATTAGTCATAGTTATTTTAAACTATGCCTGTGTCTGAGAGCCCCAATATCTGAATCACCTGTGGGTCTGTTTCTTTTATCGTTTTCCCTTGTTTTGGGGGGTTTTTTTTTGGTCCTTGGGTCCCGTTTCCTATTATGCCTGGTAATCTCTTATTTCAATGTGTGAGAAATCCTGTCTGTGTATAACTCCACAGGGAGGATTTAATTTTTTTTTTCCCTGGAAGACAGAGAACTGGGAGATCGTCCTGATCCAGGTTAGGTGAGTCTATTTCTGATTTCCCCTTGTCCCAGGGCCTTACCCTCCTGGAGTCCGAACTGAAAGCTACAGCTCATTACCAGCCCCCCCTTCCTGAATTCCAATTTCAGTCTCCTTAGCACTGTGACACCACCCTCTCCGCTTAGCTTTTTAGCCTCTTGCATCTACTTTCTACCTAGTTTATCAGCATCCCATTCCAAGCGTGTACTTCTTAGGATGTGACAAATGACCCAAGGAGAAATTACAGGCAGGATACTGGGCTCAATATCCTACAGCACTCTTTCCTCTAAGATCTCCAAGATCCTCAAGCCCTGGCTGCCCCAGGAATCTTGAACTCTAATATTTGACTCCCAGCCTAATGAGCACACTTGCTGCAAAGTTTCTGTCCAGACTCTGTGCCCTGCCCTACAATTGGCAATTGCTCTATAAGGAAAAATTGATAGTGAATGTAGGATTCACTTCAGTGAGTTTTCCTTCTCTTTGGATCTTTGACCTGTCAAGTCCTGGCTGCCTCGATTTCCCTTTGTTGCCTTCAAACATCTGTTTTATAGTTGCTCTAAGCAGGAAGGTTAGTCTGATACTAGCTACTCAATCTTAATCGAAAGCAGGAGTGGTAATTACTTTTTAATAGGCTATAAGCAATACAAAGTTAAGAACTAATTGGATTCATTCAATTATTTGGCTAATTAGACTAATAACCATCTTGAATTTCCACAGCACCATTCTTCCAAGGATTTCAAAGCACTTCTACACATTAAAAAAGGACCATTACTAGTTCCCTCCAGCTCTAATTTATAATTTTTAAATGGAATAATGGATAAAATAACAAGTTTCCAGGTACATAGCCATTCAGAGAAATTAGATTAAAAAAACAGTACTAACATGCTGATTGGCAAAATCAATGAAGTGCTTTGAAATCCTAGGAAATAGATTCCCCTCAAGTACACCACGGTTCATATTAAGCATGTCACTCCCCATAACCTCTAGTGACCTAAAGGGATATGGAATTTATGTAACATGTACTAAGTGCTGGTTTGGATACTTCATCAAGCAGAGTAAATATAGGTTGCATCAAGGCTACTCAAATTATGTTTTTAAAAATATAATTACAGGCAGACCTGAGAGATATTGCTGGTTTGGTTCCAGACCGTCCCAATAAAGGGAATATCACAATAAAGTGAATCACACGATTTGTGTTGGTTTCCCAGTGCATATAAAAGTTGTGTTTACAATACACTGTAGTCTATTGTGTGCAACAGCATTATGTCTTTTAAAAATGTACACAGCTTAATTTAAAAAGTACTTTATTGTTAAAAAAATTCTAACCACCCTCTGACGATGTAGGGTGACCACAAATCTCTAATCTGTAAAAAACGCAGTATCAGTGAAGCACAATATAGCAAAGCATAAGGAAACGAGGTGTCTGTTACAGTGAAATGATTTTCTATAAGATTTATAGGACAACAAATACTGCAGTTTAATTCAGAATCAGGTTTCTCATGTAAGTGATGCCATGACAGTATTACAAACCATATTCTGTTTATCCTTTCAGGTTTACTGTAGCAGTAGCCTTTAAAGTGATATTTTTTCCTATGAAGTTGCAGTTTTTTCCATGCCTTCTCTCCAGAATTGGCATTAAACCTGGATTTCTTACAAATTCTTTCCAGAGAAGCATATTCAGCTTATAGAAAAATCTAAAGGTTAAAAATAACCAGAAACCTGAATGGGGAGAAAAGTTACTAAATAAGCTAGTAAGAGCTTGTAGACCTGAGCTCTAAATCATAGTAAATAGTTACAAATGAAACACAAAGCACTCAATAGACACACAATAAATATTTGATGATATTGATTTCTTGCATCCTAGGATGAGTTTTTAGTGGGGCTTTGATAGTAATTGGGTACCTCATCTTAATTCCTTGACACAAAGGAATTTGGAATAATCCATCATCACGCTTCTCCAAGATTCTAAATAACGAGCACCACAAGCTGGGTGAGAATAGGTTGCCCTCATAAGGTCCCTTGCAGCCCTGTGACTTGAGAATTAATAATAAATGGAGGCTGGCATTTTTATAGCCAATTTCTGACCAGAATTGAAAGTGTCTCATAGAGACTGTCTGGACTTCTTACCTTTTCTTGAAAGACTAGGAAGAAACAAATATGCCTCTGCCCATTTTACAGCACAGAAATCAAATATTTCAACAAAGGTCACATCACATGCCCACCTCAGCTAGGTCAAGTGCCTGGGTGTCCCCACTACCCATCGATTGAGTTATTGATTTTCTGCTTACTGTTACTCCCTACACTGCTTACTTCATAGACAAAATCCTAACTGCTAGACTGTTTCTAATATAGTGGTACCGTTCTTACGTCTGCAAATTAACAACGTCTGGTATAATTCTTCTAATGCACAGCTCACACTCATTTTGTCCCATTTATGAAAAAGCAATATAGCAAAATTATATAAGTGAGGAATAGTGAGAGAATTGGGCTCTCATTTCCTTCTTGCATTTACCGAAAAAAGTTTCCACCTTGTTGAACGTTTCTAATAGGTTACTATCACCTGCATGATGAAGATAAAAGATGGGATAGGTAAATAGGGCTTTTAGAACAGTAAGATTAAAAAAGAGTAGTTCAGGGCTTCCCTGGTGGCGCAGTGGTTGAGAGTCCGCCTGCCGATGCAGGGGACACGGGTTCGTGCCCTGGTCCGGGAGGATCCCACATGCCGCGGAGCGGCTGGGCCCGTGAGCCGTGGCCGCTGAGCCTGCGCATCCGGAGCCTGTGCTCCGCAGCGGGAGAGGCCACAACAGTGAGAGGCTCGCGTAGCCCCCAAAAGAAAAAAAAAAGTAGTTCAGATCCCATGCAACCTCAAACTTCACGAAGCTTAAAAAATCTAAACGGAGAAGTTTTAGAAATTATATGAGTATCATTTGAGTTTATGCAACGAATAAATTAAATATTTATCACTTCTTGACTCCTGTATTATAACTGCCTGCTCTCCACAGTGAGAAGATCCATGGTCAATGTTGTAAACCAATTTCCACTTTTTAGATAAAGACATAGTCTCTAAATTCAGTAACGCTGTTTCCACTTTTGGTTAACAGCATGCAATATGCTGAACTTCCTTTATAACATTGAGCCCATCTCACCAGCCTTGGGGTAAAAGGGAAATTGTGTCGGTAGCAACCAAACCGCCAGAAGGAGCAGCTCAAATACATCCCACTATCCAGCCAACACCCGGCAAGTGTCTAGTGGTTGGTAGAGGTAACTGTGGAATAGAGGTGGAAAATGGATTAGGTGAGCACACATCCACTATTGGAATGTGGCTTGCTTTACCTTGTCTTGCTGATGTGAGTGGACTGCAACCTCTTTCTACTTCTACAGCCCTTTCCTATGTGAAGCTCAGCAGAAACTACAGCATCAACAGTCCTCCAAGGGAGAGAGGGTCAGCAGGGAGATAGGAGACCAGCTCACCTGGGGTCACTGCTCTAGGCTGCTCGGCGCCCCTGGGGAATCTCTGATCTCCCCCAGCAGAATCCTGCCAAGAATCAGGTACCTCTCTCTCTTTTTGTGATCAGCTCGCTCGTTCCCTCCAAAAAAGGACTTTGCTCCAGTTTAAAATCCTCACCTCCCGCTACCATCTCTCAGGTTGCGTTCAGAATCAGAAAATCCAAGAAATATATTCACAGATGTTCCCTTGTTTATTTGTTGACTCTGTGTAATTTGTTTGCCCTAATTTGTTTTTGTCTACCTTGGGACTTCCCTTTTTAATTTCCCTTTCTCTGTTTACCCCTCTTTGTGGAGCAGCGGTCTGTTAAGCTGTGAGAGGCACACGCCAAATTAAAAAAAAAAAAAAATGCACTGCAGATTGTTTTAAGCATGGGCTGCCCCTTTGGGCCTGAAGGCCTTGCTTGAAGCCTGCACCTGCTTCTCCTCTTGAGACCAGGGCTCCTGATCTTTATCCCTTGCCTTTAAGCTGCCTGATTCCTATTATCCAAAGTCAAACAGCGTTCTCTACATTCACGCCTCCAGCACTTGGCATGAAATTAATAAGCCTGGCTGATATATTTCCCTGGAAGCCTGCCACTCTTTAACAGTGGTGTTAGATTAAAAATTTTGGCATGGTTAATGAACAGGGAAAGACTGAAGCCAAAAGTTTCATGCAGCAATGCAAAGATTTGGGGGTTATGAAAAGAATACCAACTTTCCTCATATTTTCTGAATGCCATCCTAATTACAGGGTTAGATAACAAGCACAACTAGACAGTCAGCACTAGAAGAAAGAGGGCATTCTCAGGCTCTGCTCATACTGAGATTCTATCATCTTTCCTTTCAATCACATGGCCTTCTGTTAGACTGGGCTATCTAAAATTGTAATAATAGCTATTTGTGCTCGAAACAGGCCTCCCTCATCCCAGGTCCCTGTTTTTCTCATTAAAGGAGCACTGTGAATGGATTTCAGGCCCCAAACCGATCTTCCTGATGTGAAAGTCAATCCAGTGAGAGGAGATTGTTTGGAGTTTATTGAAGACCAGTGTCTCATTGTTGGAATTCCAGTCTTCACCATTTATGTCTACAGCCACACTCCCTAAATCATAAAAACACA
>NW_020174704.1:1368771-1374862 GCF_003031525.2 Neophocaena asiaeorientalis asiaeorientalis | reverse complement strand
GGGAGACACTTATTACCTAGGCATATCACTTCGTCCTCACCCCCTTCTCAACACATCACCAACTGTAGAGGGTTAGCCTCACTCAGAAGATGGAAAATCCAGTGGGTGCGCATGACTCATCCCACGGCATAAGCGTTTCTCAAAAGAGAGACAAGTGTTTGGCAAAACCAAGGCAGAGTCCTGTATGCCACACAGGGCCATCTCAGTGTAGATGGGGATAGAAACCTGGAGCCACGAGCGCTCTGTTTCCAAATACCCCTCTCTACTTCTGAGAGGGTGATGCCACACGGCCAGAAGCCTGGGAATATGAAAGGACCAGGACGAGGAGGGAGGCAGGAAAGGAAGAAGGAGAAAAAGGAAAGTTCCCCCTGCTTAGTGGAAGCACACATATGCTCTCCAGGCTTGTTCCATCTCCTGAAGAATGGCAAGGGGTCACAGTGACCCCTGGTGCATGCCACCCCACTTCAGGAACTCTTGGCTCTGAGTCCCAAGGCCCAGCAAAGGTGGGATCTCAGGGGCTGTAGAGCTCCCAGTTCTTTGAGCCAATTTAGAAAGCCTGGGCAAAGAGCTCAGAAAGGAATGCTCAGCTGATCAAACACAAGATTTACTTTTTATGTGCTCCGAAGTGGCAAGTAAAATCAAACTAAACCTATCTGTGATCCATGGATAATACAAATCCAAGAGACTGTTATTTTTAGGTTTCGTTTTAGTTTCCCTGATCAATCATAAGCAAAAGCATCATGTCAAAATCACCAGCGTCGCTCAAAAAGCTCATTTACAACTCAAAAACATCACGTAGAGGAAGATGCATGGGAATCACATCACCTCCACCTGCATTAGCCAATGCAACAGCCATTCTGGCACAGATACCCTATCTAATCAAAGACTTGAAGGAGAAACAAATGGAAAATATCCCTCCGTGAGCTGAAAATAGGAAGAATGACTAACACTCTTCTCTTAGGTTACTGGGAGGCAAAAGGCTTTTACAGCACGTGAGGGATTCATCAGGAGACAAGAGTTGACCCTTGGTAGAGTCAAATCAATTTCATACCAACCCATTACAACAAGCGTCTATTATATTCATTATTGCAGAATAGTTCAAAGCTTTTTTTCAACATAAAGCAAGCATAAAGAGATCAAAGCTCCTGGACCACACATAATGCAGTTGAAAGTTGTCCCAACATGTTCTCTGCCTGCAAGACAAATAAGTTAAATATATTTGCAAATGTCAACTTCGTCCCTTTTAATGCCTCTTAAATTAGGTCAGCGAGTCTGTTTTGGAAACAGAAGTAGGATGACTCACAGATACTTGCTTGGCTCATTACTTGAGCTTAGACAACAAAGCAACTCAGTTGTAAGTGCTCTGGAATTGCCCTCCTAAGATCCACATCCTTAGGACACTGTTACACTCTGACCATGTGTATTTAGAGCCCTGATCCTTTGTTCAAGAACTGTACGCTGCTATTGTACATTGCATCATTATCAGGAAACCTGAAAAAAGTAAACCCATTTTAAAAATGTGTCTAGCTCTTCTAGCCCCCAGGGTAAATGCTGGCGTGCTCCTGTGGCTGCGCTGAGACTTTTGTCTCTCAAACCAACTTGCCCTGAATACTAAATTCCTTTTGAAGAAAGATGAACCTTTGCAGTAAATGATCTGTCCCATTTTAAAGACTGGTTCCATTTGTCTTTGATCGCCTGAACTCACATTGCCCCCTGCTAATACCTTTCTTGGGGAGTTGTCACAATCTTCCTTATAACGGCATCAGGGTTGTTTTTTTTTTTTTAATCTGTCTCAGTTCCTCAACTAGAGGGTAAGTACTTCAAGGGCAGATCCCATGTCCTTGAGCTGAACCTTCCCATGAGTTTGCCTTTCCTGAGCAAGACGTATGTATTCTCATGCCAGCTTAAACACCAAAAACTTTAAGTTCATTTGCATTGAATAAATAAATGAATACATGTTTCCAGTCAGCCCAATGCTTTGAAGACAAAAACCTTCTTTTCATGATTCTCCACATTCTGAACAGCACAGACCTCCTGGAGTAACTGTCTAGGCTGAACAGAACACAAGGAGGATTTCAAGTGGACAGCAGATCTGAGTGATTTAAACAGGGACCACAAAAATACTATTTATGAGTTTAAAAATGCATCAGGTCTCAAAGTATCATCCTGTATCTTTCCCATCTCCTCACTAACCCAGCTGGTCCAGTTTAGAGATATTCTGCAGCATCTACCCAGGTGTCCCATTCCTGGCAATTATAAGCTTCTACCAAATAACCAGCATATACCAGCCAAGAGACTAAGGACAACCTTAGATGGGTTGTGACATTGGGAACTCAGTCAATGTCCCGACTGGGGTCCCAGGCTGAGAACAGATATCTTGGGCATTGTATTCATTTCCTTTTGCTGCTGTAACAAATTATCACAAGTTTATTGTCTTACAGTTTTGGATCTCAGAGGTTTAAAATGCGTCTAACTAGGCTAAAATCAAGGTATCGTCACGGGGTACATTCCTTCTGGAGATTCTAAGGGAGAATTCACTTCCTTGATTTTCCCAGTTCCCGGAGGCCACCTGCATCCCTTGACTCATGGTCCCATTTCTGCAACTTCAAAGCCAACAACATCAGGCCAACCCCTTCCCACTCAGTCTTCTCTCTGGTCCTCTCTCTTCTGTCTCCCTCTTCCACTAGTAAGAGCTCTTATGATTATATTGAGCCTGGATCATCAAGTGTACTCTTCCCAACTCAAGGTCAGCTAATTAGCAAACTTAATTCCATCTGCAACCTTAATTCTCTTTGCCATGTAATCTAACACACTCATGGGGTCCAGGGCTCAGGACATGGACAGATTTGCAGCCATCATTCTGCCCACCACAGGTAGGCAGAACAGGAAAGCAAAGTCCCCGAGTCCTGGGAACCACTCGCTCAGGATGGAGAATGGAAGGCCTGCACTAGAGAACATTGTCTGCACAGAGCCCTCGGCCAAAGGGCCAGTGCTGCCATCCATCCCCAGGAGGTCATCAGAGCACCCCTGCTTCTAAGGTGGCTTCTTCTTTGAGGAAAGAGTGGGAAGTGATGAACTAATCCATGCTAAGAGACTCCCCAAGTCTTCCCGTGACACAGGCACTCCCTGAGGAAGGGGCACCACTTGACACAGGGAGATGATTGACCAATGGTGAAATTTCAGGCTTCATTTGGGAAATTATTTGGATGATTCTCAAAATACACCAGGTACTCACTCCTCTCCCCACCTTCGCAATTAGGCTGCCCTTATACCAAAGCAACAACAGTCAGAGCATCACGTGTGCATGAGAATGAGAAAGGGATAGAACACAAAGACCCAACACACACACACACACACACACACACACACACACACACAGCACTTTCTTATTGTTCTTAGACATCCAAAGGATCTTTTTCTCATATAGAAAGTTAAATAAGAAGATAGTAACTTTTCCATTACAATTTGCTGTTGCCTCCCCCTAGGGGTGCCAGTATGGGTCAGTTAATGTCCTGTGAAGAGCAGGGGTGAGATTCTTTATGGGGTAGTGTTTATCCTCACCATATGTTTTCTGGTATTGACTGAGAGTGTTAATTGGTGTTTCAGGAATCAGGAGGGGGAAGATCAAGGGCATCTAGGGAGGTTAACACGTCTAAATGCTCATAATTTGTGCTGATCTACTGCTTATCCAGCAAATGGGTCCCGCTTGGAATGTGCTGTATGTCAGCCTCACAGTTTTCCTGTCTTCTAGTTTACTTAGAAAAAAAACAGGGAGGTTTCATTTTTTTAATACGGTGGCTGCAAAATAAAAGTGAGTGTGACTACGCTGAGATTCTCAAGTAATTGAAGGTTTGGGTGGCACCTGGGTATCCTGACTCCATCCCCTCATCCCAGGAAGACCTCCCACCCTACCACCATGCCCAAGCTCTCATTTTCCCATTTCTCACCCCACATTCTCACCTGCCCTCCTGGGTACCCACGGTAATCCCTTCCTGAGTCTATCAAGGTGCTTGCCCTCTTCCCCTACAAACCCAAACCCACACTTCTCCAGAGAGCTTCCCAATACTTTTTGAATATCACCTGACTACAAATAAAGACATTCCACTTAAAACTACACAGAAATATGGAATCTCAAAATAGAGAAGATTCTAAGAACTGATGACACTCAGTATAATAAGGCTGCTGACAGTGCGAATAAATAGGTGCTGTGGTTTGGAGGGTTTGGAACCACTTAACTGGAAGGCAATTTAGACACAATTATCAAGAGTCCTTCAAATGTTTATGTGCTCTGACTCTGCAATTCCTCTGTAGGAATCCATGTTAAGAAAACAAAGAGAAATGTAGTCAAAGACTTAACGTGCAATGTTTTTCATCACTCACTTACTTGAAATTGAAATAAAGAAGAAAAACTTGGAAACAAAAGTACTATCATCTGAATGTTTGTGTCTCCCTAAAATTCATATGCTGAAATCCTAATCCCTAAAAGTGATGGTATTAGCAGGTGGGGCCTCTGGGAAGTAATTAGGTCATGAGGGTGGAGCCCTCATGAATGGGATTAGTGCTCTTATAAAAGAGGCCCCAGAGAGATCCCTAGCCTCCTTCCACCAGGTCAGGATACAAAGAGAAGTTTGCAATCTGGAAGAGGGCTCTTCCTTGACCATGCTGGCACCATGACCTCAGACCTCCAGCCTCCAGAACTGTGAACAATATATTTCTGCTATATAAGGCATCCATTCCGTGGTATTTTTGTTACAGGAGCCTTAACAGACTAAGACACAATGAATCCTAACAACAGAAAGGTAGTTAAATAAATAATGCAGCCATTAAAAATTATGTCTTACAGGAATAAAGACGCAGACGTAGAGAATGGACTTGAGGACACAGGGAAGTGGAAGGGGAAGCTGGGACAAAGTGAGAGAGTGGCATGGACATATATACACTACCAAATGTAAAATAGATAGCTAGTGGGAAGCAGCCACATAGCAAAGGGAGATCAGCTCAGTGCTTTGTGACCAACTAGAGGGGTGGGATAGGGAGAGTGGGAGGGAGACGCAAGAGGGAGGAGACATGGGGATATATGTATATGTGTAGCTCATTCACTTTGTTATAAAGCAGAAACTAACACACCATTGTAAAGCAATTATACTCCAATAAAGACCTTAAAAAGGATTGGAACTAAGATGGGGGAGTAGAAGGACGTGCTCTCACTCCCTCTTGCGAGAACACCAGAATCACAACTAGCTGCTGGACAATCATCAACAGGAAGACACTGGAACTCACCAAGAAAGATAGCCCACATCCAAAGACAAAGGAGAAGCCTCAATGAGACAGTAGGAGGGGTGCAATCACAGCAAAATCAAATCCCATAACTGCTGGGTGGGTGACTCACAGACTGGAGAACACTTATTCCACAGAGGCCCACCCACTGGAGTGAAGGTTCTGAGCCCCACATCAGGCTTCCCAACCTGGGGTCTGGCAATGAGACAAGGAATTCCTAGAGAATCAGACTTTGAAGGCTAGTGGGATTTGATTGCAGGACTTCGACAGGACTGCGGGAAACAGAGACTCCACTCTTGGAGGGCACACACAAAGTAGTGTGAACATCGGGACCCAGGGGGAGGAGCAGTGACCCCATAGGAGACTGAGTCAGACCTACCTGCTAGTGTTGGAGGGTCTCCTGCAGAGGCAGGGTGGCTGTGGCTCACCGTGGGGACAAGGACACTGGCAGCACAAGTTCCGGGAAGTACTCCTTGGCGTGAGCCCTCCCAGAGTCTGCCATTAGCCCCAACAAAGAGCCCAGGTAGGCTCCACTGTTGGGTTGCCTCAGGCCAAACAACCAACAGGGAGGGAACCCAGCCCCAGCATCAGCAGTCAAGCGGATTAAACTTTAATGAGCTCTGCCCACCAGAGCAACAGCCAGCTCTACCCACCACCAGTCCTCCCATCAGGAAACCTGCACAAGCCTCTTAGATAGCCTCATCCACCAGAGGGCAGACAGCAGAAGCAAGAAGAACTACAGTCCTGCAGCCTGTGGAACAAAAACCACATTCACAGAAAGACAGACAAGATGAAAAGGCAGAGAGCTATGTAC
>NW_020174704.1:1297540-1367701 GCF_003031525.2 Neophocaena asiaeorientalis asiaeorientalis | reverse complement strand
CTGAGCCAGACCTACCTGCTAGTGTTGGAGGGTCTCCTGCAGAGGCAGGGTGGCTGTGGCTCACCGTGGGGACGAGGACACTGGCAGCACAAGTTCCGGGAAGTACTCCTTGGCATGAGCCCTCCCAGAGTCTGCCATTAGCCCCAACAAAGAGCCCAGGTAGGCTCCACTGTTGGGTTGCCTCAGGCCAAACAACCACCAGGGAGGGAACCCAGCCCCACCCATCAGAAGTCAAGTGGATTAAAGTTTTACTGAGCTCTGCCCAGGAGAGCAACACCCAGCTCTACCCACCACCAGTCCCTCCCAACAGGAAACCTGCACAAGCCTCTTAGACAGCCTAATCCACCAGAGGGCACACAGCAGAAGCAAGAAGAACTACAATCCTGCAGCCTGTGAGACAAAAACCACATTCACAGAAAGATAGCCAAGATGAAAAGGCAGTCCAGATGAAGGAAGAAGATTAAACCCCAGAAAAACAACTAAATGAAGTGGAGATAGGCAACCTTCCAGAAAAAGAATTCACAATAGTGATAGTGAAGATGATCCAGGACCTCGGAAAAACAATGGAGGCAAAGATCGAGAAGATGCAAGAAATGTTTAACAAAGACCTAGAAGAATTAAAGAACAAACAAACAGAGATGAACAATACAATAACTGAAATGAAAACGACACTAGAAGGAATCAACAGCAGAATAACTGAGGCAGAAGAACGGATAAGTGACCTGGAAGATAGAATGGTAGAATTCACTGCTGCAGAACAGAATGAAGAAAAAAGAATGAGGGGGCTTCCCTGGTGGCGCAGTGGTTGAGAGTCCACCGGCCGATGCATGGGTTCGTGCCCCGGTCTGGGAAGATCCCACATGCACAGAGCGGCTAGGCCCGTGAGCCATGGCCACTGAGCCTGCGTGTCCAGAGCCTGTGCTCCGCTACGGGTGAGACCACAAAAGTGAGAGGTCCACATACCGCAAAAAAAAAAAAAAAGAAGAAAGAAAAAAAGAAAAAAGAATGAAAAGAAATGATTACAGCCTAAGAGACCTCTGGGACAACATTAAACGCAACAACATTCACATTATAGGGGTCCCAGAAGGAGAAGAGAGACAGAAAGGACCAAAGAAAATATTTGAAGAGATTATAGTCAAAAACTTCCCTAAAATGGGAAAGGAAATAGCCACCCAAGTCCAGGAAGCACAGCGGGTCCCATACAGGAGAAACCCAAGGAGAAACATGCCGAGACACATAGTAATTAAATTGGCAAAAATTAAAGACAAAGAAAAATTACTGAAAGCAGCAAGGAAAAAACGACAAATAACATAGAAGGGAACTCCCACAAGGCTAACAGGTGATTTCTCAGAAGAAACTCTACAAGCCAGAAAGGAGTGGCATGATATACCTAAAGTGATGAAAGGGAAGAACCTACAACCAAGATTACTCTACTCGGCAAAGATCTCATTCAGGCTCGATGGAGAAATCAAAAGCTTTACAGACAAGCAAAAGCTAAGAGAATTCAGCACCACCAAACCAGATCTACAACAAATGCTAAAGGAACTTCTCTAAGTGGGAGACACAAGAGAAGAAAAGGACCTACAAAAACAAACCCAAAACAAATCAGAAGATGGTCATAGAAACATACATATAGATAATTACCTTAAACGTGAATGGATTAAATGCTCCAACCAAAAGACACAGGCTTGCTGAATGGATACAAAAACAAAACCCATATATATGCTGTCTACAAGAGACCCACTTCAGACCTAGGGACACATACAGACTGAAAGTGAGGGGATGGAAAAAGAGATTCCATGCAAATGGAAATCAAAACAAAGCTGGAGTAGCAATACTCATATCAGATAAAATAGACTTTAAAATAAAGAATGTTACAAGAGACAAGGAAGGACACTACATAATGATCAAGGGATCAATGCAGGAAGAAGATATAACAATTATACATTTTTATGCACCCAACATAGGAGCACCTCAATGCATAAGGCAACTGCTAACAGGTATAAAACTGGAAATCGACAGTAACACAATAATAGTGGGGGACTTTAACACCTCACTTACACCAATGGACAGATCATGCAAAAATGAAAATAAATAAGGAAACAGAAGCTTCAAATGATACAATAGACCACATAGGTTTAATTGATATTTATAGGACATTCCATCCAAAAACAGCAGATTACACTTTCTTCACAAGTGCGCACAGACCATTCCTTCAATGGTGAAAAACTGAAAGCATTTCCTCTAAGATCAGGAACAAGACAAGGATGTCCACTCTCACCGCTATCGTTCAACATAGTGTTGGAAGTCCTAGCCTCGGCAATCAGAGAAGACAAAGAAATAAAAGGAATACAAATTGGAAAAGAAGAAGTAAAACTGTCACTGTTTGCAGATGACATTATACTATACACAGAGAATCCCAAAGTTGCCACCAGAAAACTACTAGAGCTAATCAATGAATTTGGTAAAGTTGCAGGATACAAAATTAATGCACAGAAATCTCTTGCATTCCTATACACTATACATTCCTATACACTATACATTAGTAGCCAGGTCATGGAAGCAACCTAAATGCGCATCAACAGACGAATGGATAAAGAAGATGTGGTACATATATACAATGGAATATTACTCAGCCATAAAAAGGAACAAAATTGGGTCATTTGTTGAGATTTGGATGGATCTAGAGACTGTCATACAGAGTAAAGTAGGTCAGAAAGAGAAAAACTATTGTATATTAACGCATGTATGTGGAATCTAGAAAAATTGTACAGATGAACAGGTTTGCAGGGCAGAAATTGAGACACAGATGTAGAGAACAAACGTATGGGCACCAAGGGGGGAAATCGGTGGGCGGGTGGGGGTGGTGGTGTGATGAACTGGGCGATTGGGATTGACATGTACCCACTGATGTGTATAAAATTGATGACTAATAAGAACCTGCTGTATAAAACAAAAAAAAGACGTTAAAAAAATAGAGAAAAAAGAAAAAGAAAAAAATGGCATGGGGGGATGGGTAAATGCTGAAAAGCCAAATTAAAAACAAATTATGAATGAAAAAAAATTATGTCTTAGAAAAATATTTGATAAGACAGGATAATAATGAAAATACAATTTTAAGTAAAATCGCAGGATACACTCCCATCCCCAAATTTGCTTCATATATTGAATTATTAGTCAGGATTTTTCCATAATATTTCTTATTGCTCCTACTCTTCCCGATGTGTTATTAATTACCACAGGGAAGAGATGACACAGCAAAAAGTGGACAACACAGGAGTCAGTTCTTGATTCAAATGCTCTGCCTTGGCTTAGGCAAAATAATTGGAAAGATGCGATGTGAAGAAGAGCAAAGCCGCCCACATACCCTACCCCAGGGTTAGATAAATACCTTCTTGCCTGGATCAAGGAAGAGCTGAAGGAGACGCAGAAAAGTAAAGAGCGTATTCATATCGTGTGTGTGTGTGTGTGTGTGTGTGTGTCTGTGGGTGTGTGTGTGTATGTGAGTGTGTGTGTGCTGGGGAAGAGCATGAAGTATGATGATAGGTTGGAAAAAATGGAGAGCAAAGGGAACCTAGGCTCTTCCTGAACAGAGCTCCGGGAAACAGCAGAGTGATGCAGAGTTCCCTATGCCCAAGGAGGAAAGAGCCACACGCTGTGTCTAGGCTGATAAGCACCTCATCACACATACCGAGTTCCCGAGAAAGCATGGGAGCAGCAGGACAAATCAGTGTCAGGATTGGCATGGAAGTCACAGGCCCTTTGATGGCCTCATGAAATCTCTTCCAGCCCAGGGTGGCACCCAAACAGCCAAGCAATCCTGGCTGATCATGAAAGCAGGGAAGTGACTGAGAGACAGAGGCCCTGGCCCTCGGAGGACCAGTGCACACTCTCCCTCAAAGCTTTACAACTGAACCAGCTCTTTGGTTCTTTCACCAAAGACCAGACACAGAGTCCCCTCCTATTCTGCGTGCCATTGTCAGGGACCCCACCACACAGTCACATTTTAAACTTCTGACCTATGTGCAATCAGTTCTCAGACCCCATATCTGGTCAAGCCTGTCCGCTCTGGCTGCCCTCCTCAGATGAAACCCTCCTCCAACAGCACGGCTGGACTACTGGGCCCAGGAGAAGGTTTTCCACCGTCCAGGCTCTTTCCTCTTCGTTGCTAACCCACTGTTGCCAGCAGTCATCTTCCTGAAACTCTGATTCCACCGGCCCTGCTTGGAAGTCCCCAGCAGGTCCTCAGCCCAGAGCTCAGGCTTTACCTGTCCCCCAGGCCACATGATAACCAGCCCCACCCAATGAATCCACCTACCTCCCCATTCTCTGCAATAGAAACCCCATTTCAGACTGTCTTTTCTCACCTGGAGCATCTTTGCAATCCAAACTAGCCACTCTTCAAATTCCAAGTCAAGTCCCATTTTCTCTAGGAAAATTTCCCCATCCTTTTAGTTCCCATGGATCTCACCTTTCTTTGATTCCTATGGCACTTATTACCTAAACCAGTTCCTCAAATTCTTAACCACTTCATATTTTTTCACAACTGAAGTGTATGTTGTCTCTATGGCACAACCACCTAACTTGGTCAAGTTCAGGGGTGGAGGTGGGGGCATGGGAAGGGAACACGTTTTCTGCACCAGTTGCCCAATAATGAGGGTGCAGGAAGTGCTCCTTAGTGCATTCATTGAACATCAATTCCTTTCCTAATCCTTCATTCCCAGCTGCATTCAGGGCTATGGGAAAAGGAACAGACTGCAGATAGGGCCAATGGGCAGAGTGGGGACCTGGGAAAGGATTCCCAGCAAAGGGGAGAGTGCTCACTCCAGAACACAGCTTGGGCCTCCCTAGTGAAGGAATTTATTTAAACGCTGTACTTAAGACTACGTTCTCTATCAGAGAACAGACTTGTGGTTGCCAAGAGGAGCGTGGAGTAGAGACGGATGGATTGGGAGTTTAAATTAGCAGAGGCAAACTGTTATATATAGGATGGATAAACAATAAGGTCCTACTGTCTAGAACAGAGAGCTATATTCAATATCCTGTGATAAACCATAATGGAAAATAATATGAAAGAATGTATATGTATGTATAATTGAATCACTTTGCTGTACAGCAGAAATTAACACATTGTAAATCAACTATACTTCAATAAAATAAATTTTAAAAATAAAATAAAAAAGACGACGTTGGTGAGACTTAAACACCTAGACAATATTAGTACTGCTAATGTGTGCTTTAGGTCTGGGACAGGGAGAAAAGGCAAGGTTTTAAAGAAAAGAATATGAGTCTAGGACTTGTTTAGTGAAGCAGTTTAAGCACAATTTACCAAATGATGGTGCAAAGCAGAGGTCACAGAACAGTTGTGTGTGTGTGTGTGTGTGTGCTCGCGAGTACACATTCATGGCCAAGAGAGCTAAGAGCTGGCCTATCACATTTTTACCAGAAACTGTTTAAACAGTGTATGTTGAGATCAAGAAAGAAAAGTATATGCACTACATCAGAAAAGTAGATGAGGGAATATACAGGAAATTCACACACACACACACACACACACACACACATACAAAAGTTCAACGAGCACAGGGAAAACATCCCACCTTATTAGTAATCAGTCAAAAATCTCTTTCCCTCCTCCTTCCCTAAGGCCTAGGGGTATCATAAATGGGAATCTCAACAAACAAATTCAACTTGTGTTTGCTTTCTGTCTACTGTGTGTCAGACACTGGGTAGCAATGCAAAGCCATCAACAAGTTCAAGCAAGAGAAGACATGCTCACCTCTATGAGCCCGTCGCTGTAGAGGATGGACAGGCGGAGGGGAGACAGCACAAGGTAATCTAAACGCCGCATTAGAATCGCGGTAGTGCAGGTGACGACATCTGCTTCCAACTCAAGTCATTCTCTTCTTCCTTCTAACCTATTTTCTCTCTTTTTAATTTTAATTCACTCTAACTACCAATATTACAAGTCCTGCCAAAGGGATATCTTTATAAAAGGCTAAAAAAATTTCACAAAAACTGTATCTGGCTTTTACTTTTCACCAAAGTGTTAAATTCTGAAACTTGGAGGTTGTGTACAAAGGTGCTCAGATTCAGGAGTGAAAATGAGCCATGTATTTTGGCTGCTTGAGTTAAGTGAACCAGAGATCAGTAGACACTCCCCAGATGAAAAGTCAATTCGCTTCAAAGAATTATTTTCTCTTTAATAAATTGTAAAGCGTGAGAGTAAGTCACTTTGCACGTTTCTGGAGCTGTGTGACTGACACATACTAATAATGGCTATGGTGGTCATCTCATCAACAGTGAGTTGCTATTTCTCACACAAAGGAGGAGAAAGACACCCAGGGCAGGAGTCTGATCTCAGATTTTCAACTACAGAGATATTCTATTTTAAATGTATTCTGTTTTACTTGGTTTTGCTTTCTTTCTCCCTCCTCATCCAGTAAAACAAATGCTAGGTGCTATTTTATGAGAAACCCTAGGTCTTCTCATAAGGAAATAAGGAGCAGTTCAGCTCCCCAGAGCGTCTGTTCACCTTGAACGCTTCCCTCGGCTGGTGGAGAACACGACTGGAATCAAAACGCAGACTGATGTGCGTGGAGATGGGCTCCAGCTCCTGGTCACTTCGGAGCGTCGTCAGTCTCCGGAGGTGGGATTTGGCTCTGAGAGAGCTCGGCGCTCCGTTAGAGACGTGCATGTCCGTGCCTTGGCTGTAAGTGACTCCAGGTTTGGTGCTTCTGCGTGGAAAGGGCACTTGGTTAAATACGCTCATGCGATGTGTTGAAGCAACTCAGCTGGGAACTCTTCTGGAAAGCGGCTCAGGACTCCATTTCTGTTGTTACCAAATGCAAGCTTGTGTGCCCGACACACAGTGAGGCCAAACAATACCGAAATGTCAGAGTTTGGAGCAGAGAAAGGTTTACTGCAGGGCCATGCCAGGAGAACGGGGGGCTCCTGCCCTCAAAACCCCCAACTCCCCACAGGGTTTCAGCAAAGCATTTGTAAAGGCCAGGTGAGGGAGGGGCGTTGCAGGATATGCGATCAGCTCGTGCGCAAATCTCTGATTGGCTGATGGTGAGGTAACAGGGAGGTTAACACGATCAACCCTTAGGCGCCAGAAGGTCTGGGGGCTGCACGGTCGCAATCATCAAGCAGTTAATTTCTTCCATTTGGTGGTGGTCTTCAGCACCTGAAAAAGTCAGGTAATATACATGAGATGCTATTATCTAGGTACTTCAGAGAGGAGCTACAACAGAGGATATGGGGGAGGGGTCTGTCCCTGAAGGCCCCCATAGGGTCCTGCTCGGGTACACTGTCATTGAAGAGAAAAAAGAGCTCTAATTGCTCGGCATCGAGGAGGCATAACCGTGGTATTTAAAGGTAGATACAGTCCAGAATCCTGAGTGGACCAGGATCTTGCCATATAGTTGGCTACTTTTCAGCAACTTAAGCTGTGGAAGCTCCGTTATACTTTTAAAAATTGCTTTTGAAGGGCTTCCCTGGTGGCGCAGTGGTTGAGAGTCCGCCTGCCGATGCAGGGGACACGGGTTCGTGCCCCGGTCCGGGAAGATCCCACATGCCGCGGAGCGGCTGGGCCCGTGAGCCATGGCCGCTGAGCCTGTGCGCCCGGAGCCTGTGCTCCGCGGCAGGAGAGGCCACAACAGTGAGAGGCCCGCGTACCACAAAAAAAAAAAAAAAATTGCTTTTGGATATTCATGTTCCAGAGAGCATTCACTCTCACTCCGTTATTATTGTTTCATTTCACCAGCTGTTGACTGAGCCCCTGACCAGGTGTCTGGCACTGTGCTAGGCACAGCAGAGACAAAGATCAATGGGACAGGAGCCCTGCCTCTATTGAGCTCAGTACCAAGAGAGAGCAGTTTTTCTATTGGGAGCCATCTTTTAATCTAGACATTTGTTTACAATTCTTCTGTCAGAGAGGGAGAAAAAAACCCTAAATCTCCCCTAGATTGTTTCTTTGGATGGCCAATGAAAACATTTTATAACTGAGAGCACTGGATGAAGATTCCTCTTTAAAATCCTTCCACCTCTAGCAAAGGTACCACTCAAGACATTTCCAAATGAGGAGGGAGATATTATGGAAAAGATAAGATTACCCAGGGACAAGTTATTAGAAAATATGTTGAAGGACCTTATGATGAAGGCCCTGTTGGCTACAGAGGACTGTTTGTCAGACTATAGAGTTACCTACAGCCATTCACACAGTCTGGTGGAGTAGGGCTTCCAGGACCCGCTGTGCAATCTCAGGGGCAGAAGGCCTCTGCTCAAACAAGTCCAAGTTTTGTGCCTTTCTGAGTTTTAAGAATTGCACTACCGGGCTTCCCTGGTGGCGCAGTGGTTGAGAGTCCGCCTGCCGATGCAGGGGACATGGGTTCGTGCCCCGGTCTGGGAAGATCCCACATGCTGTGGAGCGGCTGGGCCCGTGAGCCATGGCCGCTGAGCCTGTGCGTCTGGAGCCTGTGCTCCGCAACGGGAGAGGCCACAACAGCGAGAGGCCCGCGTACCGCAAAAAAAAAAAAAAAAAAAAAAAAAAAAAGAATTGCACTACCAAATCTTCCCTTCTCCAGACCCTCATTCATGGAAATAAAATCATGAGAAGAAAAATTACTCTTTCTCCCAAGAGAAGCAGGAGAAGGAAACCACACACAAAGGTCATAAATGTTCAATACACACTGTGATCCCTGCTCATCCTTCCCTGGGCTCCCAGAACATCTACATCCCTGCTTCTAGCACTGGCCATATCAGTCTGTAGTTGATTATGTATATACACTGGTCTCCAACTTCTAGCATGTGAGCTTCGCCTGAGGCAGAGGCTATGCCAGATCCACCTTTGTGAACACCCCAGAATAGGGTCAGATGAGCTGGTGGATGAGGGGATTTTGGCCGGCACTGTACCAGGAATCTTGGGGACACATAGGAAGTGCTGCCTTGGCCCTTCCGCCAGAAAGGGCCTCAAGAAGGGGTGTGATCCCATAGTCCTTGGGCAAGAGGGGAGTATGGCATAGAAGGGACAGGCTGCCCCCAAGACAACCCCACCACCAAGACCACCTACGTAAATTGCAGTGTTTAATGCAAAATGAAAATGCAGCAGCCTCTGTTTAAAAACTGTTAAGAATGTCAAGACTGGACAGCAGAAACCAAGCGTGGGCCCCTGGGGGGCTACATAGGTCCCACGCCCACAAAACCAGCCCAGCTTGGCACCTCCTCTGCTTCCTCTACCCTTTGTATTTACCCCTATTGTAGCACTAACCTCTCAACTGAAATCTGTTGGCTGTTTTCCCCACTCAAGAGTGAGTCCTTTGAGGGTAAACATTGTATCTTATTGATTTGTTTTCTCAACTCTTGATACTATGCTTGACTGATGACAGGCGCTCAATAAACATGAATTTAATTCAGTGAAATGGAATAAAACAGAATGGAATGGTATGCGCTCCACGTATCTTCTTGTCTAGAGATTCCAGAAAGCTTTGAGGTAGAAAAGGGTCTAAGGAACAGTGGTTTGAAAAAGTTTGTGATTCAGTGGCTGTGATCCTCTCACCTGTAGAAAAGTGGAAATTTAATTTGTTTTTCTCTTTGGAAAGTGGATGCCTCTGCATGGCTGTTCCTTCTCTTCCTTCCTGAGCTGCAAGATGGCACAGCAAGAACACTCTAGGAAGGGATAAGACAGACCCCAATGACCTTTTCAAAATCTTTTAGTCTTTTGAATATAAATGTTCATTTTAATCCTAAAAACCAATAATTATATAGATAAAAAACAAGGACCTACTGTATAGCACAGGGAACTATATTCAATATCTTGTAATAACCTACAATAGAAAAGAATCTGAAAAAGAATATATATATATATATATGTCTGAATCACTTTGCTATACACCTAGAATTAACACATCATTGTATATCAACTACACTTCAATTAAAAATTATTTTAGGATGTTTTGCCTAATGGCTGCTTTTAAAGGGAGATCCCTTCCTAGAGCAATCCTGTGGTGTCTGCGGCACAGTGAGACTGGGGTCAATATGACCCCTTGCTCTGCAATACCCGAGTTCTTTCCTCTCCCTAATTGACTTTCAGAATCAGAGCTGTCCTGAGCCACCTTCAGCCAAGACTGGTTTGCTCTCAGTAGCACACTGGTACATTTTCATTTAAGCTTTAATTAAATCTTGTCTGTTAAGGTGTCAGTGACCCATCTTGGCATCTAAAAGGTAACACGTAAAAGTTAATCTCCTAAGGTCCTAGAGCACAAAACCCTGGGAATGTGCAGGGGATATGCATGTGAACTCATTTCAGAAGAAGTGTATTTGGATGGGACTCTTCTGAGTGAACGGAATTGGAAAAAAAAAAAAGGGACTTACCTGGTGGCACAGTGGTTAAGCATCCTCCTGCCAATGCAGGGACACAAGTTTGAGCTCTGGTCCGGAAAGATCCCACATACCGCAGAGCAACTAAGCCTGTGCGCCACAACTACTGAGCCTGCACGACTAGGGCCCGTGCTCCGCGACAAGAGAAGCCAACGCAATGAGAAGCCCATGCACACAAATGAAGAGTAAGCCCCTCTCGCCACAACTAGAGAAAGCCTGCGCACAGCAACGAAGACGCAACGCAGCCAAAAAAAATAAGACTATCTTTGATCAATGAGAAAATGTTTATAAAATCAAGATAAGTCAACTCATTGTCTATTTGTTTTGACTTAAATATTTTATGCTGTCACATTGTCTGGAAATATGGGAGGCTGATGGGGAAATTATTCATATAGGAGGAACTGTCTAATAATATAGGAGTTTGGATTAAGGAATTCCAGAACTGGACTCACTCTGAGAGATCTGTAGTTATTAGTTCTCTACTACTGTATTCGTTTCCTATTGCTACTGTAACAAACTACTGCAAACTGGGTGGCTTAAAACAACACAATTTATTCTCTTACAGTGCTGTAGGTCAGAAGTCTGACACAGGTCTCGCTGGGTTAAAATCAAGGTGTCTGCAAGGTTGCATTCCTTTTGGAGACTCTAGAGGGGAATCCATTTCCTTGCCTTTTCCAGCTTCTAGAGGCCACCTGCATTCCTTAACTTGTGGCCCCTTCCTTCCTTCATCTTTCAAAACCAGCAATGCTGCATCTCTCTGTAGTCACATTGCCCTCTGACCTTGGCCAGGAAAGATTCTCTACTCTTAAGAATCCATGTGATTAGACTGGACCAACCTGGTCCCCCTACAGCTCCTCCTGCATGAGGCTGCACTTATCTTTTGTTCTGTACAACAATGGAGACATAAGCTTCCCTCATCTTGGCTTGACCTTCTAATGACCTTCATGGAAACGTCCCCCCTGCCCCTGCCCATCTATCTGCATACCCACTCCAGCCCCTCCTGCCCTCCCCCTAAGACCAACTGAAGCCCCTTTGGCAACCACAGGTACAGACATCCATCTCCCATTCAAGATGGTAGATAGCTTTAAGCAATCACTAAATTCACATGTATGACACTGGAAGAGATTGAATAATTTTTTTTCTGGACATCTCACTTTCTTTTACATAAACGTTTGGGGAGAGGGGGAAGATGGTGGAAGAGTAAGACGCGGAGATCACCTTCCTCCCCACAGATACATGAGAAATACATAAACATTTTAAGATCATCTCACTGTCCAAAGTAAGAAAGAGTATTTGGAATGTCAACATAATTATTTTCGTTGGAACTTTATGACAGTAAAATGCACAAATCTAATCCATAACATTTGATTAGTAGATGCGTATAACAAGATAGAGCTATAACACAATCTTCATATCAAAATGTATTTTACCTCAGCATAAATGACAGAGATCTATAGAAACACAAAGCTTTTTGCTGCTCTACTGAAATATGAATCCTTTAAAAAAGATATAGAGAAATTAATAAAGTAATAGAAAGTATAGCTACCAACATTAAAAACAAAACTGTGACAGAAGAGAGTTCTCACCTGTAATAAGAGATTTTTATTTTTTTATTTATTTATTATTTTTGGCTGCGTTGGATCTTTGTTGCTGCACGCAGGCTTTCTCTAGTCGCGGCGAGCGGGGGCTACTCTTCGTTGCACCGCACGTGCTTCTCATTGTGGTGGCTTCTCTTGTGGAGCACGGGCTCCAGGCGCGCGGGCTTCAGTAGCTGTGGCACGCAGGCTCAGTAGCTGTGGCTCACGGGCTCTAGAGCGCAGGCGCAGTAGTTGTGGCACACGGGCTTAGCTGCTCTGAGGCATGTGGGATCTTCCCGGACCAGGGCTCGACCCCGTGTGCCCTGCATTGGCAGGTGGATTCTTAACCACTGTGCCACCAGGGAAGTACTGTAACAAGAGATTTTTAAAAACTTGTTTTCTCTCCTTAACAAAGCAGATTTGGCTTACACATTCTCACTTTCCCCTCATTGTTCCCAATCTCCCAACAAAAATAAAAGTGTTAAAGTTTATTATCAAGGTAACATTTCTGTTTCTCTGTTATCAAGTAGGTACTTAAATTATAAGCTTTTTTAACATGGGAAATGTGACGCCTTTAAGGTCTTTTCTAAGTTGTGTGGGATGCTCCCAGGGGATTCTGTCTCTCTCTTTTTTTTTTTTTTTTTTTTTTAACTAAGTATATCTCTCTGCTTCCTCTCAGGAGGCAGGAATATGCAAGACCATCTCCATCAACCAGATTGCTTCTGAATTCTTCCACTTTTAGAAGCTTCCTGCCTCAGGTGACTCAGATGTACCTGGGAGCATCAGCTTCCCGGGAGATCGCTCAGGTAGATGCTTGGGGTCTCAGGTCAGAACCGGCCCAGCCAAGGCACAGGGGGTGGAAGGAGAGGGTGGCACCCAAAGCCCTGGATCTAGACTGGCCGGGAGAAGAATTCAAACAAGGGGCTCCCTGCCTGGGGCTGCTCTTGACAAGTGACTGGAATGTACGTGTTCCTGCATGAGTCTCTGCAGTGTTCAAAAAACACACAAGTCAACTGACAGTTTGTTAGTGATAAGGATAAAATACTAGATACTTCAAGAATACTTTCTAGTTTATTATTCTTTCAAGGTGCGACAGAAATGAGAAAGAAATGGGGGAAAGGGGAGAGGAGAGGAGAGCTTGAAAAGAAAGGACATAGGCTTTGAGCAGTTACTGTGGACCAGGTGCTTTACATACCTGTCCTTCCTAATTGTCCTAGGTCATCACTACTGTTCCCAGTAACAGGGAAGGCAACTGTGGCTGAGTGTGTTTATGTGACTTGCACGTGGCCCGGGGCTTACGAGCAGCAGAGCTAGGTCTGTCTTTTTCTACCGTCCCTCCATGATTTCAACTCCCAAAGTCCACTCCTTGCCAAGAGGTGACGTTGGGCGGTCACTCAGTGCCCTTGGTGAGGTCTTGTTCTAACACACTAAGCAATTCCCTTCACACTGGAAGTAGGTGTCACCTCTCTACCACCCTGGACCCTGGGTATCAACACAGTCCACCAGCATGAAAAACTTCAGCAGCTGAGAGTCTGAACTGGGGCCTCAGTGTCTCCTCAACACTCCCAAAAGCCAAAGAATTTTCTGGGCTCCCTCTCCCATGCATCCCAGGGGAGTCCAGCCAAGCTCCAGCCCCACAGGGGTTTCTTCAGGCTGAGATCAGGCCCTAGGGCACTATGAGGGGTTTTAAGTCTTCCCTTCAGTGGTTCAGAGTAGTCTGAATTTTATAGGCTGCCACTTGAGTTGGTTTCCTACCATCCATGGGCAGCTGACAGCTGTCAGGGAGGCAAGCCTCCCTCTTGCCAACGGCCAGTCCTGAGGCTCATTCACAGAGACAGGGACAGAGCCCAGACAGACCGTTCTGGCTGTTTCTGTGAGGCCCCAGCAAACTGGGTTTGGCTGCCAATGGCCTCTAGAGTCTGCAGAACCTGCAGGCTTCTCGAATACCATTGGATCAAGTTACCACGAGCTGGGCACGGGCCTGGTAAAATACTCTGGCCCCTCCTGAGGATCGCTTTGTTTCTGCCAAATATGCTTTTCTTTCCTGCCACTAACACCTTCTGAGTTCTTCCCATGTGCAAAGAGTGGGGAGGCAGAGCCTCTGGAATGTGTTCTGTCTCCACCGATACAGACAAGGCACAAGGAGCTTTGTCATTCATTCGTTCATCCATTCATCAGTCACTTATTCAGCAGATAGATATTGAATATCTATTCCGTGGAAAGTACTGTGTTAGGCGATGTGGAAAATGAAAGGAGAGCTCACCAGAGGATCCTGCCCTCAAAAAGGTTAATAGAGGAGATAAGTCACAGATATAATTTCTCGAAGATAAGGTAAAATATAATTGTTGCAATGATAAAAGAAGAAGTAGAGTGGCATGTGTCCTGGGAATGGAAAGACATTACTGGCATTTGGAATATCGGGGAAGTTGTCTGGGAGTTTATTTCCCCAAAAGCAGACCCCGAGACAAAGATCTGAGCGCAGGTAGTTTATTGGTGGGGGAGAGGATCTCAGGAAGCACAGGGAGTAGAAGGCAGCAAAATGAGGAAGACCAAAACGAGATATTGTAATGAGTAGGTTACTATTATGAGCAGCTGGGGCTCACCTCCATGGGGAGCCACTGGAAGAGCCCTGGACACACCTGAGAATCATCACAGTGAGGGAGGAAGAAGCTGGAGTGTTTTTCCTCAACTCTCATCGCTCAGGGTTGAAGGTAGCTCCTAGGACATTCACTCTCTTTGCCTGGCAGCTCAAACCCCAGCCTGTGGCCGGAGAATACTCTCCAGAGGAAGTTCTGGTGTTTACAGGACCCATCTGCGGGTCCTCTGGATGGCGTAAGGGAATGGGGTGGGGCATCTAGCCTGCGCTCCAAAAGTCTTCAGGGAGAATCAGTACTTGAGCAGGGTCTGTCGTAGTCCGTTTGGGCTGCTGTTAACAAAAATACCATAAACTGGGTGGCTTATAAACAACAAACATGTTTTCTCACAGATCTGGAGGCTGGCAAGTCCAAGATCAAGGCTGGTTCTCGGCAGATTTGTTATCTGGTGAGAACCCACTTCCTGGCTCATAAACAGCCATCTTCTCACTGCAACCACACATGGGAATGACTAGGGAGCTCCGTCAGACCTCTTTTATAAGGGCACTAATTCCATCCATGAGGGCTCTACCCCTATGACCTAATCACCTCCCAAAGGCCCCACCTCTTAATGCCATCACGTTGGGCATTAGGTTTCAACATACAAATTTTGGGGAGACACAAATATTCAGTCCCATTGCAGGGTCTTAAAGGAAAGACGGTGTTTGGCTTGCGGAGCGCAGGGATATTTCAGGTGAAGGAACAGCCTCAACAAAGACACAGAGGCAAATAACCACAGGCTGTACAAAGGGAATAGTGAATAATTCAGCAAATCTGGACCTCAGGATAACACATAGTGGGGCTGGGAGAAATGCAGTATGGTAGGTATGAGAGAGCTGGATTATACATCAACGTGCTATAGGATCAATATGTAATGTGGATAGTTTGAAATAATTTTAGAAATATAGATGACATTTAAAAAATTCAATCCCTGCATAAAGAACCTTACTCTATCTCAATGGCAAACTGGTTGACTTGACCAAGAGGCAGGCTCAGGTTGAACATACCTTGTCTTTGTGGCTAAAATTGTGTCTTTGAGTGGCCTCAAATATTGATTATGAAGTGCTCTTGCTGGTGAACTACAGTTAATCTTTATGACCCACAGAAGATGCTTCAAAATATGTCAGGGGCATGGCTCTCAGCATTGGTAACCAAATACTTCAGGGCAATATAAACAAGGCTGAATCTTACAGCCGAACCATAAATAACCCACTTCCTCCCTTAAAGTTTGGGAATCGTCTTCTCTGAGTGTATCACCATTATACTGAGGTCTTGCCTCTGCCCCTTGGCTACTCTGGAACTAGAATCTCTCCCCACAGCCCAGCACCCACAGCGTCATTCAGCTCTCTGCAGAGAATTCCCACGCCAAGAATGACCAGTGCTGGGAGGCCAAGAGACTCTGACACACCGACACCTCCTGTCCAGGGACTTTCTGTCCCCAGGATTGTTGTTCCACCACATGTGTAAGGACACAGATCTGGGGTAGAGGCTTCAGTGGGTGATTTAGAGAAGGGTTTAGAATCCCAGTCTTAGGAATTCAGGTTTTAGGCCCATAGCAGAAATGGGAAAGTTCCTTTTCTCATCAGGGTCAGAGACTACGTATTCTCTGACACCTCAAGGGAAATCAACCATTTTTTTTTGGCTGCGTTGGGTCTTTGTTGGTGCGCATGGGCTTTCTCTAGTTGTGGCGAGTGGGGGCTATTCTTCATTGCGATGCACGGGCTTCTCATTGTCGTGGCTTCTCTTGTTGCGGAGCACGGGCTCTAGGTGTGTGGGCTTCAGTAGCTGTGGCACACGGGCTCAGTAGTTGCGGCTCATGGGCTCTAGAGCACAGGCTCAGTAGCTGTGGCACACGGGCTTAAGTTGCTCTGCGGCATGTGGGATCTTCCTGGACCAGGACTCGAACCCATGTCCCCTGCATTGGCAGGCAGATTCTTAACCACTGCGCCACCAGGGAAGTCCCAAGCTTTTTCTTTCTTTTTTTTTTTTTCTGGCCATGCAGCATGCAGGATCTTAGTTCCCCAGCCAGGGATCGAACCCGTGCCCCATGCAGTGGAAGTGTGGAGTCCTAACCACTGGACCACCAGGGAAGTCCAAATCAAGCTTTCTTAAAAAATGACTTTAATAGAAAAATAAATATCTATGTTCCTTAGTTCATGAAACTAAACACGTCCCCAAAATGGGATGCAAAGATGAATTTCCCAAAGCTGAATCTTATTTTTAACTCAACACAGGAACCTTCTCTTTAAAGTTGTTTTTACTGTGTAAAATAAGAAACCATTTGTAGTATGAATTTTAACTTTCCTCACATCCAAACCACCATCTTATGTATCTGTTTGGTAATCTCAATGTTCTTTGGGTTTTCTTAGAATGGAGCATTCAATTAAAAATGATGTTTATTGGGAAACTTTTGAAGGTGAGGAGTATGTGTATTACCTTGATTGTGGTGAAGGCATCACAGGTGTATACATATGTCCAAACTCATCAAACTGTATACATTACATAGATGCAGCTTCTTGTAAATCAATTATACCTCAATAAAGCTATAAAATAAAATGTTTTTTTGCGGTACGCGGGCCTCCCACTGTTGTGGCCTCTCCCGCTGCGGAGCACAGGCTCCGGACGCGCAGGCTCAGCGGCCATGGATCATGGGCCCAGTCGCTCCGCGGCACGTGAGATCCTCCCAGACCGGGGCATGAACCCATGTCCCCTGCATCGGCAGGCGGACTCCCAACCACTGTGCCACCAGGGAAGCCCTAAAATGTTGTTTTTCATTCATTTCAGCTCAACCCTTTATTGAGAGCCTGCAAGGAAGCGAGAAGCGCTATGCTAATGAGTCAGTGAGGCAGAGGTGAATGTGGCACATTCCTGTAGGTTCAAGGAGTTAACATCCTTATTTTATTTTCACTGAATGTCATAGTGGGCATTATGTCATGACTATAGAAAAGCTGGAGTTCCTTAATGCAGTGCTGAAAGGGTGACAGTGGTAGTAATTTTACAAACTAATAAAAAAAAATTGACCTCAATAACTCTTCTTAGATTATTTGCAAAGAGTTTAAAACCATAAGAATAGGTCCATACTCATTTTCTTTCACTGAAATTGAAAGCAATGTGTCAGATAAACAATAATCTTTACATTTTTATTGTCCCTTTCCACAGACATTCATAATTTTATTTCTTTGCAGGAATTTCTCACTGCGTCTTGAAATTCTCTCCACAAGTCCAGCTTCAGTTGCTGTTCAGACCACCCCCATTTCTTCTAATCATCTCAGATGATGATCAAATAAAATCAAAGTCCTTGGCTTTCCAAAGAGAAGCCATTAGAAAAGAAAGTAGGAAAATCCAGCGGGAATATTTTCCTAAAATTCCCAACAAAAGTGTGAGACCCAGGCTGGCTTTCAGCGTCAGCACAACAGGTCTCCTGCCTGGGACAACTGGTTCTCCGCTTGCAAACTCAGGGACCCTCCCAATTCTAATCCTGAGCTGGGGCAATAGAACTTAAGAAGGTCCCCTTTGTGTGTCTGCTCTGAATGCATTATACAATATATACCAACTTACTTAATTCTCCCAACACCCCCCAGAGCTAGGTTGGCATTAGCTCAAAGCTAAGACACCTGAGGTCTTTACCAATCGTAAGTCAGTGGTGAAGCCAGGATTAAATCCAGGTCTGTCTGACCCCAAAGCCTATGCCCCTTCAGCCATACCACATGGCCAATGCTGGACTATACCACTCTCTTGTGCTAAGGGTCCAGCGTCTCTGAGCCCTCACCCTGGTGTCTGGTGCCCTGCCACCCACCGACCGGCTGCTTACTGGGTATTCAGATCACTGACTAACTCCTTCTGGTGGGATTTGCCTCTCTGCTGGGGCCCCCAGCTACCTTGTCTTGGATTCCCATTGCTGGCTGTATGACTAACTCTGCCAGGCTATTTCCCTGCTCCTTGGAATCTCTCCTGCTCTGGCCAAACCAAGCCTCCCTCGGCTGCTGCAAGCAGACCAAGAGCCATTCCTGGCCTCTTCCCAGTTTCCCTCAATCTGCCCCATCTGCCTGTGAGACCCTGATCCAGGGCAGTGTGAATCCCCAAAAAAGGACAGGAAACATCAGGACACCAGAGATGGCAGGTAATCGACTCTGTGATGGCACCACGTGCAAGAGGTCGAGCAAAAGCTGACTTCCAAAATAAAAATGAACAGGCTTTTGCCCAGAACTTTCTAGATTTCTAGCCTCAGACCCAAGAAAAGTATTCAACTTTCTCCAAACTTCACGCAGAATTTCATTTACCGCAGACACCCAGGGCCAGACTAGCAGTAACAAGAGCTGGAGAACAAAAGCAATTTTCCTGAGTAATAGTCGGCAACCTTTCCAAAGGGAGGCCCCGTCAGGCCGCTCCCCCTGATGCTCAGGCGTGCCTGGGCTGGGCAAGCAGGCGCCCACTCATCTCGGGAGGTGGGGAAGCCTGCTGACTCTCGATGAAAACCACAGGCTGCAAGGTCCTACCCCCATTTAGAAGAGCATTTCTGTTCAAAGCTGGATCACTGCATCTCAGAAAGCACCCTGGCTTCCAACCATCTTAAGCCATAGCTGTTTTAATAAAGTAGTCTGTTGAACTGAGGCAATTCTCTAAATACCTCAGAGCATCCAAACAAAATATTTCCTCTTTAATACATCTTAATACCCAGGTAAGAGAGACTGAATCAGGACGTTCCTTTTCCGGTGTGATCAGGACTCACACATCTTCTAGTATCAAGGAAGACAAAGCTCACGATTCACCTAAAAGGTGGTTCCAAAATGATTTCTTCCCAGTTGAAGGAAATAATGAAGAGGATTATATGGTCCTCAATCTAGTCATGAGAATCCTGTAAGTACAAAGTTTCCTCAGTCCAAACATGCTTAATTTTTTTTCTGATTACCAAGTATATATTTATAGCAGAAAATTAGAAAAGTACAGAAAACCACAAAGGTAAAACTTTAAATCAATCATTATCCACTAACTCAGAGATAACTGCTATGAACATTTTAGTGAATACATCCCAGTGTTTTTTCTGTGCGTGTCCATTTGTCTCACCTAGTTTTTTGTTTTTTACTAAAATGGAAACATTTTGTATAGACTATGTATATTCTGTTTATTTTACTTAATATCTCAATTTCCCATGACATTAATTTTTCTTCTACAACATAATTTTAATGGTTGTATAATATTTGCTGTTGGCTATTTAAGTAGTTTCTAATTTTCTCTATTAGAAATAACATCAGTAGTAAAAGTTCTCATGCACAAACCTCTCTGTGCATCTCTACTTATTAGTTCCTTATGATAAATCCCTTGAAGTAGACAAAGTCAGAGAGTATGAATGTTTTTAAGATTTGGGTTTATATTAACAGGTTGCCCATCAAAAATTGTACATATTTGGGCTTCCCTGGTGGCGCAGTGGTTGAGAGTCCGCCTGCCGATGCAGGGGATACGGGTTCGTGCCCCGGTCCGGGAAGATCCCACATGCCGCGGAGCGGCTGGTCTCGTGAGCCATGGCCGCTGGGCCTGCGCGTCCAGAGCCTGTGCTCTGCAACGGGAGAGGCGCAACAGTGAGAGGCCCGCGTACCGCAAAAAAAAAAATTGTACATATTTGTAGTCTATGCTCTATTCCTTGTACCTTTGCCAATAGGGGGCATTTCCATTTGTTTGCCAATTTAATAGGTGAAATTGAGAGCACACTGTTTTAATTGGCATTTCTTTGTTTATTAGTGAGCTTGAACATTTTATCATATGCTGTTTGGATATTTGCTTAAATATTTATAACTTTTATTCATTGTTTATATTATGGTATTTATCTTTTCCTACTTATTTTTAAGAGCTCTTTATGCATTAAAAATATCCATCTTTGGTCTACCATACTTGTTGCCAGGATTTCCCACAGGCTAACATTTGCTTTTTAATATCACTTAGGATATTTACTTAGTTATAATTCATATGCCATTTTGAAAGTGCTCCAAGTAAGAAGTAAGAAACTTTCTACATATAGACCCTAACATCCACTGATGGGAGCAAGGCACCACATCACACAAGTTCAGGGGCTCTAGTTAGGTTGGAAGTGATTTGAACAGCACCCACCAGGTATGCAGTGGTCCTGGATTCCAAACACACTGTCCATAGAGATTGTAAAGAAAAAAACCAGATGAGACTTAGTCTGAGTTCCTACCTGGCCAAGTGGATTTCTGACCAATGATACAGGACAGGATGCAACAAACTTTTCCTGTAAAGGACCAGACAGCAAATAGTTTAGGCTTTGTGAGCCATACAGTCTGCCACCACTACTCATCTCTGCCATTGCAGTGTGGCAGCAGCCATAGACAATACACAAATGAGTAGTTTTGTCTAAGTAAAACTTTATTTACAAAAACACTACAATCTCAATTTCATGTAAGTTTCACATCTCACAAAATATTATTCTTCTTTTGATTTTTTTCAACCTTTTACAAATCTAAACACCGTTCTTCTCTCACAAGCCATACAAAAATGAGTAGTGGGCCAGATCCGGCCCATGAGCATTAATCAGAATGTAGGATGAATGTCTGGTTCATACAGATCTACTAGAGAAGCCTGAGGAAAAGGACACGTTTTAATTAGTGAGCAGAAGAGATGTGTACCACTTCCATGTAGGATCTTTAGACGCCATCACACGGCTGTACCATATTACCTCTTGTCTCACTCCCGGCAATGCCCCTGCTGCTCAGCCTGGATCCCAGATTGAAGATATATGGAGCAGGACCACAGTCAACCTGTGATGAACACAAAACCTGATTGAGAAATAACCCTTTGTTGATAAAAGCCACCAAGATTGGGGGATCACTTTGTTACTGCCCATATTTTAGCTTATGCTGACTGATACATACCTGAAGAGATTATTTTGTGTTTGTATTTGCTTAGCTCCTATGGGCATTTGAGTTTTAAAGTTTTAAGTCATGTCAGCTTTAGTTCCTTCAGCTATAAATCTGCAATACTCTGTATAGTTAACAGGTTATTATGAGGATAAAAATGAGATAAGATATGTGAAAATGCTATATAAATTACAAAGCACTTTAGAAAGGTTTTTATTATGTTTATTACCAAAAGGCCATAAAATAAGACAGATTTTACAGAGTTCTACTATAGAAGTGGAGGTACTATGGTCAGGGAGGGATTCAAGATAATTCAAATCACAGAATTTTTTCAAGACAAAGTATTTGAACTACATGTTGAAAGACTGGCAGGCTGCTAGTAGCAGCATGAACAAATGCAGTAGGGATGGCCCTACCTTGGCACAGTCTTGAATTCCCTTTGTCTCTGCCCTGGTTTGACGTCCTAAGACTGGTATCTGTTCATTAGGTAAATGAACAGATAAACACACAGGTAAACAGTGTGTAACAGAAGAGGACTCTGAAATGTTCACTCTGAAACCTGATGTTATGTTTCAAATTATTTCATTTTGACTGGGAGTGAAGGCAGCCCAGAGGAGTTAGCTACATAATTGCTCTTTTGTTTTTTGTTTTTTTTTTTCTTTTTGCGGTATGGCCTCTCCCGTTGCGGAGCACAGGCTCCAGACGCGCAGGCTCAGCGGCCATGGCTCACAGGCCCAGCCGCTCCGCGGCATGTGGGATCTTCCCGCACCGGGGCACGAACCCGTGTCCCCTGCATCGGCAGGCGGACTCTCAACCACTGTGCCACCAGGGAAGCCCCATAATTGCTCTTTTAACAGTCCTGGCCACCCTTAGCACATTTAATTATTTCATGATTACTCCTCCTTATGCCCAATGTGGAAATTATATGCAGATTATCGATCTTTAGGATGAACACAGAAGAAAAGCAGTCATCACTCTCTGTCCCCAGCAGGTCTCCTCCCCTTAGCATGAGGACAAACAGCTCTCTCTGGGCAATAAGCAAAGTTGAGGAAAAGCCTGGGGGCCAGAAGAACCAGGGGTGTGAGCTTGGAGACCTCGCAAAGGGCACAGGCACAAAATGCTTACACATTTCCAGAAAGAGTTCACCTTCTAAGCCTGTGAGCCACAACTACTGAGCCTGCGCTCTAGAGCCCGTGAGCCACAACTACTGAGGCCCGCATGCCTAGAGCCTGTGCTCTGCAACAAGTGAAGCCACCGCGGTGAGAAGCCCGCGCGCTGCAACGAAGAGTAGCCCCCGCTCGCCACAACTAGAGAAAGCCCGTGTGCAACAATGAAGACCCAACAGAGTCAAAAATAAAATTAATTAATTAAAAAAAAAAAAGAGTTCACCTTTGGTTTATCTCACCCAGATGCACAAATGACAAATGCTCCCTAAGACACCCAAATGCTCAGTTAGCAAAAGTCCTGCAAAACTCAAATTTTGTGAAAGTCAAAAACACTTCAGCATAATTTTTTCTTCCTTTCAATCCCCCATCGGAGCTCACTTTCACATCATAAAAATAAGCATGAGCTGAATCTACTGAACCATCGGTGACTAGGCACAAAGTGGGTGCTCGCATCGCTGGATTTCACCCTTACGTCTGCAGTCAGAGCTCAAGCCTTTCCAGAGTCGGTGCTCTGCACTTAGTGAGGCGATCAACGGGAACTCATGGCAGCTGACAGGACAATGACACGGATAACACTGACATACTCCAGGCTAACTCTCCCGTGGTCACCCACATCATCCCAGAAAGAAAGGGAAAGCCCTGCTCAGAGCGGCTGCTGCTTGTGACTGTTGACTCTATGTTCCTGAAAGAACCCTAACTCTCTGTGACTCTAAAATCTTACTGTGGCTTTATAGAATTATTTGAGGAAAATAGAATTTGGGTAAGACCAGAAATGCATAAGTGTCTGCTTATATTCAGTATTAAGTCTCAGAACTTGCCTATTACAAGAGACACCAGCAGCATCCCACCTGCCCATGAAGAGAACCACTTACCTCTTTTGTGGCTCTTTTAAGAGTCAGCAAGTGTAAAACAAAGCACTCAGCCCCTTCTCCTTCAGTATCTCTGACCGAGGGACCATTTTGTTCATTCAAAGCCTCTTCCCTCCTGAAGCTTATAATCTAGTTTGGGAACAAAACAAAGAGATGAGTCATTAAGAAACAGCATCAGACCTGGGCGGCAGCACAAAGCAACGTCAAGGCTGTCCAGGCTTAACCGGCTGAGGAGCAGTTCTCCAATAATTCAGAGCAAGAGAGAAATCTCGATGGTCTGGAGTGGCCATGAGGATGTCTGGGTAGAAGGTAGGACCTGATCCAAGGGTGGATGGAATTTTTTTCTTTATGAAGAGATGGGCAGCCAACATTCACAACATGCCCAGTAGACACAGAGTCTCAGAGGAGGAGTGTGCCTGGTGACCTCAGGGACAGTAGGGCCACATCTGAGCTGTACCCAGAGATGAGTTGTGCAAAATAAGACTGAAAAGACAGGTTAGGGACAAACTGTGAGGGGCCTAGAATGCCAGACTATGGGGTTCAGAAGCCAGCCTAAGTGTGAGCAGCTAGCATGACCCTCTACTTGGATGTGTAACAGAGATTAGCAGTTAAGACCTCAGCCTCAGTTTCTCACCCTTTAAAATGGGCATAATAACAGTGCCTAACTCATGGTAATATATATACATGGTAATATATATACATATATATATACAACAGTGCCTAACTCATGGTAATATATATACAATATATATTATATGTATATCAAAATACATACATTTATATAGCTTATATATCTAAGCTAATATATACAGTATATATGTATATATACTGCTAATATATAATATGATATATTATATAGCTTAGAACAGGGGGCCTGGCAAGTAATAAGTTTTAGGTATGTTATTATTTTCTTATCTTTGGTGAGATTCATCAACCCACCTGAGGAGTTTCATGCTCTTTGGACATGGCTAAACAGGCATATTTAATTCATTCTTTGGATTTTATAGACAAAATAAGTATGATTCTCTTGGCCCACGACAGCTAGACATCTGTTTCCTAACTGTACCCCAAAGAGAAAGACGGCATCGGGCGGAATAAAGGTCAGCAATCTGAGCGCCACCGAGCAGCCAGCCGCAGTGCGGAGTCTTGCGTCTTCCGCGCCCTTCCCCTGGCAGCCGGGAACTGAGAAGCCTGCCCATTAGAGCGCCCGAAACAGTGATTAAGATGGACATCCTCTGAAACAAATCGGAAACTTTTTCTAAAGGGGGAAAAGGCTGAACTTCCACAGTATAAATATTACTAGATGGCCTCGGGCTCAGATGCCATTTACAAACTCCTCAAGCTGCGCTCTGGCAATTTATGACATTTAACAGAGCCACTGGAGAGAGCTTCGGTCCTGCCTCCGCTCCGGAGCCAAATATTAGCCTCCTTGTGTTAATGAGGCCGAGTCAGGGAAGAATAAGACAGGAGATCATTTGAGTGACTTTGCTTGTTAACTTTCAGCCCCTTCTCTCCCCCAGCACTCCTCTCCTCTCTCCCCGTTCCAGAGAAAGCTGGGCGCTCTCAGGGCGAGGATTCAGCGCGCCCCCTTCCGCAGGCGCCAGTGCTGGAGCCGTTCATGGCTCTCCACCACCCCAAGTGTCGTGGGCTGCTCTATCCCCAGAGCTCTGTCTCCACTAACCTCCCTCACTCCAGCCTGGAAAGGGGTGTGGCTCTGCTGAAAACAACTTCCAGGCCTCCAGCATGGGAAGATCTGAACTCCTACAACAACATGTTCTGACCAAGGTCCACATCCGGACAGGAGGCTACTCATTTGTATCAGCCACATACGCCTCTCCTACGCTCCAGCCCTGACCTTCTCCTGGGCAGGGCAGTTACGCTCTCCAGGCTTAGGGTCATCAGATTTAGCAAAAATGAATAATTTTTAATATGTATTCCCGTGCAATATTTTTGATATACTAAAATGTTTTTCTTTGTACATTTGAAATTCAGATTTGATTGAGCATCCTGCTATTTATCTGGCAGCTCTATCGAGACCTCAGTTTCCTCATCTCTAGATGGAATATTAAACTAGATCAGTGATTTTCAGACTTTTTAAAGAATGAAGGTCTCCTGTCAAAAAAAAAAAAAAGTCTTGGGGACTTCCCTGGCAGTCCAGTGGTTAAGACTCCGTGCTTCCACTGCAGGGGCACAGGTTCGATCCCTGGTCAGGGAAGCAAGATCCCACATGCAGCATGGCATGGCCGGGAAAAAAAAAAAACTTTCCCAGAAGCACATGTATGGAATAGGTAGAACAGAGCTGCTATGGTTGAGGCAGAGGTGGGCAGCCAGAGCCCTCCCGCTACCTTTTGCTGAACCCAGGTCTGCACTGGGTTCTGTTTCAAAACCAAGGGAGCAGACAATCTGTCCCACCCTTCTAATCCCTTCTGTCTCCACCAGCTCAGGCTTCTGGTGTCCTTCACAAATGAAGATCCTACAAAACTTCAGGCCACCCATGTCTGTTTCTCTGCCACTGGAATTCTTCCCAGGTACACTGTCGTGAAGGTAAGGGGCTCATCTTCAGATTCACCAGGTCCTGATTCCAACCTCCAAATCCATGAGATGTGGGCTAGGCCCCCCCTCCTAGACTCATGCCATGAAGATGAAGCACCTCAGAGACTATGCGTGCTACGGGGGCAGGGGTGCACCAGCCAGGCTGTGTGTGGCAACAGGGAAAGCATGGCCTCCGAGACCAACGCTGCCGCTGTTCAGCTGGGAGAACTTGGGACTTAGCCTCTCTGAAGCTCCATTCTTTGATAAAGGGTCATTTTTTAAATAATCAGATAAGGTATATAGAAGAGTTTCATGAATAAAAGAAGCCAGAACTTCCCCCCAAAAGAGTACAACATTATACGATTCCATTTATATGAAACTCTAAAAAATGCAAACTAATCTATAGTAACCAAAGGAGATCAGTGTTTGACTGGGGATGGGGTGGCAGGGAGGGACCACCAGGGGCACCAGGAGACGTTTTGGGGTGATGGGTATGTTCACTATCTTGATTGCAATGATGGTGTTATGGTCGTGTACATATGTCAAAACTTATGAAATTGTAGTCCTTTTTTTTTTTTTTTTTTTTTTAAATTTATGGCTGCATTGGGTCTTCGTTGCTGTACACGGGCTTTCTCTAGTTGCAGTGAGCCGAGCCTACTCTTCACTGCGGTGCACAGGCTTCTCATTGCGGTGGCTTCTCTTGTTGCGGAGCACAGGCTCGAGGCACGCGGGCTTCAGTAGTTGTGGTGCACGGGCTCTAGAGTGCAGGCTCAGTAGTCATGGCGTGTGGGCTTAGTTGCTCCACAGCATGTGGGATCTTCCCGGACCAGGGCTCGAACCCATGTTCCCTGCACTGGCAGGCGGATTCTTAACCACTGCGCCACCAGTGAAGCCCCAAGTGTGTTTCTTAACAAAAACAAAATTTCAAATTCATGTGACCCTGCATATGCCCCCGGCTCATGGAATATCACCTCAGAGGTACAAAGGACTCTGCACGTCATCTAGGCGGACACTCTAGCGAATGCACCCTTTCCTCCTCCCCCTCCCCTGCATCCAAATCCTATTGATTCTGTCTCCCACGTCTCTGATACCTCTCCCCCTTCTTCTACCTCCACCATCCTCACCTGGGTCAGACACTGCCCTGTCCTTCCTGGACCACTGCCGCAGCCTCCTGATGGACTCCACACTCCCCAGTCTTGCTCATGTCTCTTAGTTACACTTCAGCTAGAGTGATCTTTTTAAATGCAAATATAATCATGTCCCTCTTCTGCTTAAACCTTAAGGTGGTTCCCCACTGTCCTTGGAACAAGACACAAACTCTCTACCATGGCCTCCAAGACCCACATGATCTGGCCCTTACCCACCTGTCCAGCCACGGCCTGCACCACTCTTGTTTTCTCTGTTCCAGCCACTTTGAACTTCTTTGTTTTTTTGTTTTTTTGGGTTTTTTTTCGGTACACAGGCCTCTCACTGTTGTGGCCTCTTCCGTTGCGGAGCACAGGCTCCGGACGCGCAGACTCAGCGGCCATGGCTCACAGGCCCAGCCACTCCGCGGCATCCTCCCGGACCGGGGCACGAACCCGCGTCCCCTGCATCGGCAGGCGGACTCTCAACCACTGCGCCACCAGGGAAGCCCTGGACTTCTTTATATGGACTGTGATCCTTCTCAACCCCAGCTCTTCCTATGTCTCCCATAAGCTATTCCCTCCGCCTGAAAGAGTCTCTACCATCATCCTCTAGGCAGCTCATCCTCTGGGTTTCAGTAGAACTATCACTTTCCTGGAGAAGCTTAATTAATTCTCTAGACAAAGTCTGACCCCCCATTTTAAGTCTCCAGTGCATCTCCAGTGGCAGAGCTTGGCTTAGCTCCCTGTTGTACCGGCTCCCATTCTGACGACTGTTCCACCAGGCTGATCACCATCACAAGCCCTGCAGGGGCAGCTGGTATTCAAATGCCACCTCTTTGGTGCAGACGCACACTTGTATAAGCTTCTGGAAAGGAACTTTACAATATGGATCATGAGCCTTTAAAATATCTGTACTTTCCTAGGACAAGGAAAGAATGTGTCGATGAGTGGTCTTTTTGATAATTATCTTTTTCATTGTAAATGAACACCTTCCCTTTCTGAGTTTAATGTTTATGCTCTCTAACCCACTATCTCCACTTAGGAAACACATCCTAAGGAAAAGATCTAAATGCTGAAGAAAAGTCTGTGGAGAAAAATGTTCATATGAAATAGAAAAAAGTGAGATAGCCAAAGTATGATTATGGTGAAGTAAATTAAGATGTATCCATAGATTAGAATATTAAACAGTAATTTTGAAAAGCTGTTGCATGTTTATGGTTTTTAATGATAGGGTGATTAAGTGAAAAGGTAGGGTTTAAGTGAAAAGGTAGGGTTTATTTTACCTATTCCATTTTATTACATCTAATATAACTTAGAAATGTCCCACTAAAACCGTCTCTAATTTGGGAAGGAAACTGACACAAGATAGCCAAGAATTAGACTTGTGGAAGAGAATGACAGTGGCAGATCATCATTATTATTATTTAGCTGAAATAATATCCATACATACAATATACATCGCTGAGCACATTTTCAGTCATATCAAATATCCCTCACATCCTAGCTACCAGAGTCCCCGTGAACTGCTTACACAAAATCTTCGAACAGCTAACCCCACAATGATCCCCTTGAGGCAAGCAACTGAGTGAGATGACAAGAATGGATGTCGAATTCCTCGAAGCTACCCCACAGGCAATTTTGGTTCTTCCAGACCTCTTACCCGAAGTCTGGCACACTAGAGCCCCCACGTAACTAAACTGAGGATATTTCATCTTTAAAATGAATATTCAGTGTGTCCACTGGGACGCCCTCATAACCAAAGGCGAATATTTTTGTCCTGCTCCCTGCTTCTGCATCAGTGACTAACAAACGACTCATCACCTTCCTGTTTCCCTGCGAGGAAATACACGTTTCGCCAGGCGAAATTGCCTTTAATTCTGTCCTTGGTAAACAGATTAAAGATGTTATTAATAGCGTAAAGATTTAGGGAGTGTTGTTTATTTGATTTACTGTAGAAAGTATCCAAGAACTAAGAAGCTGCTTGGTGTTGTGGGCAGAAATTGTGTTTTAGAGTAACAGAGGCCTGGATTCAAATCCTGCCTGAGTGTCTTTTGAGATATTTAGCCTGGCTAAGCCTCAATTTCCTCATAAAATAATGCTCAAGGACTACTTTGCCAGGTAGCGATGAATTTAAGCCTTGCCCAGTGTCCAGCATATTATGGAAGCATAATAAATTGTCTGTGAATGAATGGCCTTAAAATGTTTAGCAGAGTGCCCTTCCATGTCTGTCAGTGTTTCCCAAGCGTTAAAGTGCATAAGGAAGCCTCTTGGGATCCTGACAAAATGCAGGTTCTGATTCATTAAGTCTGGGAGGAGGTTTCCGACAAGTTCCCAGGTGACACCAATGCTGCTGGTACACAGACCAAGCTTTGAGGAGCAAGGTTTTACATCACTGGTTCTCAAACCTGGCTACACCTTGTCAAGGAAATTTTTTAAATACTGATGACTGGGTCTCAGCCCCAAGATTCTTATTTAGTTGATCTGAAGGTGTGGCCTGAGCCTTGAGATTTTTTCTTTTTTTTCCTTTTTTTTTTTGGCCATGCCGCATGGCACGCAGGATCTTAGCAGGATCTTAGTTCCCCGACCAGGGATCGAACCCACGCCCCCTGCAGTGGAAGCACAGAGTCTTAACCACTGGACCGCCAGGGAAGTCCCAGCCTTGGGATTTTTAAAAGCTTCCTAGGTGATTCTGAGGTGCACCCACGCTTGAAAACCGCTACTCCGTACAGTATGTGCTTAATAAGTAGGACCTATTATAAACTTGATGAGGATACAGATGACCGTGATCATGCTTAAGTAACAATATAACATACTGTAATACTATTCTATAATAAATAATATATACTATGCTGTATAAAGAGCAGAGAGAACCGAGTAACTCAGCAGGTAGGTCTTAATTTGCCAAAATGCAGAAGAGAATGGACCCATCAGAGTCTATGCAGAATTTAGAGACTGCTAAACTTTAACTACTCTTAAATGAATTATGTGCAATGCTTTAAAGAAGAGTGCTTTTTTTCAAGGGTGTCTCTTCAGACGTATTCCAGTGTGTAGTACACATAGGGAGGTTTCCATCCTATCTTGTTAACTAAAATGTTTGGGTTTCTTTTAACTGCATTCTCATTTCCAACAGAGAGTGGGAGCACGAGACACATGATACAATAGGGAAAATGTCGAGGCAGCGTTTTCAAACATAATCATGCAAATGTGAAGGGACATGCAGTTCAGAAGAAACAGAGTAAGATGATATAGCAAGGAGAGAAGGGAGCAGGTGACGCAATCTGATGTGACGCTGACATGCCAGATCAAAGACTCTGACGGGTGAGAAACATTTCATTTGGGAATCAAGTGAATTGTTATAAAGTTAAGAGCGAGAAGGACGACTACGGAGATAATAGGACTGCCTTTCAGCCACCACATCTAAGGACTTTGCCCAGAGGAACTATTCAAGTGCTCAGAACACACGGTCTGGAAGCATAAATGAAAGTGTCCAGGATTCCAGTGAGGTCTGCTTGTCTTTAAATGTCTCCACCCCAGTCCTGGAACCTCTGACCTTCCTGAGTATGTCACCCAGATTCCAACAATCTTCCTCAAAAAGGACCAATCTCCTCTCCCTGAGAGATTTATGTATTCTACCCACTCGCTGAGTTTAGCACTTAATTTGCATTTAGCACTTGCTTTTGGACTCACTTATTACCTATGTCACTAATTATTTTTTAATTGAGGTATAGTTGTTTTACAATGTTGTGTTAGTCTCTACTGTACAGCGCAGTGGAGTTCCCTGTGCTACACAGCAGGTTCTCATTAGTTATCTATTTTATACATATTAGTGTATATAAGTCAATCCCAATCTCCCAATTCATCCCACCACCCCACTTCCCTCCGTGGTGCCCATACATTTGTTGTCTACATCCAGGTAGGCCACTAATTTCTAAGTTAAAACAATCTTTCCTGCGCCATATTTTCAAATTATTAAATGTCTTTTCATACTCCTTTAAACCTAATCATTTTATTATGTCTTCTTAAGTTAACTCTTTCTACCACTTTACTGTTTGGCAAATCTGCCACTTCAAAGGAAATAATTTTAAACAAGTCATTTGCAAAGCTGAACAATAATCACCCATTGAGGAGTGTGAAGAGAGAACACGGAATGGCTTTCTCTCTAGGCTTGCCGCTCTCTGAGGCTGCCTGAGTTGGGCAAGAAATTTACTCTTTTGCACCTTGTTTTTTCCATAAGTGTATTGAAAATATGAGAGATTTTGATAGAATGATACAAAATTTCTCAGAAGAATACAACATTAATATTTATCAAGACCAAAGTAGGAGTAGAATTAATATGAACCAATTGTACAACTTCAAAGGAATCCGAACATATCTGAAACAATAAAACTATGTTTACCTTGACCAGATCCAGAGTCTTAATAAAGTTCAAAGAATACTATGGAGTTAATAATAATTGGATTAAAAATGTGAAACTATATATTTTCATAATGGTGATCAGAATCATAAAAGAAAGAATAAAAAACTGAATTGAAGCCTCTGGCTTATGTGGGCAAATGAGAAATCTCAGTAAAGTACAACTAGACAGAGTGACTGGAAGGGTCTGACATCAGGGAAGAATGCCCCACACCTACATCCACTCAATGGAGTTGAAAGAGAGATCTAGTTATAAGCGCTGGGAGGAAACACAGCCTGACAGGTGCAATATCGTCTCTAAAGGGTATAGTCAGAGAAGATGATGCCTGACACACAGTAGGTACACTTGGATGGATGGATGGATGGATGGATGGATGGATGGATGGATGGGTGGATGGATGGATGAGTGGGTGGGAGGATGGGTAGATGGGTGGATGGGTAGATGGGTGAATGAAAGGGTGGATAGGAGGTTGATGGGTGGATGAATGCATGGACGAATGGGCACTCAGATTCAGAGTCCAAAAAGAGATAGCATGCTACCTAAAAAGGCAGCTAATCAGGGGATAAAAGGGACACAGGAGAAACCCAGCAGCCTTGACAGGCATCAGAGATATCCATCTGCAGATAGAAGGTATTCAGGGAGAGAGAATGAAGAGAATCCCCACCCTGAAGAAAGAAAAATAAATGGGAGATTGTTGAAACAATAATTTGTAACAGGCAAATAATACAAAAACTAAACTCTCCAATGAAAATGCCAACAATTGGGTCTTGAGTGCTAGACAGAAGCTCAGTTATCAGACGTAAGGCACAGGGTAAGATGGATGTCTCAGGACTGGCACACAACTTCAGTTATCAGAATCAGCGCATGAGGTCAAAGCTGTACCAGCACCAAAGGCCACTGGATGCTCAAACCTGAAACTCCTTAAATCCCTCTTGCTTGCAAGTGGGATTAGTCCTTGAGCCCAGGGCAGAGCTGAGACTACAGGTGTGTTCAGGAAGACCCAGCCTTGGGGAGAAGAGACAACTGTGACTGGAAATCAGACAACCTGGGAAGCCAAGAGGACCCTAATAACTCTACTGAAGAGAAAGGAGAACTGAGAAGAAGTTCCAGAAAAATGCAAACATCAAATTCCACGGACCTTCCCAACAGTCATCTGAAAGCAGACCAACAGCGTTGTGGTTGAGAGCTTGAATCCTCATGTGGTCCCACTTCTATGTGCCGCCATTACTCTAGTAACCTGGTAACACCAGCGCCACCAGCCACTAATATTCCTTGACTTCTCTTCTGTGCAAAGAGCCCTGTCCCAGGTTTCTATCAGGAAAGGGAATTCCTTTGATTTAGAATAAACTGATGACAGGAATGGTAAGACTGAGCAAAGATGATGTGAAAAATAGCCAAGGATTTTTTTTTCCAAAATCAAAACAGAGACCGTACATTCGAGCAGCCGGGACTTCTGCCACCTATTAAAATTGATGGGAGGGACCTCCCTAGCGGTCCAGTGGTTAGGACTCTGCGCTTCCACTGCAGGGGGCACGAGTTCGATCCCTGGGGTTGGGGAACTGAGATTCTGCATGCCACTCAGCCAAAAAATAATTTTTTTAATTAAAAAATAAAAATAGGGCTTCCCTGGTGGCGCAATGGTTGAGAGTCCGCCTGCCGATGCAGGGGACACGGGTTCGTGCCCCGGTCCGGGAAGATCCCACATGCCGCGGAGCGGCTGGGCCCGTGAGCCATGGCCGCTGAGCCTGCGTGTCCGGAGCCTGTGCTCCGCAACGGGAGAGGCCACAACAGTGAGAGGCCCACGTACCAAAAAAATAAATAAATAAATAATAAATAAAAATAAAATTGATGGGAATGGTCCATTTGGACTCACGGATATACCACTTGCTGCAATCAAAGCGCCACAGTCTGCAGAAGGCACTTCCCTTTCCAGCCCAGGTCCAGTCCTCTTATGCCCTCATCCAAGTTGGCCTCCGTGGCTGAGCCTCTCTCCAGCCAAAAAGGCAAAGCTGAAGAGCTGAGGTCACTGACTCGGTGCCCCGGGATGGAGGCAGCTTGCTCTTATGGAGGGAAGCCCCTTCTCCCATCCTTCCACCTGCAGTTCTGAGGAGCCTTCTCCACATCGGCATTCTGAAGGTGTCCTCTGATGTGCAGTGGCATAGACTGAGCAGCTGTTTGGGTTTTCATTCCATATATTTCGCCCCCAGCATTGCCTCCAGCCCCTCGCACTTGCTTAAGAGGATCGTTTGCTGGGAGCGTCCTTGAGATGTGATACTGCTGCCTTTGCTTAGCAAATAACCCTGGTTTCAAAGAAGAGGGACAAGCTGCCTTGTAAACCCAGAGCCGCCATGGAGGATTCCAGAAGGAAGACTCGACTTTCCAGAACCAGGGTCTGTGGGACCTCATCCCACAGCTCTGTGAAGCGCCATCCGGCAGCATCCTTACCCCTGGAGCAGAGCATCGGTAACAAAGGAAAGGAAGTGCTTCCCTAAAGTCTGGCTCCCTGCACTGAGAAGAGTGAAAAAAACTGCCTGAATTCTGAATGTTAATAAGCTGGCAGTCACTGGTCTGTCGTTAGAGAATAGGAGAGTACCCCCATGTGCTAATGGAAGATGCCTGTATCTTCCACACCACAGCACCCTTGGTGCTGGCAATGATGCCCAGGAGATCCTACCCCGGGGAACCGCTCCTCCAGCCCTGCCCTCCATGCTCTTTCAAAGAAGAATTTGGCTGGGCCACTCATGTCTCCTTCCTGTGAAAAAAACTCTCATGTGTGTCAGGGCCTGGAACTCAAGACAGAGCAACTTTATTCCATTCACTTCCACTTCCTTGAGAGCTTGTCCTAGCTTGAACCACTAACACCATCCTCTTGTTCTGCTCCCTCCTCCTCCCCTCTCACCCTTCTTGGATCCCCTAAGGAGTAAAGCAGGGTTAGGGAGGCAGGACATAGAAACTAAAGGGATGGATAAAGCTGGAAGTGGAGACCAACCCAATTAATTTTCACCACTGTTGGGGACTTCCCTGGCAGTCCAGTGGTTAAGACTCCACGCTTCCACTACAGGGGGTTCAATCCCTGGTCAGGGAACTAAGATACTGCAAGCTAGCTGTATTGACAGGCCCTTCCGTGTCATCCTGGCAGAAAACTGGAGAATGACAATGCCTACCCCGCGGGGCTGTTGAGGGAATTAATGATATAATGGACGTGCAGAGCCCAGCAGGCAGTAAGCATACAATAAACGGTAGCAGGTATCATTGTTTTCTCCCCGGACAAGCCACGCGCACCAGCAACCTGCATATCATTGTTACTGTCTCTGTCACTGGCTACCACAAGTACCACCCACAGCTCAACCTCAGCAGACAGGGCAGAGGCAGCGTCACTCCGATCTGGCTGCCTTCAGCTGGCACCCCTGGAAAGCAGGCAGACTGTTCTTATCGAGGCGAGCTGAGCCCCAGAGGACAAGCTTTGCCACTGGAGAGGACTGACCTTTAAGCTGAAATGGAAATGAAACAGAAGTCCTTTCCAGAGTTCAAAGCATCCAGGTACCCCTCCTTTCCCTTTTGTAACACTGCCCAGTATTTGCAGTTACGGGCTGGCTTCAGACAGTAATGCTGTAGTTCCAAGGACACACTGCATCAATTTCTGACCCACCTGAAACCACGTAAGTGCCCAAGAATATCCCAGACCCTGTAAGATTTACAGACCAATTTTCTAAACCTAAGTGGTTTGCATAGGCTTTGGATAAGAATCTGAAAGCATGTTTCCTTATCTAAACTGGACCACTTTAAAAGAAGAAGAAGATACAATATTAGCTTTCTAGGGAGTGGTTTGTAGCAATACAAGACCAAGGAAAACAATCATCTGGAAAATTAGTGTTAAGAATCAACAGTTCCTCTACAGGAAAGACATGAGGCTGCATTTCATAGAGCCTGGGAGTATATACCTGAAATCGCTGCTGTGACACAAAAATCACCAGCTGAACTCCAGTGGTATCATTTATTTGGACCCTGACCACTATCTCCCAGGTTATGACAGAAGGGACGTGATAAGAGGAGATATTGTCTATCTGGATAGTCACGGGGGGTGGCTGGAGGTCATAAACCTGCAGAGGTGTTCACTTCCCATTACAGTCTGTAACAGCTCTCACCATGGAGGGCATGGTGGTCCTGGGCCCATGTGTCTCAGATGGAATGGAGACACTGAACTCTCTATGCAGCTACAGCAGAAGCCAGAGATTTCCTGGGTCTAATCTCCCCTTTAGTCAGTCAGTACTGAGTACTCCTAGGATGAACAGCATTTTACTGGGAACCTAGAAGCATATTCTTAGAATTAGAAGTAACCCCACACTGCTTAAAATGTTTACCATATTGAACTGGGAAAATGAAAGTCTTGCCGGGTAAGAATGAAAATAAATAATATCCTTAAGTGGCAAAGAGTCTTTAGATATAGATTTTTCAAGTATTTCTCATCTTTGTTGACCGTCTGAGGTTTTTCAAACATCACTTTGATCTTCAAATGTATTGTGGGCTATCATGGCACCTGTCCATATCTCAAAGCAGTTTCAAAATTAGCACATTCCCTATTTCCCCCAGAAGGAATCTCTGAGCCCATTTTACAGGTACCCTGGAAAGATGGAATCCCAGCACACCTGAGGGAGGGGAGTGTGAGGTGAGGAATGTTTAAGAAAATATCTGAGGTCTATTTGGCACAGAATAAATAGAAAAAAACCTGACATGGTTTCCCCCATTGCCTCCCACACACCTGCCTTCTGAAAGGACATGTCCTTTCACAGTCCTGCTAGAGAAAATTTCCAAGGTAAGAGCCGTCCAGAGGAAAGGATTCCTTTAGCAGGGCCCTTTGCATCACCTCCGAGCTTCACCTACTTTTCTCCATCCTGAAAACTTGTCTCATTTTTCTCCTTTCCACCCCATCTTTCTCGGAAAGCATCAGCAATAACTGGGCACTTGTTAGGAATTCAGACTCTCAGACCTCATTCCAACTACTAAACAAGCATTTCTCTTTTTTCAAGACCTCCATGTGATCCCCTTGCACGTAAAAGTCTGAAAAGCCTGTGCTACGTTATAGTCTCTCTATTCCTCAACCCACTTGGCCCTCCTGAGTCCTCCCTCTTTTGATTAACACCCCTAAAGGTTTTCTCAGTGATCCTGTCCTGATTTCAGCCTCAAGTCCCTATTGCTATCCTGTCCCATCTCCGCCCATATATGAGGCTGAGTGTAGGAAGACAGTACTTTTACTTGTCTCTTGTGCTTTTCATTATCTGACATTACCTAGGTTTGCCCTGTCTCCTTCATAACACCTGTGGCTCGACTGAAACCAATCAATTGCTTGTCTACCCTATGCCAGGTGCTATAGTTACAAAGGGAGCGAAGACACTGGCCTGTCCTCCAGGAGATACGTCCACACGGGGAGAGCTAGACTCTCTCTTGGCATTCAGCCCAGCAGCAGCTCTGCTGGGAGCTCTCCAAGGCCACAAACAACTGAGAGAAGAGCTTCACCAGCCAAAACAGAGAAAACATGACAACAAACAAATTATAGCTAAATCTGGAGGTAAGAATTCAGTTTTAATTAGGAAAAGTGCCCAACTCTCCTTTCTGTACTTGGATGAGATGGCCAACGCCCAACGCAGAAAGACCACCAGGCACCCTAACTGTTCACTACACTTTCCTGTTTCTTCCTAATAAGACATTTGCCAATGCACACAAGACCCATCTGGCATCTTCATCAAAGCAACAGTAGGGAAGCAGTTGCACACCCTAAAACCCTTGGGGTCAGATCCCTCTCTTAGCCTACTTTCGCCGGTATCACCACCAAATGTGAACATAAGTGGCAGAGTACCCATGGCCTCAAATTCTTTGTAACTCCCTCCATAAAAATGTCATTTATTATGGTTACCAAAGTGGAAAGAGGGGGAGGGGTAAATTAGGAGTTTGGGATTAACATATACACACTACTATATATTAAATAGATGACCAACAAAGACCTACTGTATAGCACAGGGAACTCTACTGAATATTTTGTAACAACCTTTAAGGGACAAGTATCTGAAAAAATTACATATATATATAACTTTGCTGTACCCCTGAAACTACCACAACATTGTAAATCAACTCTACTTTAATAAAAAAATCAAAAATTTCAAAAGTCATTTATGAACCGCTCCCCTTGCATCTAGACTGGCATGTGACTCTCTAAAGAACTGAAGTGGCACCACACCAGTTCCAGGCCTAAGCCTTAAGAAAGCCTGGCAACTTCCACCTTTGCTCTTTGGAGATCCCTGAGTCACCATGCAGGTAATCTGACTCTCCTGATGGAGAGACCCCATGGACAGAAGAGGTCCTTAGACTGTGGAGAGGGACGGAGGCTCAGCCCTCCCACTGAGGGTAGCTAGGGTAGCCCTCCCCATGACTCGAGGTCTATGCACCATCGGACTGCGCTTCTTCGAAAGAGACTCCAAGTGACGCAAGCAGAGCTGCTCCACTGAGCCCAGAGCCCAGTCAACCTACAGAACCAAATGAGAAATAATAAAACGGTGGTTGTTTTAAGCCCCTAAGTTTTGGGGAAGTTTGTTACACAATAATAAATAACTGATGCCACACAGTTCTGGTAAATCAGAAATAGTCTTGGGATCTCAAGAAGTTAGCCCTACCTACCAGAAATCTACCCTGGGTGAAAGAAAATAACCAACACTTCCAGATGACCGACAAGCGGTCAGCTGATACATCACCTGCATCCCAGTGCGCGGGGAACAAACGTTGTAACGCTTGGCTAAAAGAAGGCGATTGAGAAAAGACAGGGAAGTGGGCGTCTGGCTGATTTTCTTCATAGTGAGACACCTGCTTTCAGGTGTCACCAACCAAACCCTCAACCAGCTGAGGTAACCTGCCACCTTCTCCCATAAGCTACGAACTATGTCGCTTTCATCAATGCCTGAACTCCAGACCGCAGCACACTACTGGAGGAAAGGATAGACTCTACAAAAGATGGGTCAGGCTTCTCGTAGAAGTGCCAACGTCTCATCACGGATCACACAGGAGGAATGTCTACAGGGGTTTGCAGTAAAGAGGGTTGGATCTCCCGGAATCAGAAAGCCCCAGACACTTTTTCCTGATCATCAAGTGTTGCTCAACCCTCAAGTGGAGATCATCCACTCACTTCCCAAAACTGCAGGAAAAGCAATGCACCCAAGACCTGATTTACCGTATAATCATTATCGGTCAGTCTCAAAGAGCGACTAACTGGCTCAGTCCAGAGGGGAGGACCAATCAGAAGCTAGAGGACTAGAGATGCCGCATGATGAGACCAGCCAATGCGTAGCCAATCAGCAGCTCAGTCGGGTGAAAAAGAGAAAGCTCTGCGGGAGGCTTGCACTGTCCCAGCATCTATCTCACACCAGTGGGGACGACTTAACTGAACTGTCAGCTATAAAATAGTCAGCACCCAATGCATGGTTGGCAATGCCCTGGGAAAAGACACATATAAAAACCTACATTGAGATACAATCAACTAAAATTAGGGGAGTAATTAGGGTTTATTTATATGAAACTTACTGTTGCCATTAAAAATTATGTCTAGGAAGGGAATTCCCTGGCAATCCAGCGCTTCCACTGCAGGGGGGCACGGGTTCCATCCTTGGCTGGGGAACTAGGATCCCTCATGCCCCACCGTGTGGCCAAAAAAAAAAAAATGTCTAGGAAGAATACTAATGACATGGTAAATGCTTACAATGCTTCCTAGCCGAGCAACCTTGGACACCTTACTGAAGTTTTTGCGCCTCTGTTTCCTCATATATAAGTGGAAATACAACCACATTCCATTAATTTTTTTTTACATCTTTATTGGAGTATAATTGCTTTACAATGGTGTGTTAGTTTCTGCTTTATAACAAAGTGAATCAGTTATACATATACACATGTTCCCATATCACTTCCCTCTTGCGTCTCCCTCCCTCCCACCCTCCCTATCCCATCCCTCTAGGTGGTCACAAAGCACCGAGCTGATCTCCCTGTGCTACGAGGCTGCTTCCCACTAGCTATCTATTTTACATTTGGTAGTGTATATATATATGTCCATGTCACTTCTCACTTTGTCCCAGCTTACCCTTCTCCTGCCCCATATCCTCAAGTCCATTCTCTAGTAGGTCTGCGTCTTTATTCCCGTCTTGCCCCTAAGTTCTTCATGATCTTTTTTTTTTTTCAGATTCCATATATGTGTGTTAGCCTACGGTGTTTGTTTTTCTCTTTCTGACTTACTTCACTCTGTATGACAGACTCTACGTCCATCCACCTCACTACAAATAACTCAATTTCGTTTCTTTTTATTCCATGAATTTTAGGATGCATGTTTTCCCACATTTTAACATCTCTGAAAAAAAGTCACCATTTTTGGTGACACAATGAATTGGTGGGTTTTTTTCTTTATTTCTTAGTGTACATACGATGATGATGCTTCTTGGAACCCTGGCCTCTTAGACTCGCTGAAAATGTAGGACTTCCTGCATTAAGTTTTTGTGAGGATTAAAAGAGTTAACATAGGTGCCTCACAAGGGGCAAGCACTCAAACCAGTATTAGTTATAACCATTATTAACTGGGAGTTCCTTCTGGACACAGGTACCCATCTTTGCAGGAACACAGACAGGCAATCCCAGCGAAAACAAATATATTCTGCTCATTATTTTGGTGCCTGGGCTTTATATCACCCATCCCTCCCCCTCCGTTTAGGGCTCCTCAAATCTGGTTGCTCAGGGAGACACTTGGGGGAGATTTTCTAAAGGCTGATGCCTAGTACATCCCCCCACCCAAGACACACACACACACACACACACACACACACACACACACACACACACACATACACACACACTCTGCTTTAACTGGCCTGGGATAAGACCCTGGCATTGGGAATTTTAAAAGCTCCCTAAGTGATTCTGAGGTAGACCCCAGTTAAAAAACCCATTGCAGTAAATTACAAGGTCTTTGAGACTAAAGGCCTTTCTAGGAAGAAAACCAATATAGTGGTGCAGTTAGGGTCCTGGAGTTGGCCAAGCCTGGGTTCCAATTCCTGTTCCTCCCCCTGACCAGCTAAGTGACAAACTGCTTCACTTCTCCCAGCCTCAATTTCTTCATCTGCAAACTGGGAACAATACCCACCTGCTAGGTTTGTTTAGGGCAGTCATGAAATGAGCTAAGCATACACACTTAATAATTGAGTTACTATTAGTGTCATTTGATGGCCATTTCTGCATCTACCCAGTGACTTGCCAGTGGAGGTGCTTAATAAATTTTCCTCGATTTGAATTTGGAGACTATAGAAAACCCCTCCCACAAGACAGGGGCATAGAGAAGGAGGTAATCAAATGATGACAGGTTGGGGTCACTCTCACAGTTCAGCATAGGCTTGTCTGCGCCTCACGTGGTGGGAACACAGTAATTATCATACTTCATCACCAGCAGGGTGGATTCCTGACGATGACCACCAAGGCAAAGACCTCTGCCCTCCAGACTCCCCCTCCAAGTTCAGTCTCCCGTGTAGGTAAATTGGCAACTGAGCAGCATCTGATAACTTGGTCCACAAATTATCACAATCTGAGGTATCTTTCAGAACAAGGGAAGGTGAAACGAGGTAATGTGTGAATACTCTACTAAATGCCGGGCTGTGATGTTCCTTTCCTCAGGGATAAACCCTGACCTCGAAAACTGAGTGGAGACAAGGCCCCATCCCCACAGGCCTCCCATCCTGCGTGCCTGGCCCCGGGGGACCTCCAGCCAGGACTTGCCACACTCCAGAAATAAGCTGTACTAACAAGGATACCCGGGAAAATGTGCAAAAGCTGCAAAGGGAAATGAGCCCCAGGTCCCGCTCCTCCCAACAGCATCGAATTTTTATTTCTTGATTAAATAGAAGCTCTGTGGAAGGGAAACAAAACTAGAATGGAAATCATTTGCTGCCCTCTTGTGGGTGACTTGGTATCCTGTCCCTCCAGTTTCCAAGATGAGACACAGGCAAAAAGGAGGGACATAGATAGACTTGGTGTCCAAAAGCTCTGCTCACCTCTGCAAAGCACCTGGAAAAACTGTACCTTTGCTTGCTCCCAACCATCCCATGTGTGTCTGGAAATCGGTCTAGTTCTAGCCAAGGCTCAGTGTACTCAAGGGAAGTCTGGATATACCTTTAGCCTTGGAGGGAAAGGTGAAGGTGGAGAAACAATAAAATGTCTTGACTTACAGCGTTTATAATTTTCCTGTGCTACAATCTGGATTTGGGCTCTTGGCCCAACCTTGGTCCAGCCAAGGGTAATGGGGGGGGAATGGAACTAAAGTCAGGGGCTTAGGCCCATTATGAAATCCTGGACTAGATCAACTATGAAACCAAACCAGGCTCCAGGGAGCTGGAGGGGAGGTGAATCCACACAGAAGGCAGCCTGGGCGGGAAGCGGGCGCTATACACTCACTGTAGCCCCAGTCTTATACCCACTGGGCCAAACAAGACCTTAGCCCATCAGGAGCTCAGAAAATTGTTTTTGTTTTTAGGATTGTTGAAAGATATACTCCCTAGCTGAGAATATATCCAGAATGTGTGTTGAAGTTGCTGTCTCTCTGGAGACTACCTGTGCTAATGAAACATTGAAGATTCCCTTGTTTGCCGACTCGTTGCTTGCAACTTAACTAGTGACGGATAAATGAACCGGAATGAATAGTTTTTAATTATTATATTCTTAATGTATACATGAAATTTCAGAAATCTTATAGAAATGCAGCCGCATAGTCTAATAATCTAAGGAAAGAGGGGAACCTTAATAAAACAGTGTTTTATTTTCTATTATCTCCTTACTGGTACATCACAATACAAAGGCTACTGATACCATTGCTGGAGTTGTGGTTTTAAAGCAGCATTCGTTCTGATCCCATGAGAATTCATGCCTGTTTTATGAGCATCCTCCATCCCAAGATCACTGTTGTTTTCATTCCGAGGCTGGTCTGTGCAGAACTTGATCAATGAATTTCTTTTTTTCCTACTTGATTGACTGTCCTAGCATCGCATAAATTCTGCTTCATAGTCATGATTCCTCAAATGGAGGAAGCCCTAAACATACATCTCACCTACCTAGTATCTCCTACGGTCCCACATATTGTAGAGCTGCACTGTCCAATATGGTAGCCACTGGCCACGTGTGTCTATTTAAATTTACATTTTAATTCATTAAAATTAAAGCCCCTCCATTGTATCAACCACATTTCAAGCGCTCAGTAGCCACATGTGGCTACCATATTGGACAATACAAACGACAAACATTTCCAAGATCACAGAAGGGGCCTTCTCGCTTGTTTATTTGCTTGTTAGTTTTTGTTATTTGTCTTGGGTTTTATTCGACTGTGTGTTTTCTTTTCCTTTTTTTTTGGCTTGCAGGGTCTTGGTCCCCCAGCGGGGTGTCGGGCCTGGGGCCCTGGGGTTAGAACGCCAGTTCCAGGATGCTGGACGCCAGAGAATTCCCGGCCCCAGGGAATATTAATCGGCTTGAGCTCTGCAAGGTCCCCATCTCTGCACCAAGACCCAGCTCCACCCAGCTGCCTGCAAGCTCCAGTGCTGGATGCCTCAGGCCAAACAATGAGCAAGACAGAAACACAGCCCCACCCACCTGCAGACAGGCTGTCTAAAGTCATACTAAGCTCACAGACACCCCAAAACACACCCGCTGACATGGCCCTGTCCATCAGAAGGGGCTCTTGAACAGAACTTTTCTATAAGATATTGTTGAAAATTTTTGGCAAGGCAAACAAGGCCCTTTACAGCCTGGTCCCACCACCTTCTTACTCTCCTCTCTGGCCACTCCTCCAAACATCCCACTACATGGCCCCCTAACTCATCACTTATGTTGATCTCCCTGGGATGTCTCCCCTGTCCTTCCCACCCCCACTACCTGGTGAATTACTACTCATCCTTCAAAACCCAGGGTAAATGTCACCTCCTCCCTGCAGCTTTCCATGATCTACTTTACCCCACCCCACAACTAGACAGTTAATTGGCCTCTTGTGAGTCATTCCATAGCTGTTTATTTTTTATAAAAGATTTGTAACTTATTAATTATTCTTAATAATATCTTTTACTAATACATAATATATTTGATTATAAAATATTTTCTTATTTAATAACAGTAATTGTATCTTTGGAAATTTCATTAAATAATTATTTTTTTAAATAAATGTGAGCTTTGATCCCACCCTAGTTTGAAATACAGTTCTCAAAAAAAAAAAACACCTCCTCTAGCTTCAGGGTCAGGGTGATCTGGAGAAAAAGAATCGAGCTGGGAAACAGGAAACCTGGAGTCAAATGCTTGGCTCTGCCCTAACTAGCTGTGTGAGAGGTTAAAACCTCTCTGTTTTCTCATTTATCAAACGAAGCTTTGGGTCTGATTATTCCTAAGGACTGTCTGAGTTCTTCCAGGGCCTACACCTAAGCAGGCAGCCAATGGGAGAATGGTGGAAACACAGGGTGATGAGAATGGGAGATCAGAACACCCCACTCTCCATCATGAAGCTTCTGGAAACTAAATCTAAACCTCTCCTTATTCTCCCCTCACTCATACCAAGCTGGATAACTCCAAGGCCTATTACCTCAGTCAAGCCACCAGATTCTTATAGAGAAGTCAAGGGTCAATCTACCTAGGGATGGGCTCTCAGTCCTGCTGGAAATATTCACAAACAAGCTAAATATTTCCACACAGTTTAGAAAGTGCTTCTGCATCGGATGGAAGAATGGCATAGATGACATTCCAGTCCCTTTCAATACTAAGATGTGGTACCGCTTGTATAGATCCTGTCACTCACTATCTAGGTGACTTGAGCAAGCAAGTTAATTTCTCTTGGGCTTTTCAGGCTCATCTGTAAGAAGAGAAAACTAAACTACATGGTCTCAAGGTCCCTCTCATTGCAAGCCTCCATAATTTACAACAGAGGGGGAACAGATCATCTGAAGTGGAGGGAGGGTAGATTCACAGAGAGTAGGAAAGAAGTGGGAGGGGAGAAAGGAATCTGCAGTTAGAGGAAAGAGGTGAAGCTGATGAAAGACCCAGGGAAGTAAAAGCTTTCAAGAGGGAAGAAAAAGCATAAACAGAACCATGTAACAGGAGAGAAAAGAAGAAATCAAAAAAGAGGAAAGAGAAAGATGAAAAGACGGAGAGGTTCTGCCTTCCCCAGCCCTTCCTAGCTCTATTTAATACCCCCATCTCCACCTTCTTTATTGTTCAGCTGTCTTGATAAATTTCCACTGGCATTAACATAAAGCATGTGGTTAATACCATCGTCTTAATACCCAGTTCAATTTTATTACTAAAGGCGTCTTTTTTTCCCAAAACAAGGATTTCTCTGGGACCCATTGCATTTTCCCTTTACATTCATTACATATTAAAGGTTTCCAGGAGCCCCTAAATTTCCAATTTATGCTGAAGCTCCCATTTCATATGCTGAAGGTACTTCATCACCATTTGTTATGAATGAGCTACAACAGGATTGCAAATGCGCTCAGCAAACAGCTCCTGACTTTCAGGTGTCAGTTACATGCAAGTTAAACTAAATGGATGAATTTTGAGCAGGAATAATGTAGTTCATGTTGACATTATTCACAGCTTTCCCAAGAAGACAGGTATTAATCAGACAACACTCCTGTAGGTCTCAGTATATAAATATTTGGGCGTCTGGCTAAACAGTGCCCTAACCTTTAAAAGGCATATAGACCTTATGCTTTAAATAGGATCATCAGTATAAAGGGCAATTTAGGACAAATAAAAGGAAGAATTTCTTTACACAGGCATGTGGATGTATATGGAGCCTATTATCTCAAGAGTTTGAACAGCATACAAATAAAAATAAGTCCCCAAGAAGGATTTAGATAAGGCAGTAATCACAAAATTCTGTGAATTCTTCCTTTGAAATCATTCATGCTTCTATCTCTTCCCCTCTATTTCCACTGTCCCCACTTTGGACAACACGAAGCCTCAACGGAAATTTTACAAAACACGAGAACTCAGGCGTCATTTCTGGAAGTTTATAATCTAGAAAGTGGGACATGGTATACAACAAGAGGTGACTAGGAGAGCATGTAAGCATATGCTAGGTGATCGGTGAACAGATGAACAAGGATTGCTTCAGAAATTAAGAAGAAAGGGCCATTTCTCAAAGCAGGAAGACTTGCAGAGAAGGATGAGTTTGACATGGCCATAATACATGGGTTTCAGGGCACAGATGAGCAGACAGGATGGAAATCCCATGAGCCAAGGCATGAAAGTGGCCACGAGTTTGACACAATTTTGAGTCAATCAGCTCTCTGGGTAAAAGACGGCGTTCACATGGAAGAGTAGGAAAATGAAATCATTAGGACCAAAATATAGGAATCCCCCCTTTTTTGAAAATTTGCTTTGTGCGACTTCGCTTTTAAGAAAGACCTACTTATCTCCACTAATCAAAAGAAATCCAAAAAGGATTTTCACTTTTACAAAAAAAAAAAAGGAGAAAAGAGAAAATAGCATCCAGTGATTGTTTTGCAGTGAGCTGTTACAGAGGTGGTGGTGGGGGGTTCCCCCAAGTTGCTCCCTGGGAACTACACTTGTCCTCACAGCATCAAGCTGCCATAACTTTGAACTGTGTCTGTGAGCATCTGGGCTTTATCTCATTTTATTTTTTGCAGACATTGGCAAGATGAGTTCTAAGGTAATTGCTTCTTTGTTTTATAACATTTCAGCTCATGTAAGTTTTCATACTTTCTGATAGTGGGGGAACTCTGTACAGGAAGTCCTTGACAAGCAGGCTAAAGAGATGAGACTACTCTGTACAAGGGGAAGAGCCACCAAAGGTGCCTGAGCAAGAAGTTCTGACAAGAAGCAAGAAGGACTCAAGTTGAGAGCAACAATGTGAACAGAAAGGAAGGAACAAATATACAGGATGCCCTGCTCTTTCCTTCTAATGCACGCTACTGCTGGATTAATCCTCCTTCATCATCTTACGAATCTTCCACCGGAAAGTCCTCACTGCATCCCACACAAAGTCCAAAGTCCTCCTCTTGGTACCTGCCAGGCTCTATGGCCTTGCACAGATCTACTACAGACTCATTTGCCACTTACTTAAAACAAGACCTTTCCACTGTCAACCTGCTGCTCTCTATTTCCAACATATGCACAGTTCATTATGAACAAACATATGTGGTCACACATTTTGTGCCAAGCTCTGTGCTAGATGTGAAAATGAAAGGGTCATTAAATAGAGTGCTACTTTGGAAGACCCACAGTCCAATGGAACACCCATTCCACTGTTTTTTGCCTGAATCCTACCCATTCATCCAGAAGAAGCTCGAGTCCACATCTTCCCCACGGTCACCAGTGATATCTCTTGCCCATGCTGGCTTCACTTACTAGGAACTCATCTGCACTTATTATCTTTTCCACTCATCTTGTTATTATAATTCATCATTTATAATTTTAAGATGTCAAAAAATTTTAACTTTTTTTTTTTTTTTTTAACAAATTCAGCACTTAATGTGGGTTTTTGTTCCCGGTTGTACCTGCTGTCACCAGGGGCACGACGGCACGTAACACCCAGACTTTAAAAGCATGGATTTCTACTATTTTTGACAAGTCTTAGATTAACCCTAATCTCATACACAGGCATAATAAAAACACAAATCATTATAACCTCCCTGAGTCCTTGTGATAAGAGCCTCCCGTGACCAGCCTGAGAAGAGACGCCAGAATGCCGCCCATTTAGGTGAGGACAACAGTGGAGGACATTCACAGACTCATGACCATTAAACTCACCTAAAAATAATTATCTGGGGCTTCCCTGGTGGCGCAGTGGTTGAGAGTCCACCTGCCGATGCAGGGGACACGGGTTCGTGTCCCGGTCTGGGAAGATCCCACATGCCGTGGAGTGGCTGGGCCCGTGAGCCACGGCCGCTGAGCCTGCATGTCTGGAGCCTGTGCTCTGCAACGGGAGAGGCCACAACAGTGAGAAGCCTGCATACCGCAAAAATAAAATAAAATAAAATAAAATAATTATCTGGTTCTCATTCACACGTACATGCTACATTTTACAGGACTGCACCCTCACCTTCCACTGAGGCCACAAGACAGTAGGCATCAACTAATCCCACTCTGCAGTGGGGTCTTAGACACATAAGCAGAGGTGGGCAAGGGGGTAGGGGAAGTTTCCAGTTACCTCAGGCTTTGTGAGTGGGGCTTGGTGGAGAGCTCAACATTTCGGTGGAGAGGTCTACATTTTAGCACAGAGAGAAACAGAGATGATGGCACCATCTAAGAGAGACTTTGCTTACGAGGCCTTCTGGAAGAGTGTTAGAATTCCAACCCCAGCCGTGGGGCAACGGCAGAGTCATAAGGGCTCAGCAGAGGAGAGGCATTTGCCTGTATCATGGGAACATCCAGGTGAAAGATTTCCTGATACTAGGGAGGTCTCCAAAGGGCCCGTGAAAGTGCCCACAAGAGAGTCATCTTTAAACACCTGCAAATATCTACAACCATTTTGGCGGCAGCCGAGTTAGACCTCTAAACTCTGTAAACTCCTCTGCCTTTCTCTGGTCTATCCCTAGAAGGGTCAGAAGCTGCAGCTGGCCAATGCATGTACGGGGTGGGAAAGGAGGAGAGAGGGAGAAGTTGATAGAATAAAGAAGATAAAAGAACCATGCCCGGACTTCCCTGGTGGTACAGTGGTTAAGAATCCGCCTGCCAATGCAGGGGACACGGGTTCACGCCCTGGTCCGGGAAGATCCCACATGCCGCGGAGCAACTAAGCCCGTGCGCCACAACTACTGAGCCTGCGCTCTAGAGCCCGCAAAGCCCCCGTGCCTAGAGTCCGTGCACCGCAACGAAGAGTAGCCCCCACTCGCCGCAACTAGAGAAAGCCCACGCGCAGCAACGAAGACCCAATGCAGCCAAAAATAAATAAATAAAATAAAAAGACTTTCCCAGGTGGCCCTGTGTAAAATAGCAACTATTTAAAAGAAAAAAAAAAAAAGGACCATGCCCCTCTTCTGATGGACACTCAGGCTAAGCAGAGGAGTAGCTTCAGCGTTAAATGCAATTCAGAATTTGTATTATTGCCCTTGACTATACATATTAATAATAGAACTGCAACTGTTTTGAGGGACTAGAGGGATCCCCAGCTTTCAATTGTCTAACAGTGAGCAGAGAAACAATGAGACTTGCCTAAAATTTCATCCAACATTAGGGGAAATACTAGCACCGTGGAGTGGCTTTGCAGGGGCAGTTATTTAAAAAAATAATAATTTAGGGGCTTCCCTGGTGGTGCAGTGGTTGAGAGTCCGCCTGCTGACGCAGGGGACACGGGTTCGTGCCCCGGTCCGGGAGGATCCCACGTGCCGCGGAGCAGCTGGGCCCGTGAGCCATGGCCGCTGAGCCTGCGCGTCCGCAGCCTGTGCTCCGCAACGGGAGAGGCCACAATAGTGAGAGGCAGGCGTACCGCAAAAAAAAATAAAAATAAAAATAATAGTTTATAATTGTACCTGACATGTCTGCTTTTAAGGTACTAGTTACATATTCATGAGACAGTATAGGAAATAGCGCTAAGAACAATGGCATATTACTATGAATTCAAATTCCTAATATAAAGAAAAAGAGCAGGAGGAGAAAAACGTAGAAGAAGAAGATTTATCTCCTACCTACCAGGAGCTTCTCCCTCTATCTATGTGCAGAGTTCAAGCTAAATCCAAAGAATGCATCACTAACCTCGCTCTGCTTCCTATAGGATGCAAACACTGAGAGCTAAAAGGCATAAGCTTCCAAAACCCCAAAATAAAGCTATACACAGAGTTTTAATGTATGCAGTCTCATTAATAAGTTAAATATCCTATAATACATAGAAACAATGTAAGACAAAGAGCAGGTGAATGTACCTAACACCAGAGGCTCTAACAAAAGAATTTATTGGGCAACATAAGAGTGCGGGGGTGGAGAAGAAGACAGTGCCAACCATGGGCAGGATTTGGGATTCAGATGCGTGGTATGTGTGTGTCAAGGAAATGGGAGCTGTTTGAATTATGGGGCTATAATTCCATCTAGGGATCCTGAGGACTGCATAAACCACTTGAGCCTCCAGAAATAACTACCCCATATTTCAGTCACATGCGGTTTGTTCTATGAGTAATTTACGGGCCGCCTTTGCACAGTCTGTCTTGTCAAACCTCAAACTTTGGATACTTCTTTGCAGTTTGATTTGTCTTTTACCTGAGAACCTGTCTGTTCCTGTAACCAGCCTTTACTGATCATTTACTACACGCACTGAGCTATGGGGAGAGCTGCAGTGTGCCTCTCCCCTGAGGGCCTCCAGCTGCTGCAGGCCTTAAACCCTTAAACTTATCCAACACCTGAAATAACACATCCTACAGCCAGCTACAGAGCCCTGCCTGGGGAGTAAATACCCATCAACAGCAACAAAGAAGTAAAACAAATGTTTAAGGAAGCTACGACCACAGGTGTTTGGCAGTGGGGCTCCCCGAGTGCTCAATCCTTGGGGCTCTGTCTAAGTAGTTTCCTGGGCTCCGCTCACAGAGAAAAGCTGCCCAGTGACTTGGGGAGGCTGCTTTTAAGGAGAAGGGGTTGACTTCACTGATGCTAAGACATAAGGCACAGACACCCAATCTGCCCACACCACCTGCCTCCAAGCAACTGGCATGGTGTCTCTTGAGCAAAACCTTGTCGCTGCCACCACAGAGGCACTTGTGTCCATTTTAGCCCATTTTCCATACCTCTGCCTCCTTCTCCTCTTCAGTGCTGTAGAGCTAGTGGTAGACGGTGGTATAAAAGCTGGACTCTTTTTTTTTTTTTACACTTTTTTTTGTCTTTATTGAATTTGTTACAATATTGCTCCCGTTTTATGTTTTGGTTTTTTGGCCGCAAGGCATGTGGGATCCTCGCTCCCTGACCAGGGATCGAATCCGCATCCCTTGTATTGGAAGGTGAAGTCTTAACTACTGGACCACCAGGGAAGTCCCCAAAGCTGGGCTCTTTTTTTTTTTTTTTTTTGTAGTATGGATAGTAATATTCTATTGCATATATGTGCCACATCTTCTTTAACCATTCATCTGTCGATGGACACTTAGGTTAAAGCTGGACTCAAATTCAGACTCTCTGCATTTAAACCACAGCTCTGCCGATCACTTGGCAGAGACTAGAGAAAGTTACTTAACCTCTCCCTGCCTTGGTTTCCTCATCTGTAAACTAGAGATGGTCGTGATGGCGATGACGAGGATGAAGGTGTGGTGATGAGGATAATGATGAATGACAGAACCTCACAGAGTTGTGGTGAGCAGCAAATGAGTAGATAGAAGTAGGCTGCTAAGAACACAGCGCTTGGTACACAGTAATTAATACGGTGCTAATTAATTAGCTATTATTAATATTAATATAGTATAATAATTATATATAATATTACATTATAATTATATTGTTAGAGTTGATATTAACATTATCAATATTAATTAATTAGCTATTACTATTTGATTTGGTAAAAAAACTCCTCTCTTTAGCGCTTGAGAATCAGCAAAGCAGGAGGTGGAATCAGTGTTGGCAGAAAAGTGGTTTTCAGACTCAGGGAAGGATAAAAGGAAATTTGAGCCAGAAGCTCTCTTAAAGATCAACCTGTAAGACCCTCATTTTGTAAACGAAGATGGTAAGTGATGCGGTCCGGGTGTTACTGACTCTAACAGTATCTCAAAGATATACATTATGCAAATGCAAGGTGCCAATAATTTTGATTCTCTCTCCAGCCCGTTTGCTTCAGCCATCCCTTCGGGGGCTGTGTTTTCACTTTTACCCCTTCACAAGTTCCCGTCCTGCATCTCCTACTGGTTCCTCAAATTCAAGGTGGCTAACACCAAACGCTGCTTTTCCCTCAAATCAGTTCCCCCTCCTCCATCTTTCCCATATCTGGCAGCAGCAGCATCACGAACCCAATCTCCCGGCGTTACCTTCCCCCGGGGCTCCCCACATCCGGGGCTCTCAGTGTGTCCTTGTGCGTGGTGGCTGCTCTCCCCACACCCACATTTCCCCTCCCTGTCCTCATTTCCCACCCATAACCTCTTTCTGAGCCACTGAGATCAGGTCCAGCTGCTCTGCTGCAGCCTCTTCTCTGACCGGTCCTGCATCCAGGCTGTCATTAGTGAATCTTATTTAAATATTCTTTCCTCACGCTAGTCCCCTGCTCAGAAACCCTCCTTACCGCCCAAGGGATGACTTTCCAAACAGTCTGGCCCCGAGTCCTTCCTCCCCACTTACCCCCCTTCCCATTTTTGTGCCACCGGTGAATCGGGACTATTGACACCCCTGAGCAGCCCATAAAATTTCTGCTATTTTCCTTGGAATGCACCAGCTAAAGCTGGAGGAGCCTTGTGAGGGTGGAGAAGCAGCAGCCGGGCTTCCACACAATAAACCCGAGGACACAGTAGGGCTGGGAAGAGGCCCGGGGCTGCTGTCTCCCACACTCAGACCTTTCCTCAAGTCTCCTCCCTTTCAAGGCTGCCTGGGATGCTGTTTTAATCAGGGTTTTCCTGGATACGTGCGGAGCACGAGTTACCCAGTGTGCTCCCCCAGGCCAAACACACAGGGAGGTAAACTCCAGCCCCGATGGTCCCTCACCCGGAGATGACCCCCATGTCTTCACAATAAGAACGCCATCACTGAAACCAACCAGGTACCTCTTAGCCACACAGGGCAGCAATGCAGTCATTCCCGTGAGGAAGGAATCTGGTTCTCTTTCCTCTTTGTTTTCCAAAGTCCCCTTTCATCCGGAGGATAAGCTACTTTAACCTTGGCAGAGTTTAAAAGTCTGTTGCTAATGAGTACCGGCCCAGCTGAGCAGCGTTTAATGGGTGCTGACAGTGGCACCATCTACAAAAAACACAGGTAGCCCCTGAGAGAACAGGAGGCCGACCATGCTGTCTCTGCCCTAAAAGGAAAGAAGGACAAAAATGTGAAAAATGGCTTCATGCAATATTCGGTACAACTGTTCACAAAGTACTTCTCTTAACACTTCTGAGAGCACTGCGCGTTGGAAGGGCAAACAACCCCCTTCCTCCTGAAAGCAAGGAGAATAAAGCTTCCGTAAAGGTACAGACACCAAGCTTAAGGGTAAGACCCCACACATGTTCTAGAAGTAGATATACAATAGATTTGCCCCAAAGCATTTCCAGTCAGCATCTGTGTTATTAACAAGCAGAGCTGAATAGTTAGGATTTATAGGTCAAGATAGAAAGGAGTTCTAAAAGGATAAAAACCAAACCATTATCTCTAGAATGTAGGCTTAGGGGGTCCTCTCATTTGTTACTTAATAGATATCCCCGTATTTGGGGGAGTTTGGGATTTGGGGATTTTAATGTAATTTGTTCTACATGGTAAGAAGCTAACATTTGAATAATAGTTGGTCAAATTTGTAGATCGGATTTCAAACATCCCGGATGTCTCTACCCATCCTGAAATGCCTACAGACCCAGCTATCCTTCGCAGTTCCTTGCCAGGCACGTGTGTGTGAAACAGAAATAAGATTTGTGTTTCTAAAACCTCGCTGTGAATCTCTGATCCCAATATATATAACTTGAGCATCTCAGCCACGTTGTCCTAATTTACCTCCCCAAGCCTCTTTCCTCATCTGCAAAATGGGAATCAGAATTACTTCACTGAACAGTTGGGAAAACTAATTGAGACATATTTATATAGAAGGAAAATTGGTCTATCATCAGGCCCAGACGCCACAGTAGAGGTTCACACGTGTTCCAGTCTCTCTACCTATTTTTATTCTCTCTGCCAGTGGGCATCAGTCCTTACAGGGCTCCAACGGGAACACCGGACATGAAACAAAGGCAGGAGAGTAAAGACAACGTCATCCAGAGACCTGTTTTTCTACTTAAAAAACATTCATTTAAAATTCTATCAGAAAGTCATAATGCCTAAAAAATTCATTACCTCTGTTCTAATTATACAAGAGCCTTACAACTAAAACATTCTCCCAATCATCTGAGACCACCACTTAACAGTATACTAGATGCAAAAATCTCAGATTTTCCCCATGGGTGTAAAGTTTAAACACTCAAATTTGCAAAAGAGAAGTGAATTGGAATAAAGACATTCACAGCCAGCTCTTTCATATCCATTAGTTATCATTTACACATCAAATACATAGAGCATTGAGACCAAATATACAGAATTTCCACATTTATATACAGTCATCAACATAGTGCACAATTCAAATCTATCTTACGGTCAAGTGTACAAGTTTAATACGGCTTTATAAACTACTAACAATAACTGCTACGGAACTCATAGGTCCAGAAATAAACACCTCCACGTCGAGGCCCTCGTTCAGCAAGATGCTATTCATTGTGTTCGCAAAACAGATGGGGCAGGTAAATGTTTTCCAGGCAGTGTCCACCCATCAGCCCCCTAGCAGCTGAAATGTGGGTTTGAATCACACCAACATTGGTCCTTCCTGTCTCAGATATCTGAAAATAAATCTGTACATCTTCCACACGTTTGGATAAACTAAGTATTGTGAAGCAATTATACTCCAACAAAGATCTATTAAAAGAAAGAAGGAAAGAAAAAAGACACATAATCAGTGAGATGATGATTACCAGGAATTATCAAAACTTGCTTTTCAGATTCAGAAATTCTCAGGCATTAGAGCCAGCATCTGCATTAATGGGGATTTTCCCCTCCTTTCTTTTCTCGTTTTGCTTAAATCAGTGTCCTGGGAAATCTTGCAGGAATTGACAAGACGTTCTAGATCAAGTGGTCCCAAAAACAGAATTTAAAAGAGCTCTTAAAAAAAAAAAAAAAAGAGCTCTTGTAAACGTCATATCTAATTATTCACTCTTTTCTTCTCCTAACCAAAAATGCCTGTTTTAAGAATGAATGAATGGGGAATTCCCTGGAGGTCCAGTGGTTAGCTCCACGCTTCCACTGCAGGGGCCACGGGTTCCATCCCTGGTCAGGGAACTAAGATCCCGCGTGCTGTGCGGCATGGCCAAAAAAAAAAAGATTGAATGAATAAATGAATAACCTTGACCTAAAATCATGCGTCCATGCCTATTTTACATCCATTTTCCCACCAACGTTACCAACTGCCACATTCTGGGTGCTACGCCTAAGACTTCCTGGCCCCATACTCTAAACTCTATTGAATAGAGACTATTCTTTGTAAATTTCTATGTTTGCTATGGTTTTTAATGTATATAACATATCAGTAGAGCAGTGTGTGTGTGTTTATAAATAAATAAGCTGCGGGGCATGCTCAGATAGTTTTACTGACGAGGTCAGTGGCATAAAGGTTTGGCGCCCACTGCCTATACAGGGATCCTTTGGGGTGTCTCTAAACATTTAAAGGTCTTCTATAAAACGAATATACAAATATACTCTGTACATTTTCTATCATAAAATGGCAACTATATGCCACAAACACTTCTGAGAGACTAGAAGGAAGTTCCAGAATCAAAGGAGTGAACACACTGGGACCACTCCTCCAGTTCCCAGGCCCAGCCTCAGGCGGGGCAAACCGGGAGAACAAGCCAGAAACCAGGACAAAGATGAACAGGATATTCACAGACAATCCTTCCCTACAGACTGCATTTGTTTCTGATTTAAAGCCGTAGTCCCTTGGATGGTTTTAGTAAGATGCCACCACCCAGAAAACGTTCAGTGTGCCTGACACACCTCTAACACAGCCACACCTCGTGGTTGCTTGAAGCCCCAGTATCTGTTCATCATTCCTTCTCTCCTCCCACTCAGTGAAATTCAAATACCACCAGATGAAGGACTCGGACCCTCATCTTTTCAATCACCACCATCGAGGAACCGTCACCCTCATCAACGGTGGAGTTGTCAGACACTCAGCAGGATACAGATCGCTGGGAAAAAAACATGTTTACAGTAAGCATGATCCTGTGAGAATGATCACTTGAGGTAAAATCTTCGCGCCCCCCCCCCCCCCCCCGGTACGCGGGCCTCTCACTATTGCGGCCCCTCCCGTTGCAGAGCACAGGCTCCGGACGCGCATGCTCAGCGGCCATGGCTCACGGGCCCAGCCGCTCCGCAGCATGTGGGATCTTCCCGGACCGGGTACGAACCCGTGTCCCCTGCATCGGCAGGCGGACTCTCAACCACTGTGCCACCAGGGAAGCCCGAGGTAAAATCATTTTGACAGAAGTAACACAAACATGTTGCCCCTACCGAAGCAGAGATCCCTCCAAAAGTTGAGCATTATCTTTAGTCTTATTGCTGCAAAAAATTTCAGATATAATTTGTTAAAGGTAAAAATACAATCATTTGGACATCGCTGATGTTTTAATAAGCCAAATGTGATCTCTTGTCGGGGGCTAGAAGCAAATACGAGAGAACACTTCCAATTCTGAACAACTATTAAAGAGAAAAGTCCATAGATTGTCGTATTTCTTTAAGGGAGGGAGGTAGTAAATACCCAAAGCATTACTCTTTTCTAGCCTCCAATTATATCACATTCCCTCTGCTATCTGTTTAGCCACTGCTGATTAACTTGACAATTCAGGAGCTAAATCCTATTGTTTTTAAAGCCATGGGGTAACTTTTTTTTTTAATGCTAAAGAAGGTTTAAATTTTACTGATAAATAAAAGTTACTCTATTCTAGAGCTAAAAGTAAAACAGAAAAAAGGCGGGGGTGGGGGTGGGGGGGGAAGGATGCTTGCCAATGGATGGGGCGAAGGAGATGAATTTTGGTTACCTTTAGTAATACTACTTTTCATAAAATGAAATATCATCATAAATATATATTGCTCTATAGTTAGTGAATTGTTTCAAAATATTTAAAGCTGTAATTAGGAACAACAGCAATTGAAAAATATTCAAGAAGGCCATCAAGTTAATTGCTGAAATGATTTGTGTACTGAACACCAGAAGTACTGTACCGACCTTTCGCTCTAGATAACTTGTTTCCCCATGGAAATAATCAAGAGTGCTGGTGCTGGCTGGACCACATTCATAAGTTGTCTTATTATTGCAATGGTCCCCTTTACTGTCTACAAATTTGACAATTAGGGGCAATAATCCTCTTGAACACTGAGATCATCCTAATGGTCTAGCCAGCAGCAGAAGCTTCAGAGAAGCTTTGGTCTGGGGGCAAGATCCCTGCTTTGGCAAGAGCCAGAATGGTTGAGAAGGTCACACTGTTAGCCCCCGAACAGTGAGTTGCTTCCTTTTACACTATTTTTCATATTCTCTGTAACCTTCTCAAAGGTGCAAGGCCAACGTGCTGCTGGTTCCAGTTACCTTAAAGACTAAAGAATATTAAATATCTTTAAGATATTCTTTAAAGTCAGGGACTAAAAACCTAAATTTCTGGTAAGAAATTTAAATGAGGAAAGCCTCACATCCATTTGCATTTACTCCTGGCACTAGCAAGGGTTTTGCCGGCCAGAGGAGGGGTCCCACCCACCAAGGGGTCCTTTTGAACTTTGCAAGTTGCATCCAGACCACCAGAAGCAAGTGAAGGAAGGTCAAGCCGTCGATCCCGGACCTGTTAGAAATGGGTTGCCAGAGTTCAGCATTTAGACTCAAGAAGTATTTGTCATTGAATGTACCTTCATCAGTCTGTGTTCATCTTAAACAGCACTACATATAAAGGAGAACAAAGGATTCTGGGTCATACGAAAGGAGCTTCGCCCTGAAAACAAAAAGGAAGAAGGTGGGGGCGAGGGTCAGGAGAAAGGAGAAGAGGAAGGAAAAGAAGAGGAAGAACCTGAGTCGTTCCCTATCAACAAAAGGCACCATCCTTTTATTGAAAATACACTCAACTGTTCTATGAATTAATTAATTGCTTAATTAATGCAGAAAAACCTGATTGTGTAGAACTTTTTCCTCTAAGGAAAAATCCAGCGTCTTCTCTCCCACCTTAAGCCCAGGTCCGCCAGCAGAAGTGGTGGGTTTCAGGGCTGAAGGGAAGCTCCCCTGGCCCTGAATTGATTTTGCGAAATCAACTTTTTGGGTGGTCAGAAGGGAGATGACAATGACGATGACAACGAAATCCTGTCACTTTCAAAATGCCACACTTGTCAAAACAAAGATATTTTCTCAACTAATGTGAGAGGCCTTATCCTCCTCCCCTGTCACTCAGCACACTCTCCAGAGGGATAATGACAGAGATCACTTTTGCTTGCACATCCCATTCCAATCTGTCTCCTGTCTGGCTGTGAAAAAAGCAAGCAAGAACAAACACTAAACAACAGTGACTTTTTTTTTTTTTTTTTTTTTTTTTTTTTTTTTTTTTTTTTTTTTTTTTTTTTTTTTTTGTGTGTGTGTGGTTCGCAGGCCTCTCTCTGCTGTGGCCTCTCCCGTTGCGGAGCACAGGCTCCAGACGCGCAGGCTCAGTGGCCATGGCTCACGGGCCCAGCCGCTCCGCGGCATGTGGGATCTTCCCAGACCGGGGCACGAACCCGTGTCCCCTGCATCGGCAGGCGGACTCTCAACCACTGCGCCACCAGGGAAGCCACAACAGTGACTTTTAAAGACTCTTAGAAGAAGGCTTCTTCACCTGCAGTCCATGAACCCCCTAAGGAATCCACAGATAACGTCAAGATGTCTCTAAATCTCCTGAACTTACATGTAAAATTTCATATATCTGCATATACGTATTTTTTTTGGACTAGGGCATAGGACTTGAATCAGATTATCAATGGAGACAAAAAAATTAAAAACCATTACTTTCTAGTGTACGGCCCACTTTCTGGGCAAACCTTTCCCATGCAGCCTTCAGGGAAGGAAATGATGGGAGCTGTATCTCTAGAGGAAGGGGAGATCATAATGAGCTGAGACCTCTTCTTGCAGAACTGACCAAGTTGGGCCTTGCGAGGTGCACACGACTTGCGCCAGTGGAGAGGAAGGGCAGGCATTTCAGGAGAGGGCTGGCATGAGCACAGGCACAGCACAGGTACATGAGGCATGTCTAGGTAATGGCAAATGGACCAGCTTGGATGCACTGGATGGACCACGTGGAGGAGCCCCAGGAAACAAGGTGAAGAAAGAGGTGAGAACACCAGGCCCTAAGGAATACCGCAGCCTGGAGCAATACGGTGCCCTATTAGAGCTTTTTAGAGATATTAATCTAGTGGTGATGAGTGGAATGGATCAGGGAAGTGGCTAAGCACGTAAAAGAGGCTAACACAGAAGCTTAGGTAAAAGAGAATACCCTAAAACCAGGGTGCCATGTCTGTTCTGTTCACCACTGTATCTATATCCAGTGTGGATCCCAGGGCCAGGCACAGGGTAGGTGGCTATCAACTCACCAGTGAGTAACTAAATATCCAGTGAGAGACCATATGGGCATGGATTCCTTAAAAGATATAATCCGAGAATGAAGAGTCTTGGTGACTTGGACATCCTCTGGGTATCATTCACTGAGACCAGCAGCGCCTTGCACAGAGTAGATACCGAAGAAAGATCCTTTGAATTGGCCTAGACCAGGCTGAAGAGATACAGGGGACAAGAGTGGAGAATTCCAAGCACTGTCAGAGAGAGACTAGGGATGTGCTGGTTCTATGAACATGGAGTGACCTCTTGGGGAGGTGGGTTTTAAAAAGAACCCAAGTCAAGGTGATGTAATGGGAAGAACCCTGTAAAAGGCAAGGTGAAAGACCTCCGTTCCGGGCCTGTCCTCCAAATAAATATGGCTTTCTAGAGTGAATCCACGGCCCAGCTATCCACTTCTATGAGTCTATACTTTCTCTCAGATAACCTGGGCAAGACCCCCACGGCTATAACCCTTAACGCTTCCTTTCCCTGAACCCCAGTTGTTTCACAAACACATATCCTCATACCTCAGTGCACACAGGCAGGGCTCACGTGAGGACCAGACTGCAGTTCTGATTCAAGTCCAGTTGCTCTAAGTCTGTGATCAGTCATCTGGGTAGCATTTGGCCTTGGTAGTGTCACTATTCACAACTCATGATGTTACAACAAGAAATGGGAACCTCTGACAATATCGTTTACTTCTGTGAAAATTTAAATCATCCTTGTATCTACTCTGGCATATGCAGGGCAAAGCGTGATGCCGCTCCTTCATCCTGATGAGTGGAGACAGGGGTGGGGTGAGGCAAAGGGAAGTGGAGAGAAGGGCAGAATTTAATTTTACAGTGAGAGGTAAGAAAAAGAACAGGTAGCCCGTGGGTCTTCTGTCCATCCAAAAGCATCTATTACCATTAAAGATCACATTTCCTTAAGTTACCTTCCAGTAAAAAAGAAATACAGAACTTGAACAAGTAAGCCAGATGACCAAAATATCCCCTTATTTCTTATTTTTCTTATAAGTAGCACCTGTTCATCAACTTGGAGAACACTTCAAACCTGGATAGCTTTAGAACGAAGAACAGAAAATTAAAGCCTTCCCAATCAAGAGTGCATCAGTCACCCACTCCACAGTGGGTTTTGTCTTGGTCATTTTGTTTCCATAACCAACTTTGGGAAAGTAAAACCTGGGTCTACTCTAGGGTTCCTGATCAAGCTACCCATACAAAATGCTGAATACCCAGTCATGAGCTGTCAGGGAGTACCCAGGACTCCAGCAATGTCCATTCAAGTCCCTGCGGGAGGCTCCTGAAAAGAATGAATGAAGGTCTTACAGCTTCACTTTGAATGTTGGCTCTCCATGGACTTGCCCTCCAAGTAACACACAATAAAAAATATCTGTGACTTCTACACACTCATAACTTAATCATTCGTGGCTTGAAGATACAGCACACTTGGTGCTATACAGGAAGAATAAACTGTAGACAAAATTTCAAACACAACTCTTTCCAGCTGAGGGAGGGGAAAGGGGAACTCAGTCTTTGTGGAGATTGGTCCACAGTTTACCTGTTCACTACATTCACGTTTTCAGGCCAGGAGCTTCCCTGTCACACAGAACTACCACCAGCTGGCCTTGCAACACCACTAAGCTAGAGAGAGGAGAGGTGAACAGTCCAAATGATGCTGGAAACAAAACAGGCTTAACCATTCATACATCCTCCAACACACTCTTATTAGTCATCGAACAGTCCTCTCAAAAGATGAAGGGCTTTAATAAGATATTAACAACTGAGTTTTCTGTGGAATAAAAATGTCTAGCTTAGGGTATTTCAGCATTTCTTCCCAGTTACATATGCCCTACCCTGTTGCTTAAATGGTAAATAACCTCAAAAACTCTCCCCCTTTATTTCTTTGTGAATCCACAGCATTTTAGGACTATTTTGTCAAAACCATATTCAAAGAGTCTTTTTCAAGTAACGTACGTGAACTCACCAGAAGACGCTGTCTTTTAAGAAGTTCCTCTTTAACCCCATAAGGAATAACCCTTCCCCAGTCAGTTGTGGTCAGAAGCCCAAATCCACAGCCATCACCCTAGGATCTTCAACCCATATTTCACTAGAAAATGTTCTAAGTCAACCAAAACTATGTCTTCAGAGATGGAGTGCCTCAGTCAACACAGTAACCGCAAGAGTTCAGGGGCTCTATGGGGAGGGAGAGAGAGGACGGGGAGGGGAGGAAAAATCCTTAAGAAACATTAAGATTTTCCTCAGCGTTGCCTTCCCCTCGCCGGACAATGGCTGAGAACACCAGAAAAGTTGCGTTAATAAAACTGCATAGGGTCCACACTGCACAAAGTGCTCTGCTACCCGTTACAATGATCCTCTTCCTACTTCATCTTTCCAATACGTCTCGCAAGGTTTGTTTTCAAAAAAGACATTACAAGCTGGCGAGCTTCTGCTTACAAAAATCAGTCAAATCCTTTCCCCTTCACCACTATTAAATCCATCCTATTCCTGAGCTTTATTCCCCCAAGTAAACCAAACGTAGGCAACTTAACACTCCAGAATCAACAAAGGACAAGGTTCCAGTGTGCGTTCAGGCAACGAAAGAAAGGCTTCTCTGCAAATGTACAGTAGAATTGAAGACTGTCTGTAGCTGTTGATGATCTGTAGAAACATTTCCAAGGTTCTTTGAACAAAAGATTTCGATTCAAGCAAGATCACAAAGAGGATGACGACAGAGTCCTAACTGTGCCTTGGTGTGTGTTCCACTGGCTCCGCTTGGGCGAGTGACTGTGGCCGCTGTTGCCTAGATGTGGAATTCCTTTGCCCTCCAATCTCCACACACACGAAGCACATTAAAGAATAAAATGTGTTTATGTCACACCTTTTCCGAGAGGTTTAAAGCGCCGTATGTTACCACATGAATCCTCACAACACCCCTGTGAGGTAGGTAGGCGGGGACTATTGTTACCCCCACTTTACAGGTGAGGGAAATGAGGCACACAAGAATTAAGGGACTTGCCCAGAATCACACAGCTAGCCACTGGCAGGGCTTAGGATAAAACTCATACTGGCTAGCACCTAGCACAGTGCTTTGCACATAGTAGGTGTTCACTGAATACCTATGGATTTTATTTGACTTATATCTCAACATACAATATACACACAGGAAATAACAAGCAGCCACCACAGAACATTTATCTCCTACATTCCTTCTGATGACATCTCTCCTGACTTTGAACCCTGCTGGATGAAGGATGTTCAAGAATCCATCTTGCACCTAAGCCCTCGGGTTGCAGGGGATCGATGTACACACCATCTGTGGACAACCTGCTCTTGCACCTGCTCTACCACACCATCTTAGTTTTCTAATGAAAACAAAAGTGGGTTTCAGGAACCATGCTGACTTTTTCTTCTGCCTGTTTGTTTTAAACGGAGCCATCGGAATGGTTCTGTGTCTTGTTTGTACAAAAAAGAAATAAGGCTGCTCTAGTCCAGTTAGCTTGTGAGAACTGTGTCAAGCACGAAGATCTCCTCCCAGCTCGGATGGACTTCTACCTGGGAAACTGGACTGACCCCAAGGAATGGCAGCTCCAACAGAGGAGGGTCAGCAGGGCTGAATGTCACTTGCACTGTTCATGGTCTGTGTAGTCATCCAAGTCCACATCAGAATCAAAGAGCGAGTGTCCAGTGAAATCCGTGTCTGGGGTTCGGGAAAAACTGTTCTCTGCTCCCTCATCTTCAAAGGTCTCTGTCCTTGAGTAAGAGCTGAAATCCAGCAGGGGCGTATGCGTTTTGCTGCCTTCACAGCTCTCCTCGGACTCATAGATGGTGTTGTCATCATCATGGTGCCACTCAGGCCAGAATTTCCTCCTTATCCTCTCACAGTACATGGCAAGATTGATCAGCTCACCTGCAGGGTGGTGAGGAAAGCGAGGGTTAGTTCTCAAGGCAACAATCTACCAGCCACTTGGCTTTCTGGGCAACTTAGAAGGATGGGGTAGAGTAGGCATTAAGCATGTTTTTCCACAGAGGCACTGTCAAAATGTTTAGATTTTTATACACAGAAGGAGAAAGGTGAGTGGGAAGAGTTAAACTCAGTGAATGGGCTCAATGAAATTTCCGAGTGAGTCTGATGGTGAGAAGTGAGGGGGTAGCTTATCCAAAATGGCAGCTAAACTACCATCATTTGGCTTTGTGAAGTATTTTATCATTTTATGTTTGCATATCAAGAGAACTAGTGCTTCGACTGGTTCATATCGAAATTAATTTATAGTCCATGAAAACACACCAACTGTTAGTTGGATTAAGTCAGCCAGAAGTGATCCTTCATTCCACAAATATTTGTAGTGTCATTATGGGCTGGTCAGTACGCCAACTAGTCGAAAAAAATTAGGTTAGGATGGAAATTTTGCCCTGAATCATCCATAAAATAGGTAACTCGGAATTGTCTTTATGGATGAGCATGCCTGTAAACATATTTCGTAAAACAGAGATTTTTTTATTTTTTAAATAAAATTCAACAGTGCACCCACGATTGGGTTCGTTGGGCTTGGTCGTTGGTCTACTTCTTTTTCCTGTGAATCAAAGGAACATTTTCGTTAAGTTGCTAAAATTGTCCAGGCATTCATCTGAAATACGGCACGGTATGTGGCTTTCATTTCCTAATTCCAAATGAAAAATGTAGAAAGAGGGTGAGTTTTTGCTTTTGATCCACCAGATGGCAACACTCCTCATAAGTATATAATTTGTCACTGTCTCTTATAGGACTTTATTGCCCTAAGAATATTCTCTGGATATTTATTTTTTTTTAAGTTATATAAACATTCACTTGTGTAGGTAGTCCATGTTTTATTGCAGGAAATTAGAAAATACAGATAAGCAAAAAATAAAAGAATTACCAATAATCCCATTTGCCATAACATTTTCATTTAAACTCTTCCTGAAATTTACATATTTATATATGCATTTACATATATTTACATTTGCTATATAGCATTTACTATATGTTCTGTTTCCTATGCTACTTTCTTCACTTAGCAACATATAATGTAAACCTTTTAATTCCACTCCATGACCACCTTGATAATTGCATAGTACTTCATTATACAGATGTACCATGGTTTCATTTTGTTTTTTCCAATCCCCTATTATAGCCATTTAGGCTGTTTCTATGTTAACAGCTCTAGTGGTTATAGCCTGTTAACTACTCTATTTTATTTTCTACCAGAGAAAATAATATATGCTCATTTTGGAAAATTAGAAGTCTGTATATAGAAATGGTATAAATATACATAATACATACATATATATATACATAAAGAAGAAAACAAAAGCACCTATAATCTCACCAATCCAAGGTAATCACAATTAACATTTTGGTGTGATTTCTTTCAGTATTTTTTTCTATTTATTTATTGTCATTATTATCATTACCTGTCACTTCCTGTAACATTATAAGCATTTTCCCACTAAAATTTTTCAAAACTTGATTGCTGTTCTGCTTAAATACATCCGTTACAAAACATAATAAGGCAAATCCCCCCGCTTCATGGATCCTGTAAACCAGTGGATTTGTATTGGTTCCAGGTCACCATTTTCAGTCTTCTCAGATCAAAATAGTTCAACTCACGCTTATATGAGTCCATTCTGATTGCCCCCAACTCGAAGACTTTCTGTATGTGCTCGGAAGCTAAGAAGCCAACATCATTGCTCCTTTTTGGGCAGACGCACGAAAAATTTCCCTTATTTTCTCCCTCAGGGAAGCAGTTATGAAACGCCTCACCAGGTATTGCTGGTAACCAAAAATTAGATAAAGACGCAGAAGCAGCAGCAAGGGGCCACTGGGGGCAGGGAATATCAAAGATAAATTGTGGTCACTTCACAGCAGGCCCTGGGGACAACCCTGTTTGCTTCAATCAGGTCCATTCCCAGAAAGTAAGAATCTAGTCACAATGTCCATGGGATCTACACAATATATGACTGTCTCTACTTCTTTTGTAGCCATTCTCTCTACAGCCTGTTTCTTTACCTTTCTTCCAGGAGAGCTGCCCCCTTCATGACTGCATGACATTAGAACCCCTTCAGTCTGCAATAATAAAAATTAATAATAGCACACATGTATATAGGCCTTACTGTGTACCAGGCACTACTTGAAGTGCTTTATTTATTGTTGAATTATATTAACTCCCATCCCTAGTCCTGGCAACAATCCTATGAGGCAGGAGCTATTAATATCTCCATCTGTAATAGGAAAACTGAAGCAACAGAGAGGTTAATTAACTTGCCTAAGGTCACGTAACTATATAGTGGCTGAGCCAGGATTCAGACACAAGCAGTCTCCAGACTCCACTCCCTTCACCATGACTGGACTCTGCCTCTCTCCTGATGAGCTGACAGCCTGGCCTGGGAATTAATAGCTTCCCACTACCTGTTACAGACTATTTTTCTGTAATTCTTTCTGGAGTCTCAAGAATTTTGAGGAGACAGGTGTTGTCACTCAAAGATAATGGGTTGTCATGAAGAAGAGATCCCTTTATCACACAGTGAAGAAAGGGTGTGCTTTTTGACAAGCGAGGGCTGCGAGCTCACATGCCCATCCTCATATCCTGCCCCTGATAAAAAGAGTGAAACAAAGAGTGAACATTTACAGTTGAGTTCTCTGTTTATCTGGTTTTGCCAATCCTTGCTTGTTCCGAGATTCTCCACCAGCTGACCCAGTGTGTGTGTGAGAGAGAGAGAGAGAGAGAGAGAGAGATGCCCATGTTAACATAAATGCCTATACTGAAGATGTAAACTTTGTGAAATAATTTTTTTAAAACTGCAGGGTTTCTTTCAAAGTGTACTCAACAATCAGATAATGTCACCTATCAGACTGGTAAGAAAGTCTAATACCATCCAGTGTGGAGGGTCAGGCATTATACTACATGGCTAGTGGAAGTATAAATTGCTATAAGCTTTTTAGGAAAGTAATCTGATGTTATCTATTGAAATTTTAAATTCAGTTATCTGTTGGCTCAGGACTCCACTTTTAGTACTCTATTCTACTAAAATAAAATCATCAGTATGTAAAGATAGATGAGCATGGATGCCAAATGCAGTATTATGTCAATAAAAACAAAGAGAAAGAAAAGAAAGATGGAAACACCTGAATGTCCATCAGTAGGGATTGATTGAATAAATTCTGGTATATCAATTCTATAGACTATTGGGCAACTGTTAAAAAGACATAATATTCTATTAAGTGAAAAAAACAAGTTATAAAGTAATGTGTATAATGCAATTCCACTGTTTAGTTTTAAATCAATAAAAACAAACAAACCAAAACAGCTATATACATGTATGTAAATTTGTATATGAAGAAAAAAAAAGGCACCGAAGGGTTCACTCCAAATCCTTAATATTAGTTTTCTATGGGAGTGACACTGGACATGGGTGAGGGGAAGGTAATAAATCTTGTAAAATACACCTGTTTAATTCAACTTATTGTGACAATGTGTATTACCTTTTTAATTTAAAAATCCAATAAAATAAATTAGTAAAATGACTAATGAGTGATTACTGATATTCTCAGACAACTTGAGAGGATATTCATCAGAAAGCCAAATGGCCCTCTACCCCAAGGACACTCCCAGACAGAATAAAGAGCTTTTCTCTTGGAGTTTCTCAAATGGAAATATTCCCCATGGCTCTTTGAAAAAAGTGACTCCTTTTATTTTCCTATATTTCTCCAATTGCTCCCAGCACCACTGCCAGCCCTGGGTTCTTAATCAGCCAATATCTGGAAAACCTAGGGCTGGCGCTCACACACATTCTTTTGGTTTCCAGGTATTTACTCAGCACCTCCCGGCTCCACGCCTGTGGTAGGTGCTGGCTGTGTCCTTGGTTGCTCCCTATAACGCTGTGTCACACAGGCAGCAAGGACGCTGAACATTTCCTCTTCAGAAAAGTTCTTAGCAGGGCTTCCCTGGTGGCGCAGTGGTTAAGAATCCGCCTGCCAATTCAAGGGACGCAGGTTTGAGCCCTGGTCCGGGAAGATCCCACATGCCGTGAAGCAACTAAGCCCGTGTGCCACAAATACTGAGCCTGCGCTCTAGAGCCCGCGAGCCACAACTACTGAGCCCATGTGCCACAACTACTGAAGCCCACCAACCTAGCAGCTGTGCTCCGCAACGAAGAGCAGCCCCCACTTGCCGAAAGTAGAGAAAGCCCGTGTGCAGCAATGAAGACCCAACGCAGCCAAAAATAAATACGTAAATAAAATTTTTTAAAAATATTTTTAAAAAAAGTTCTTAGCAAACTTGAATGCGGTAATGAGGACACCCCCACCTTCCCCAGTCTCACTGAAGCTTGTTCACAGATCTCAGGATACAAAGACCAGCAAAGATCATTTGAGCCAGCCCTTCCCTGAGACCTGAATTCCCCCACAACCTCTTCCTAAACACTTTGAATGGAGAACAGTAAGAGTATGGGGTGGGCAGACACGTGTATGTTTTTCAAAGATATCCAGCATTTTTTCCACCTTTTAATCTATCAAATAATAAGCCAAAAAAAATAATCCACGTACAATAAATGATGGTAAAAGAGCTGCTGAACAGTGTGTTTTTCTTAAAACACAGAAGGTTGTGTTCCTTACAAATTCAGAAAAGCAGTGTTAGGTTCTCTGGGTTTGGTACGGCTCTCCAGGGCAAGCAGCTGTGCGACAGAACCCGTTCCCTTTTGTGCTTTACTTTCACTTTTCTAGGCTCTCCAACTCTCCATGTCTATTTTAAAGAGTGCCAAATCCACATGCAATTCTCTAATAAGGATACTGTGATCAAAATATCAAATGTGGGCTTCCCTGGTGGCGCAGTGGTTGAGAGTCCGCCTGCCGATGCAGGGGACACGGGTTCGTGCCCCGGTCCGGGAAGATCCCACATGCCGCGGAGCGGCTGGGCCCGTGAGCCATGGTCGCTGAGCCTGCGCGTCCGGAGCCTGTGCTCCGCAGCGGGAGAGGCCACAACAGTGAGAGGCCCGCGTACCGCAAAAAAAAAAAACCCAAAAAAACAAACAAAAAAAAAACTGCAGGTTACAGACTTCCCTGGTGGCACAGTGGTTAAGAATCCGCCTGCCAATGCAGGGGACACGGGTTCGAGCCCTGGTCTGGGAGGATCCCACCTGCCGCAAAACAACTAAGGCTGTGCACCACAACTACTGAGCCTGTGCTCTAGAGCCCGTGAGCCACAACTACTGAGCCTGCGTGCCACAACTACTGAAGCCCGCACACCTAGAGCCCGTGCTCTGCAACAAGACAAGCCTCCGCAGTGAGAAGCCCATGCACCACAAGGAAGAGCAGCCCCCGCTCGCCACAACTAGAGAAAGCCTGCGCGGAGCAATGAAGACCCAACACAGCCAAATATAAATAAATTTTTTTTTAAAACTGCAGGTTATAACTATATCAACATAATGATCCCAACTTTTAAACATACATATATACATGTACTTGATAAAAGATAAGGAAACATACCACAATATTAACAGATATTCTCTGCGGGTGATGGGGTCACAAGTTAATTTTATTTTTTTTAAACTTTTCTATCTTTTCTAAATTTTCTCTAGTAAGGAAATGACATTTCATATCATACACAAACATATTATGTATATTTTAAGAACTGCTGAGTATTCAAAGTCTGTCCTCCTACTCACCTAAATTAAGGAAAAGTTCTCATGATTCTGGATGTTTCCCGGAGTAGCCTGTGTGGCTAGATTATTTTAAATAATATCTAGAACCAAAAAGCTAATATTGATACACACACACTCACACAGATGGCAAGGACAATAGTGGCTTGGATGTTCCAAAGCTAAGGCAGTAAACTGTCAGATCCAAGCTACTTCCACTCCTGGATGTGAGCCAGTTCTAAATTATCCAGACTCTTGGTTGTTTGTTTCTACTTCTCCTTTGAAGGTCTCCACCACAAAAAGAGCAAAGGCAGAGAAAGAAGTTGAGATCAAATCAGTAGTTTGCCTGCATTAGCAGCTCCGATCAAAAGGTTAGAAAGGGGCATAGAATAATGACTGAAATGAGCTTTAGAGGTTTGCTGTGGACTTGAATGATTTGTTCTCCTCCAGTCCCCATGGAGAGCTGGAAGCTACCGGCTTATTTTAAGGATCTGCATCTACGTGCCAAAGTGCCCTGCAGGTGACAGCATCAGATTCCCCCAAGTGTGTGCGTCTCCGCATGGGACTCAAAATCAATTCTCCAAAAACACTGATCATTTCTTTAAAAAGAACATTAAATGCCTCAAGTCCCTCCAGGAAGTAATAGAGGAAAGGGCCAAGTCATAAATAAATTCACAAAAGATGCTTCATTTCTTCGAGAAGGGATTCTGTACAACCTGAGATTTCTACTGACACTGGATACCTAAATCTTTCTGACTAAACAACAGATGACCTCAATACACTTGACCCTTAAACAACATGGGGGTTAATTCACAAAGAACTTATAGTCTGTCCCCTGTATCCAAGGTTCCTTCGCATTCGTGGATTCAACCAAGATGGACTGTGTGCTACTGTAGTCATTACTACTGAAAAATAACCACGTGTAAGTGATTCATGCAGTACAAACCTGTGTTGTTTGAGTGTCAACTGTAGTGTGTGTGTGTGTGTGTGTGCACATAGGGTGTGTGTGTGTATGTGCTTGGGTAGAAGTGTAAATGTATGTGTACAAGTGAGTGTGTACAGAGCATGTGGGTATAGAAGCATATGAGTAGATGTGAGTGTGTGTGTACTCATAGGTGTGTAAAGGTGGTGTGGTAGGGAAGGAGGGAGTACGAAGAAACAGGAAGCAAGAGTAAATACAAAACACACCCCTAGATGAACGAAAAGGAATCACTACCTTTTAGACCACCATGGAAAACCTGATTAAAATAAAGGGAAACTACTTTAAGTGCTACAAACATCACCAATATGATAACATATTCAATTTAGATAACTTCCAACACATCACAAGACAAGGAACACCTCCGTGCTGATCACTTAGGAAATTAAATATAAGTCCATACTATCCCTGTCCCCACCTAGCTATTGTTCTAAAAGATCTTCAGTCAATGCCTGATCCATTCCAACCAAGTCTGGTAACGTATCTAGAGCCCCATCCCCACCAATCTGGAGAGTTACTCCTGCTGCCTTTAGCCTGTTCTGAATCTCTGGGCATGCACATGAGTGTACACACACACACACACACACACACACACACACACACACACACCTATAGGCTT
>NW_020174704.1:1256909-1297289 GCF_003031525.2 Neophocaena asiaeorientalis asiaeorientalis | reverse complement strand
ACATGACTGCTCACCTGCCTCAGTTTCTTGTATGACTCTCTCTTGCTTGGTTCCATGCATCCATCCATCCATCCATCCATCCATCCATCCGACGTTAATTAAGAGTACTCTATATGTTATTCACTGGTGATCTCATGTCTCTCAGCTGGGGTATAAAAATCCTGACTAACTCTTGTCAATCCCCTTCCCCAAATCGAAATATGGAACCTTGATGCCCACATTCCTAGGCCCCGGGCACTTGCTTAGGTACTGTTTAAAACCAGAGACACTCAAAACGGTTCCCATTCATCAAGGCAGAGGAAGCCTCTCCCAGAGGCCCCAGCTGCCATGTATATCCCACCACCCCACTCCAATGCACACGCACGCACGCACGCACACACACACATACACACATGAAGATCTGGTCCCTTGACATCAACCCAGGTTGAGCCGACTTTCCCTGCCCCACTGCCAATTTTACTCCTGGCAACCACCCCCATCCCTACCCCACACATATGTGCATCCTCTAGCTCCGGTCCCACTCATCCCACTTCGACCCCTCCAGTTTAGAATTGTAATTCTCATGGGCCTTACATCAAGATCACACAACAAAGATACCATTTCTTTGGTCAAAATGCATGTATAATAGTGTCAATAATAACACCTCACATAGCACTAGACTTACAAAGTATTTGTTGACACTTTCCCCATTTTCCCACTATCTTGAACTTTCCAGCTCTACTACTCTCAGCGTATGATCTACAGACACCCCGCTGGAATAGGAGAAGGAGTGCTTTGAACTCAAATGACGCAGAATCATATGTACCTATACGCACGTGTGAAATATCTGAGACTAGTTCAGATTCAAAAGGAGCATGTGAGATGGGCAGTGAGCTCACCAGCCCCAGCCAGTGCTGGATAAACCAGAAACTGGTGAGCCACCACAGTCCAAAGGAAAGTAAGGGAGACCAACAAAACAAGGGCACTAGGGGGGATGCAAGCCCTGTTTCAGTGACAAGTATTAAGTCCACTACGTAAGGAGCTGGAAGAAGAGCCCTGGTGTAGAACACGGCAGGATTTGTGTCAGCTTTGCAAAGAACATGGTCTGAGCGAGATGGCAGGTGAGAAGCCGGGTCTCTCCTCGGCCTCCACATGTCCTGAGCACAGGAAACCGACCCTGGCCCCAGACACCACGGCCTGGCGCCTCCATAAAGCACAGCCAAGCTCAGGGGCATTGGCCTAGAATTCTCCATTGTGCTGCTCCCACCCTCCACCCCCCGGCAACTCCCCAAACCTGAAGAGCTTTGTAGGGCTTGCCTTTTATCAGCCGCTCAGGTCTCGTCCCGGGTAAGGTCCACATTGCCTGTGCCAAGTGTCCAAAGACGGTGGCGTCTAGAGTGGAAAGCTTGGGCCCCATGATGTACTTCTTATCACCTGCAGCAGACGGAGCAGAGAGAGGTCACTGGGCCAGCCCTCACCATCCCACTACGTCGCAACAGCATTCAGCACGCACCCATTATATGCCCGTTTAAATGTGCATCAAAAGCTTTGCAAAACCAGGGCTTCCCTGGTGGCGCAGTGGATGGGAGTCCGCCTGCCGATGCGGGGGCCGCGGGTTCGTGCCCCGGTCCGGGGGGATCCCGCATGCCGCGGGGCAGCTGGGCCCCTGAGCCATGGCCGCTGGGCCTGCGCGTCCAGAGCCTGTGCTCCGCGGCGGGAGGGGCCGCAGCAGTGAGAGGCCCAAGTACCGCAAAAAAAAAAAGAAAAAAAAAAAGCTTTGCAAAACCAAATGCACGTACCCCCTTTGACTTATAACTAGAAACAAAAGTAAAGCAAATTAAACAATTCTGTGATATATCAACCCATACAACAGCAAAGCAGGGAAGTAACTGGAAACATATCAAGATACGTGGACGAGAGAGGGGGTTCCTGGGAAAAAGAGAGAATTGATCACCCCCAGACCTCCAGAGGCACCTCCTTGTCTCCAACTCTAGCCATTAAACTTTGAGGTGCTTGAGGACACCTGGAAGTTTGCTTAAACCATCTCTAGTAACCCCAGCCAAGCACACCCAGCCTCAGCACTTACTTTATTAAATTAATTCATTTCCTCGGGAAAAACAAGAAGCCTAAGCTACTTAGGAAGTTTGGAGGCAAGGCTTTCCATGATGTCTCCATGGTCTTGGCAAAGTTCTCGCCACTGAGCACCAGCAGGAAACAAACATAAAGAGAAGCTTTAAAATTGCAGAGACCCAGCCCTGGGATCAGGCTCCCATACAGGGATGACTCACATTGCCGCTCCCAGCTCTCCTTTTCTACCACGGCTGACCTAGTTCAGGCCTTATCACATCTTACCTACTACAATTGCCCCAGGTTGTCTCCAGGCCACTGTGTTGCAGGATAAAGAGGCAGCCCAGGTGGAAACGGATCCATCCTACTTCACATCCTGCCACACTGTTATTCACTACGGAAAGCCTGGTCATTAACTAACCTCGCAAAGCTTCAGCTTTCATATCTGGAAAGTGGGGATGATATTAAGGGTATTTCTTAGGGCTACTGTGAGGATTAAATGACATAACACATCTAAAGCGCTTAGCGCCGTATCTGGTTAACTCATCAAACACCAGCACTCATGAGGAGAGACCCTCTGTTTCTCTGGTCCATTCCATATCCCACCCATACTTAAATCTCTAAGACGCTCTTTTCACTGTGGCACTCCCTTTCACAAAGACCTTCAGTGGTTTATGGGCGATGAAATACAGTCCAAACTCAACCTGGAATCCAAGGCTCATCACACTCTGTTCCCACCCATGTTCCAGCTTTGTCCCTCATCCTCCTTTACCCTAGCAGACCCAGAACAGCTCCACTCCCCAGCATACTTCGTGCTTCCCACGGCCACACCTCTGCCCCCCAAAACCCATATGTGCCCCCCACTTCTCTCCATCTGGTAGATTCTATCCATCTTTCCACCAGAAGCCTCCTTTCAAAGCCGTCTCAGGGCAATAGAAGCTTTCAGTTCAGACAGCCCTGTTTCAAATCTCACTTTTACACATATGACCCAGTTTCAGAGAGGAGAAAACAAGTTAAAGGAAAGCTACACTGGCTTCCTGGCCCCCCAGAATTTTGATTTCCTTAAAATGCTAAAAGGAAAGAGTCTAAGGGAAATGCCAGAGTAAACTGTGAATTCTGTTGTAGACTCCAAAGTCTTTGGGGGAGCAAGAGGAAAAAACGTACATGAGTTTATAAAAACTTAGGAAATCGGGCTTCCCTGGTGGCACAGTGGTTGAGAGTCCGCCTGCTGATGCAGGGGACACAGGTTCGTGCCCCGGTCCGGGAGGATGCCACATGCCGCGGAGCGGCTGGGCCCGTGAGCCATGGCCGCTGAGCCTGCGCGTCCGGAGCCCGCGCGTCCGGAGCCTGTGCTCCGTGGCGGGGGAGGCCACAACAGTGAGAGGCCCCCGTGTCGCAAAAAAATAAACTTAGGAAACCTAAAAATAGAGCACTTAAGACCTTGATAAAAGGGAAAAAATACTAAATATAATCATTTGGATGCATACATCAACTAACGCATGTAGTGTTCAGCCCAAATTTGCCACTTGGCTCAGAATGTTAAAACTGGAAGGATACTGAGTCAGTAACAGAACCAGACTAAAAGTGCTGGCACCCGGGCCTCCTGACTCCCAGCCTGATGCTCTCTGCTCTGTACAATATGCCATGAGGGGAACCACCTCAGGGATAAAGACCCTCCATGCAACAGCAAGAGGGTTGAGCTGTGGACGTTTACAAAAGGATTCTTTAGTCAGGAGGGAACACAGAAAACAGAAGGAAAAAAAGAACAAAAGTCTAAGGGTTTTTAAAGGAACTTGCCAAAAAAAGGATAGAATTTAGCCTTCATGGTAGATACACAATTATATGTACATATACACACAAGACAGTTATAAATTTAAAGAATATAAAATACCCTCTGTTACTAAGAAATCCTCCGGTCTTTCTGTATACCCTTCAAGCAGCTTCTGCTAAGATTAACATCTTAGGTAATCACACTACGTTTACCAAAACTAAAAACTTAACATCAATATAATACAATTAACTGCACTATAGGCTTCATTCAAATTTTATTAGTTTTTCAACTAGTATCCTTTTCTGTTCCAGGGTACCAGCTAGGATCCCACACTGCATTTAGTTATCAGCTTGCCTTAGTCTCCTCTAATGTCCTCAGGCTTGCCTTGTCTTTCATAGCCTTGACACCTTTATTAAAGAATACTGGTCAGTTATTTTGTAAAATTTTCACCAACTTGGGTTTGTCTAAGGTGGCTAATAATTAGAGTAGTCATGATTTTTATGAACCCTTCTGTGATGGTTATTTTATGTGCCAACCTGACTGGACTACGGGTGCTAAGTTATGTGGTCAAAGATTATTCTGGGTGTTTCTATGAGGGTGTTTTGGATGAGATTAACATTTAAGTGGTAGAGTGAGTAAAGCAGAATGCTCTCCCTAATGTGGGTGGGCCTCGTCCCATTAGATGAAGGCCTTATTGGACAACAGGGCTGACTCTCCCCGGAGTAAGAGAGAATTCCTCCTGCCTGACTGCCTCTGCACTGGGACATGGGTTTTTTCTTGCCTTCAGACTTAAATGGAAACATTGGCTCTTTCTTGGTCTTAAGCCAGTTCATACTGGAACTACACCATCAGCCCTCCCAGGTCTCCACCCTGCCAACCCACCCTGAAGATCTTGGGACTTGTCAGCCTCCATAGTTGTATGAGTCAATATAACTTTATTACAGAAGAGAAATAGACATGGATAGATCTAGATATCTATATCTGGATCTCCTATTGGCTTGTTTCTCTGGAGAACCCTAATACCCCTTCTCGGGGCATCATATCAGGGGGTCCACAATGTCCATATGCCATATCACTGAGGGATGTTAACCTTGACCATGCGGTGAAGGTGGTGTCTATAAGGTTTCTTCACTGTAATGTCACTATTTTTCCTTTTGCAATTAATAGCCTTGGGAGAGAAACTTTGAGACTGTATAAATATCCTGTTTCTCCTCAAACTTTGGCCCACTAATTTTAGCATCCATCAGTAGATGTCATCTGAAACAATTATTACTGTGGTGTTTGCCTAATCAGGATTTTCTATTTCTCTCAATCCTTCTACATGTATTGATCCAAATACTACTGCTCCCTTCATCCCCCATTTACCGACATATTCCATTATTTATTTAAGTGTGCACTTGTCGATATATATTTTATTCTATGGCCTATAATCCAGTATTCTCATTATTCTTTTTGCTGTTCAAATTGTTCTGGATTTGGCCTTTTGAGCTTGGCAGGAAGTATTTTTAAGAGGGAGACTGAATTTAGATTAGACTCTGCTTAGAGATGAAGAGGACAAGCCCAAGTCTCAAGTCTGCAGCACGCCCAGGCTTCACCAAGTGAGCCCATTTTTCATTAGTGGAGGGTGTTAGCAAAAACAAAACATTACGGGCACTTCTGAAGGGCACTGAAGGAGCAGGCTTGGGTGACGAGGCAACTCAAGCCTCATTTTCAGTAGGTAAACCACCCCCCCAGTTTCTGTAGAGATGGACAGAAGGAGCTGAGGGATATCTGAGCACCTGTAACTCCCTGCCAGCCCCCAGATTTGGTGTGTGGACCGTGAACCATTGGTGAGAGCAAATAAAGATTGAAAATATCAGAAACACTGGGAGGTGAGGGACCCAGGGTACATGGGACTCCCTAAGGGATGAGGAGAGGACAAATAGAGAGCAACATGGATCTTAAAAGTCCCACCAGAGGGAGGGACCGCAAAACAGAGCAAATGAGGAAGCACTCCTGGTCTAGGCTGTTTGCCTCCTGTCTGCCTCTCAGCCTCTTCCTCGGGGAGGATGCATGAGAGCTGCCAGCAGATAGGTCTCTCCAGGCCCTGGCAGGACAAGACAAGGTCTACCTCATGTGAGAGCTCTACTTCAGTCAAATATGCCAGGAGCTCATCCCATCACCATCCTTCATCCCATTCTTCCTGTCTCAAATAACCTCCACTTGTCTAACCCAACCCTTCCCTTATGACTCAGATCAAGTTCTCCCTCCTCCAGTCCAGGAAGGCTACCTGCACTGTCCACTCCCCTAGCACCTCTCATTGCCCACTCCCCTGCCAAACCCCAGAGGGACAACTGCTTAGAGCAGGGCTGCTCAAAGGATAGCCTGATGCCAGCATCAGCATCACACATGCTCAGGTCCCATCTACTGAATCAGAATGACTGGGAGTGAGACTGGGAGAAAATCTGTGTTTCAACAAGCTTCCAGGTCAGTGTTTCTTAAACTTTAGAGGCATAAAAATTCCCTGGAGAGCCTGCAGTTCTTAGACCACACTTTGAATAGAGCTGTTCCAGATGATTCTTACGCACGCTAAAGTTTGAGAACCACTGGTCCAGACTAGAGTATGTCAGTGGTCTTAAACTCGAGCATGCATCAGCAACACCTAGAGGGCTTTTTAAAACTACTGATTTATCCCCCATGCATCCCCAAGCCAAGAGTTTCTGATTCAGTAGGTACGGAGTGGCACCCAAGGATCTGCCTTTCTAACAAGATCTCAGGTAATGCTGATGCTGCTGAGGGACGACACTTTAAGAACCACTGGTCTAGATCACTCGTTAGGAATTCACACGTCATCTCACAGTCTTATTTATGTGTGTGTCCTATCTCCTCAAGTAGTTTTTAATCTCCTTGAGGGCAGGTAACCCTCTGCTTTACTTTTCTGTCCATCTGGTACCTATCACAGTAGAAATCATCAGTCAAGGTGTTGATAGCCTGAAGTATGTTTGATCTGTCTTTTGTTAGATTAGAGAACTATTATAAGGATTGGAAAATGTAATAATGTGAAAGCATTTTGCAAACTAGAAGGTGCTATGCTAACATAAGGAATTATTTTACGCTCGTCGACAATAATAGAACAAGTACTACAGCTGTGGGCAGAACAGTCTAACCTCCCACGCGGTGAAGAAATCCCTTCTCCCATTTCCCTACCAGATAGTCCCCAACTGCAGCCCCTCTAGGGACTTCTCCCTCATTTCCTGGGCAAGGCAGGCAATTCTCTGGTTAGATAGTTCCTTACACTGAGACAAAATATGTCCCCTTGGTACATCTACCATTGATCCCAGTTCTTTCCTCTGGAATCACACAAAGAATTTACGGCCATATTTATTTTGCACAACACCCTAGGAAAGTAAGTCTCCACTAAAATACTTCTAAGTAAAAACCGATGACTTGTGTTCACATATATCACTATGGGATAGTGGGCAGGATGTTTGTTTCAGAGCACTGGAAGTAGCTATAGAAATGAACCTCTGAATTATATCCACTTATTCCCTTACTAATTCTGCTCCCGGCTTTTACTGGCCACTATCAGCTCCATTCCTGCCATTTAGCTAAATTTCCAAATGCTATAAGTGGCAGAAGATAAAAGACTGGCTGTGGAGAGAATATCGTTCTAGAGAGAAATTAAAGATGAATAGTCAAAAGATTTTCAAGCACTCATTTTTCTATTAATCTAAGAATTAAGAGTAATTACGAGTTTCACCTACTTAGCGTTCCCTATACTTGAGCACTGATGGGTTTATAAGCAGATAACTCCAGTGAAGTCAATGTTGATATCATTCCTATTTCTAATTGTCCCTCTCTCAACCTTTAATTAACTGGGACTTAAAGAACACTTGAGAGACAAAGACTTTGAGTGCTTTCCCCAAGGATAGCACAGGTCACAGTAATCTTACCAGCCAACCTTCAAAGAACACATCCTTGAAGCTCTTTTTCCTGCATGTGACTCTCCCAGAGGGCAAAGCTGAAGGAAATCTATGCTCTAGTCTCTCTTACACTCCTGGTCAGACCTCTCTTTGTCAGAAATCATATGGCAGGCCACTTCCTTTAAAGAGCTCTTGTTCATATTCCCAGCATACTCTAAAATCACTGAATATGTGATTCTTTCAACTATGAGGGGGGTGGTGCTATCTTATATATGAGGTTATTAATGGTCCTTATGAGTAAATATCAGAATTAAAACCATTAACTTTGACAACTTTCTGACATTTACTAGTTGCACCAACTGGCTCACACTCTGGAAAAAAATAAAGGTGGGGGGGGGATACCAGAAGGAGCCCCTAAATTTAATCCCTCTTCAGATTTCATTCTGGAAGGCAACTAGATACTCCTCCAATCTTCTACAAAATTCTCTAGAAGAACATACAAGAAAATTTTTTCCAGAGAGTATGAACTATCTTGACCCCTTCCCCAATGACCACCAATACCAATAATCTCACCTCTTCCTCCCAATCTTCTCTTTGTTGATGTCCCAGCTCTTAAAATTCCCTATGGATGAGACAAGGATGAACATTCACTCCCCACTATAAGGATGGGATTGCACTTGCTCTTCTGTACTTCAGTCCTCCTATTAAGGTTTCTGAGCACCTTCTGAACTCCATGCACTCAAGGCATTCCTGCACATATACTGTAACTTTAGGAAATTTGGATAAAGGATTTGTACCAGTTGTGGAAAAATTTCACACACAGGAAATCCAGTTTAGGAAAATATTTCTCAGGAGGAGGCAGACGCCTGCTCCAACTCACTTATTATTATAATTTAATAACATTAAACAGCAGCTTCTGGAAGTCTTCAAGAACCATAGCTAACATCTCTAATGATGACGCAGCGTTACTGACTCACTGATGATCGGCCTTCTTATTTATCTCTTTTCTTGAAGTTGCTGATATATTGCTGCTTTCGAATATGACTAGACATTCAACTGAAACAGTGAGATTTGAGGGGTATAAAAGTTCTATGGGTCTCCCCTGTTTCACTCTCCCAAGTACACCTTCTGAGGGTAAAGAATATAGAGCACCCAACTCAAACTACATCCCAAGAGAGGCTTTCCCCTTCATTTCATTTCTGCCCTGGCTATTCTGTATTTGGGTAATCAGAGGAACCAGCTGTTCTGTCTCTTTATTCAATAAAGACTATCTGGTAGCCCCTAAAAATGGTTTAATTAATGAAACAACACATCAGACTGAATTCAATGTCATGCTGAAATTTAAATTCAAATCCTTTTATAAGGAACTTATCCTTCTGTTAAGAAAGACGAATAGTAGCAGATTCTAATGGCAGGTTTTTTGTCTGGCCATCAGGGCCCTGCAAGCAGACTCCACATTTCTGGAGGATCTGTCATCATTTTATGGACTCCAGGTTTCACCTTAGCTGGAATCCAGGATCTTCAACCATTTTCAAAGATCTGAGCAATCACCAAAAACCGGTGCAAACCTTTAACCACCAGAACTGTTTAGCACCTGCCCAGAGTGGTGGACCTTACTCAGATTCACACAATAGGCATAGATCCCTTTGGATGAAACCAAACTGCTATTGACCTCATCTTTAAAAATGGGAATCTGGGGAATTCCCTGGTGGTCCAGTGGTTAGGACTCAGCGCTTTCACTGCCGGGCCCTGGGTTCGATCCCTGGTCTGAGAATGGCAAAAAAAAAAAAAAAAAAAATTGGGAATCTGATACCTTCTCAAATGATCTGCGCATGAGTATGCTGGATATCACATACAATTCTGTGTGATGCTTCTTTCCGAGTGTAGGACTGAGTCTTTAGCTCCTACTCTGTGGGAGGCCTTATTACTCCCCTACTGAACATTCTTGTCCATGTATCCTGACCATTAGATGGTTAAGAATGTCCCACATAACTCTCTCCTCATTGCACACTACTTTCTCAAAGATCATTGAATCCAGAGACAGAAACCTCCTGTGTGCCAAGCTCTACAATCTTGGAATAGATCCAGGTTTCTTCAGAGCCAAGACAAGAACACTGCTAAAATCAGAATGGGTAGTAATAATAGTCTCCTGAGAGACTAAAAGATAAGATTCTACTTCTAAAAGATGTAAAACCTTTTATCTATGCAACTTGAGGCAACTGAAAGTCGATGCCTGCCGCCCATCATAGCAGGATAAGCACTCTTCCCTCTTGACAACTTGGCTGTACCCTTCACAGCTCAGCAGCTGCTCAAAGAGGCGCCTACTAGGATTAATGGGATTGGAGCTATGTAGGTGTGTTTGTTATTGATAGCTGCATAATAAATTTCCTCAAAAATTTAGCAGCTTAAAAGGCCAAATTTTATTACCTCACAGTTTCTGTGAGTCAAGAATCCAGGCAGCTTTAGCTGGGTGCCTCTGGCTCAGGGTCTCTCACAGGCTGCAATGAAGATGTCAGCCAGGGATGCAACTAGAGACTATCATACTAAGTGAAGTAAGTCAGAAAGAGAAAGACAACTACCATATGATATCACTTATATGTGGAATCTAAAATACAGCACCAATGAACTCATCTATGAAACAGAAACAGACTCACACACATAGAGAACAGACTTGTGGTTGCCAAGGGGGAGGGGGGAGGGAGAGGGATAGACTGGGAGTTTGGGGTTAGTAGATGCAAACTATTACGTACAGAATGGATAAACAACAAGGTCCTACTATATAGTACAGGGAATTATATTTAATATCCTGGGATAAATTATAATGGAAAAGAATATAAAAAAAGAATTTGTATATGTGTATAACTGAGTCACTTTGCTGTACAGCAGAAATTAACACATTGTAAATAAACTATACTTCTATTTTTTTCTTTTTTTTTTTTTGCGGTACGCGGGCCTCTCACTGCTGTGGCCTCTCCCGTTGCGGAGCACAGGCTCCGGACACGCAGGCTCAGTGGCCATGGCTCACGGGCCTAGCTGCTCCGCGGCATATGGGATCTTCCCAGACCAGGGCACAAACCCGTGTCCCCTGCATCGGCAGGCGGACTCTCAACCACTAAGCCACCAGGGAAGCCCACTTCAATTTTTTTAAATTAAAAAAATAAAATAAAATCCCAAATATTAAAAAAAAAGATGTCAGCCAGGTTGCAGTTATCTCAAGCCTTGACTAGGGGAGGATGTTTCCAAACTCATTCACATGGTTAACAGGCCTCAGGTCCTTGCTGGCTCCTGGCCAGAGATGAGTTCCTTGCCACGTGGACCTCTCCATAGAGCAGCTCACAACCGTGCTGGCTTGCATCAGAGCAAGTGAAAGATCAAGAACAGGAGAGAGAGGATGCCCAAGACAGAAGCTACAATCTTTTTATAACCTAATCTTGGAAGGGACATCCCATTGCTTCTGCCATATTCTATTTCTTAGAAGCGAATCAATAAGTCCAGCCTACACTCAATGGGAGGGGATTGCCGAAGAGGATGAATCCCAGGAGGCAGGGATCACTGGGGGCCACCTTGGAGGCTGCTGACCACATGACGAAAATATCAGCGCTACATTCAAAAGTGTTTGGAGGTTAAATGTCATGATATCTGTAACTAATTTTAAAACACACCCACATCAAGAAAAAAAATAGTTGAGGCAAATATGACAAAATGTTAACAACTATTGAATAGAGGTGATGGTTATAAAGTTGTTCATTGGACTACTATTCTACTTTTCTGTGTGTTTGAAAATTTTCATAATGAAAAAACAAAACAAAAAAATACCTGATCTTGTTCACTGACAAGGGGCCAAGGGAAGAGACTGTATCGACTATGCTAAATCTCAAATGATAACATTTGGCAGAAACCCTCCCAATGTTTAAAAGGACAATCCTAAATCATCCTCATCTAATAGGTGAATGAACTCAGCTACCTAGGAGTTTATTTGGTACATGGATGCCCTGACAGTCTCATCAGAATGGTTCTCTTATGATTCTGTCTAGATTGTAAAATCAGTGAAGACAGAAATCATACTAGACGGTGAGCTCTACCTGGGTACTAAGACTGTATCCCCCGGTACCCACCAGTGCCCGGCGCCCAACAGGTGCTCAGTAAATATATTTTTCAGTGAATGCAGACCATTTTATAATACTTTGTTCTTAAATCTTTTAGAACAAAATTATCCCTCCCAATACTTGATGGCACAGAACTCTAGGATGTACCACTCTGAGGCTCAGCCAGGGCTTATATAGGTGCTTGAGCTAATAGTTTGTGAAGAACTACTGTGGCCCTGCCCCACACTGCTGGAGCTCACTGTTTCATGAAGGCAAGATGGCCTTCGAACCAGGCAGCACAAGCCAGGTCCTTAAGTTCTTTTTTCTTTTCTTTTTTTAATTAATTTTTTTTTCTTTTTTTTTTTTTGGCTGTGTTGGGTCTTTGTTGCTGTATGCGGGCTTTCTCTAGTTGTGGCAAGCAGGGGCTACTCTTTGTTGTGGTGCATGGGCTCCTCACTGTGGTGGCTTCTCTTGTTGCGGAGCACGGGCTCTAAGCACGCGGGCTTCAGTAGTTGTGGCACGCGGGCTCAGTAGTTGTGCAGGCCCTTAAGTTCTGACGAGAGATCCTCCAAAGGTGGACCGACCACCTGGTGTCTAATGCAAGAAATCTCTTCAATGAACAACATGGAAAAGCTAAACCGCTGGTAGTCACCAAAGACCCAAATGTAAAATAGCTGATTCAGGACTTGCCAAAGCTTGCCCTAAACCCACACACTTCCCCTCCCAAAAAATAACTTACATTGGAAAGTGGATCTATTGATAAGAGGTGCCTGGGCTATGGTTGTTGGGTAAGTTATCAAAATCTCTAGGCTCTCTAAGCTCCACCCCTATAATAAATATATCCAAATAAAAAATACAGGCACTGTTGGGCTTTCCGGGTAGTGCAGTGGTTGAGAGTCCGCCTGCCGATTCAGGGGATGCGGGTTTGTGCCCCGGTTCAGGAAGATCCCACATGCCACGGAGCGGCTGGGCCCGTGAGCCATGGCCGCTGGGCCTGCGCGTCCGGAGCAGTGAGAGGCCCGCGTACCGCAAAAAAAAAAAAAAAAATTACAGGCACTGTATTAAAGTAGGACCCCAAACAAATGCCTTTGGAGCTGCATTTCAACGTTAAACCTTGAGCTTTTATTAAGAAAAATTTTTTACAAATGTTTACATTCAAAAATACTGTCCTTAAGGAAATCCAATCTCCTTTCCGTGGAAGAATCTCTTCCTAGAATTCAGGACCATGAAAAAACTTGTCTCAGTGGAAGAACCTTTTCCTTTCCCTAGAAAATGAAGATGAAACTGCCCCCACACACCTCCCTTTTTATCTTGGTAGCCAAAAACCTCAAAGTTAAATTGTGCCCAATTCCAGGAATAAACTCATTCCAAGAACATAACTTTTTTCTAGTTGGTTTCTGAAATGTTTATATTAATGTTGAATATATTATAATGCTCTGTCTTATATAGGATTGCCTCAAATTCCTTTTGGAAGTTAGTATTCATTCAGCAAATAGTTACTGAGTGCCTAATATTTACCAGGCCTTCTCTTAGGTGCCAGGGGTGGAGGGAAGCCAGTCAAAATGATAACGTCCACAGGAAAGGTTGAGGGAAGGCTGGAGGTTGGGGGGTAGGGGAGCACAGCAGGAGCCCAGAAGAGTACAATATAGTACTTCCATGACTGAACTGTGCACAAAGTGAAACAGGAGAGAAGAGAACACCCAATGCAGGCAGCCCCATGGGGTTGGAGGAGGTTAGGGAGAACACTAAGAAAGTTTGTAATAGAAACAAGCTTTGAGAATCTGTCAAATTAAGCAAGGCAAGGGAAACAGCCTCTGTTTTGCAGGAAGCTGCAGAACACCACAGTGTGTTCAGGGACCCAAGGGTAATTTGGTTCATTAGGAATAAAGGTGCACATGGGGAAGAAGTAGGAAATATGGGCAGAGATGTGAAGAGAATTCAGCTTATGAAGAAAAGGAGTTTGGATTTTAGTCTAAGAGACCTGGGAGCCTAACAGTTCTGATTTACATTTTAGATTGACCACGCTAGTAGAATTCAAAAGCAGACCTGGAGGTTGGGACATCAGCTAAGAATCTGTGGCAAAATCCAGGCAACAGACATTGGGCGCTCCTCCTATGGCTGTGGGGCAGAAAGGAGCTAAGAGGTTAAGGTGTTCGGTGAGGTCCCAGCGAGCTTACTGAGCATCTGGCTCTACAGCCAGACTCCTGGGTCCAAGCCTGAGCCCACCCCGTCTCAGCCACGTGATCCTGTGAAGGTAGTTAACCACTGTGTACCGCAGTTTCCTCATTTACAAACCAGGCATGATAATACTAATGACAATGATAATCACAATAAGATGTTACTAATACTGCCTCATTTAATTCTCACCAAACCATATGAGGACAGGTATTGTTATTATATTACCATGAGGATATACATGCACACGCACATATATATGTACATATGGTATATACTGTACATAGTAGGTATTTTATATTACATAGTACACATATATCATATGTGTAATATATATGTATTATATTGTATGTTATATAATTAATATATAATACACGCTACATATTATTATGAAAGTACATATTACCACATGAGGGTATTATATATTGTACTACTATCTGCCTAAGCACACTGGAAATGCTCCACAAATGTCAGCTCTTATCAGTATTATTTTGACTATAGGCAAGACACAGCTCTGGGTGCTGGGATCCTGGGACTAACAGAACAGACAAGGTCACTGCTCTCATGGAGTTTACATCCCATGGAGAGATGATAAACAAATCAATCAATAAATAAGAAAGCATCAGCCAGTGATAAGTGCAATGCAGAGAATTAAAGTAAGGTGATGTGATAGAGGGTGACTGACAGCTGTGTTAGACTGGGTGGTCAGGGAAGGCCTCTCTGTGGAGCTGAAATTTACCCAGAGACATGAATGTCGAGAAGGATCTACCGATGCACAGATCTGGAGACCGGGAATTCCAGGCAAGGGAAACAGCTAAGACAAGTGCCCCAGGGTTAGCATAAGCTTGGTGTGTTTGTGAAGCGGAGAGAAGACAAGGATGGCTGGCCCACAGTGGGCAAGAGGTGAGGGTTAAGAAATAAGATTGGAAAGAAGGCAGGGCCCAGGCAGTCTAGGGCTTTGAAAGCCAGGTGGAAGACAACAGAGAAGGAGAAATCTAGAAGGACTTTTGGCACCCAGCTTGAATAACTGAATGGAGGATGGTGCCATTCACAGAGAGAGGCCACAGGAGGGGATGCTGGTTCGGTGGGAGGCTGAGGGGTTTTCTGTTTGGGGATGTGCTGAATCTCACGTGGTTGTGGGACGTCTAAGTGAAGATACAGAAAACAGCTGGATTCAGGAGATGAATAGAGGGTGGGGGGCTTGACTTCTGAGACCAATCAACATTTAAGGAACCTAAAAAGGGGAGCAGGGAAAAAGGGTCAGAGAGAGCCAATGAGTAAGATAAAGGCTAAAAAGTGTTCGGCAATGATTTCTGGGTCCTCCTAGACTACTTCCATTCAAATCCATGATAGCTGGGTGTTCCCAGACAAGTTTCCTCTTTGTGCCTAAGTTTCCCCACGGACAGGATCACTGTGAGTAGTAAATGACTTAATACATGGAAAGTATGCACCTGCATGTGTTAGAAGGTCACACACACACACACACACACACACCCCCAGCCAACAATCCCACGACACCTGAAACAGCAGGAGACTAATGCCTCCTCATCTCATGCCCGGAAATGGAGTTGAAGTGGAGGATGAAGCCTCCGGGGGAAGAGGAAGCCTGAATCCTCTGTACTTCAACACACCCAAGAAATGTCATTTCCATCAGCCTTACAGCAGGGAAGAGACTCCTCAAAGCCTCTCCTTCAGGTAAAAGTTTCCTACTTCTAAAAATCCAAAATTAAAAACTAAAATAAAGAAAAGTTTCTCTTTCCCTGCTGCCACCAAGCTGGCGGGTGTATTCCAGTTTCAGCTCCACCTGTAACCTACAGCCATGGCTGAGGAAGGCATTGATTTGCTGCTGGAAGGCGTAACGGATGTTAACAACACTTTACGGGAGGTACCGAAGACCACCCTCACCCACCGATGGCCTCGCACGTGGAATTCGGGAAGCTGCCAAAGCCTTAGACCAGCGCCAAGCCCATCGTTGTGTGCTCGCGTCCATCTTCGTGTGATGAGCCTGTGTGGGTCAAGCCGGTGGAGGCTGTTTGTACTGAACACCAAATCAACCTAATTCAAGTTGATGACAACAAGAAACTAGGGGAATGAGGGGGCCTCTGTAAAACTGACAAGAGAGGGAAGCTCCGTAAAGTGGTTGCTGCACTTGCGTGGTGGCCAAGGACTAAGGCAAAGAGTCTCAGTCAGGCCGAGGATGTCACTGAGAACTACTTCAAATGCAAGAAATGAACAAATAGGGCTTCCCTGGTGGCGCAGTCGTTGAGAGTCCGCCTGCCGATGCAGGGGACATGGGTTCGTGCCCCGGTCCGGGAGGATCCCACATGCCGCGGAGCAGCTGCCCCCGTGAGCCATGGCCGCTGAGCCTGCACGTCCTGAGACTGTGCTCCGCAGCGGGAGAGGCCACAACAGTGAGAGGCCCGCGTACCGCAAAAAAAAAAAAAAGAAATGAACAAATAAAAAAACTTGGCTCTTGAAAAATAATAATAATTAATAACTAAAAGGCCAAAAGAAAAATAAGTCTTTTAAGAAGGCAGGCAATAAGATCTGGCTTTAATAAGATCTGGCAATAAGGCAGGGTGTTATTTACCCTTTCAAGAGCGCTCTGCAGACAGGTGGGTTGGGGGCCAGGGGTCAGGATACAGTGGTTCATGATGTAAATGGGAGATAAGTGAAGAGAATGACTACTGGTTCATTTCATAAAAAGCTTCTGTGTGAAGGGAAGGCAAGAGACAGGACAGAAGTGGAGTGGTATTTTTTTTAACTTTTTTTAAATTGAAGTATAATTGATTTACAATGTTGTGTTAGTTTCAGGTGTACAGCAAAGTGATTCAGTTATATATATTCTTTTTCAGATTCTTTTCCCTTATAGGTTATTACAAAATAATGAGGTATGGAGTGGTATCTTTTTTAGACAGGGAAGACTTATATGGTAAGTAGAAGGAGGCTGTAAAGAAATAAGGGTTGAGGGAGATCAGCTCGGTGCTTTGTGACCGCCTGGAAGGGTGGGATAGGGAGGGTGGGAGGGAGGGAGACGCAAGAGGGAAGACATATGGGAACATATGTATATGTATAACTGATTCACTTTGTTATAAAGCAGAAACTAACACACCATTGTAAAGCAATTATACTCCAATAAAGATGTAAAAAAAATTAAAAATAAAACGTATTATTAAAAAAAAAAGAAAGAAGGGTTGAAAGAGGGAAGAGATAACTTGAGGGGAAGGGGTGGAGGGGATGGAACTGAGTGCAGCGAGGAGAGGGAGGCCTCCCAGCTGCCCGGAGCACTGCCAGATGCAGACCACGAGGGCTGGGCTGTGGGATGGAGGACCCTGGGGAGATAGCAGCTTCCCTGATGGATCTCAGGCTAGGCTGAGTGGGAGGGAAGTAAATTTGGGAAGGAGCAAATGAAATAATAGGGTGGGGGGAAGGGGAAGAAGGAAGAAGCCTGAGGTCTGGAGGCATCAATGCTCAAGTGTGGGAGTGAGGTGGGCTAAGATATGTTGATTGGTTCACCAAGGACCAAGCAACTGACTTAATGTACTAGGATACATCAAGTCACCATTTAATTATAATTCCTCCCGAGTTAGGCAGTCTAGTCAATGAATTTTGTCAAATTCAGTCAAATCAGCCCAAAAGAACACTGTTGGGACTCAGGGCAGGCCACTCAAAACATGTCACAGTGGCATATCGATTATTTTGAATTAAAGTCACTTAAGAAATGGCCAATGCAAGATGGACACTCTGACCCTCCTCCCTGTCTTCCTGAAAACAGGAAACCAATCTCCCATGTGGAAGGTGCACTCCCTGCCTCTGGAAGTAGAAGGACACCCTTACCACTCGGAGACAGGGAATTCAGGGCTGAGAAGCCTGTATAAACAAACCTCATTATGTCTTTAATTGACTACCCCAAGCCCAAACCCTGCTTAGATTCTTCACTAATTGAGCACCCAAAACCCAAGTTTCTCTGTCCTGTCAATTCCTCGCATATTGTTTCTTTGTCTAAAAAATATAAAAGCTCCCTTCCTTGCCACTTCTTAGGTACCATTTCTATCAGACCTGCATGTTCGCAAATGAAAATTTCTTTTTCTCCTGTAACTGTCTTGTGTGTTAGTCCAGCCACAAGAACTAGAGAGGAGTGGAAAGGGAAAGTTCCCCAATCCCACGACACAAATGCGGAGGGTTTCCATATCTGGCGACCCAGGAAAAGCACTGAGCCTTCTCATTCTGTGTTCATCCCTAACACATACATACCTACATAAGATTTCAGAATCTATTGTCTACATGGCACTATCTTGTGAATCTTTTTCCTTTTTTCTTTTATTTTAATCATTCAGGAATTGGAACCCTGAAAATTTAAACACAAAGTCACTTTTCTCAGGGAAGAAACAGCTGGAACACCCCCAGGATAAAGCAAAAAACAGACTGCTTCTGTCAGAATTGCATCAACCAATTTGTGTTGCTAAATAAGCCACAAAGATTTCCAAGAACTCAGCACTGATTAGCATTTCATTTTAATCTGCTAAAAGTCACTTCTTTTTGTTTTCGTGAATAATCAACATATTTTTACCAACTGAGATAGCAACAGTGAACCTGGAAAAGAAATGAGCCACAACTGCCTCTTCCCCATAACGATGCAAACACTTTATTTATTTATTTATTTTTGGCTGCACCGCAGGGCATGTGGGATCTTAGCTCCCAGACCAGGGATGGAACCCGTGCCCCCTGCCATGGAAGCGTGGAGCCATAACTACTGGACCGCCAGGGAAGTCCTGCAAACACTTTAGGATGAGCAGGGCTTGACCTCCCCCAATCCCTGGTTCTTTAAGATGGCCAGGCCCCCAGGCCTCCATTGCTCCCTCTTTCTGGAAGTCTGGAATGGATGGGATGCCTGAAGAGAAGAGCTGCTGCTCTCTGAGCATCTGATCTAATGGTCCTCTCCATTAGCAACTACAAGCAATTTAGAGTTACTGAATAATACGTAAGGATCTTTCAGAGTAGATCAGTTCACTTCAGTTAGCATCGGATTCCGAGATGAAGTTGTAAAAAGCTTAAGCACTCACGGGGACCCAATCAATACAGGTAAAAATAGAATTTATGGTTTCCAGGCCAAATTATTACTATTCTTGCAGGTGATTTTAACAAACCACCAATGCAAATATACAGAAGTTGTCCTGCAGCAAAAGAAACGCGTTGTCATTAGCTGCACAGCCCGAGACCGGTCCCCTCGTCTCTCTGACCCTCATTTGGCTTTCCCTTCTGTGAAATAACTATCTCTCAGGGGTGCTGTAAGACTACAACATCTTCAGGATGCTGTTAAAAACAGTGTCTAAAATTTATCTACACACACAAAAAACCCCTGCAGTCTGCGTAATAGGTTTGTGACACGGAAAGAAGGAAGGACTGGGCTAAGAACCATGAAGACAGACCCACCCAGGGTCACCCTAACCAAGACAGTTCCCTCATGTGGCCCCTTCCACGGCTCTTTACCCACCTGTCCTCCTTCCAGCACCCACACCAGCCCTATAGTAAATGACAAACATATTTTATATGTTTTATAACTTGGAAAACTGTCTCTGCTCTTCTCTCTAGAGAATGAATATAAAATCACCAAATCATTAGAACTGAAAGGACCCCCAAAGACCATTTCTACTTAAACATCGTACTGCCTGTAAAAAGACTCCTCAGCTATGCTGACAGTGGTTCTCACTCTCAGGGTATGACTGCAGAAAACGGCAGCTCTGACCACATCATAAGACAAGCCCTCCCAACTTTAGATGGGTCTGCTCTACAGTGCTGTCTTACCCTGAGTTGCAATCTGTTATTTCACCTCATACACACCCCAGTCCCCCTCTGTCCTCCTTTCCTCTGCCCAAACATGCCCATCACCTGCAACAACAGCTAAGTCACTACCCACTTTCAACACTTGAAAAGAGCTACTTTATGACCCTTATATCTGCACTTTTCCACATTATCCATGCCCAGTATATTCAAATTCCTCATAGGAAAATTTTTTGAGACTAACCACCTTCTTAACTACCCTTCTCTGAATACACCCGAGTTTGGCCACATTCCATTTAAAAGATGGCTCCCAGAACTGAAAATTGCATCCTTTGTTCAACAAACACTTGCTGAAAGCCTAACATGTGCCAGGCGTTTGTTCAGGCCCTAGAGGCAGAAACCAACCCACCAGGCCTGGTGTCCAGTCCAGCTGAGGAGACAGTCAAGCCTACCATGCAGAGAAGGTACAGGGAGTGCTCTGGGGAAGAAAGTACCAGGGGCCTGGGAGCATGGAACAGGTTTGCCTGACACACTCTGGGAGAAAGTTCCAGAAAGGCTTCCTTGAGGAAACAACTTTTTTTTTTTTTTGCGGTACGCGGGCCTCTCACTGCTGTGGCCTCTCCCGTTGCGGAGCACAGGCTCAGTGGCCATGGCCCACGGGCCCAGCCGCTCCGCGGCACGTGGATCCTCCCAGACCGGGGCATGAACCCGTGTCCCCTGCCTCAGCAGGCGGACTCTCAACCACTGCGCCACCAGGGAAGCCCCAGAAACAACTTTTAAGCCGAGACATTATGCTTTGTTTAAACAGGCTAGGTTTTTATTAGCACCTCTGGAAGCCCATCAGGCTGGTGACATACTGAGATAGAAGTCAACTAAAATCCTTAAATCTTTTTTCATATGCCTCTCCCCACCCTGTGCAACTCAATTTGGGGACCTAAGTACAGAATTTGACATTTATCCCTATTAGGTTTCTTCTTCTTAAGGTTGACAGCTTTGATTCCCGATTTTTCTGTCCAATTTTTAGCTATCCTTCCACGTGGAGTCATTCAAAAACCATTAAGCTTGTCTTTGAAGTTGTCAACAGGTCTTTGAGAAAAGTCAAGAGCAGTGTCCCTGGAGATTCAGGTGATATCAGTCCATTAATGGGTACTGTGGAGGTTACAGATACTCAACCAACCATGCACCCACCACCAATTAATCCAGGGGCTTTCAAACTTTTTTCTTTGGTAGGAGAAGTTCTCTACCAAACAAAATGAAAGAGATTCCCAATACATAAACAGATAACAGAGGAGCTGCTCTAGGTGAAGAAAGGGTGGAAAGATCCAGCCATCAAGGGCTCGCTCTCCCCACCCCCCAACCAGACCTCTCAAGAAACCTTGGTGGCACCATATGCATCCACGAAGCCCCCTGTAAAAACCAGCCATCTTGCACAAGCGTATCATGAGAGACAGTCTCCAGTGATTTGAAGAAATCAAGGGATCGTCTATCCAGTTAGTAGGTCCAGCAAGTCACGAAAACACAGTACAGTTGATCCTTGAACAACATTGAGTTTTAACTGCTGCAGGTCCACTTATACGCGGATTTTTTTCAATAAATACACTATATACATACGTGATCCGAGGTTGGTTGAATTCAATGACGTGGAACCCGCAGATACAAAGGGCCAACTATGGGACTTGAGCATCTGAGCATTTTGGTATCAGCGGCAGGTCCTGGAACCAATTCCCAGTGGATACCGAGGGATGACTACAGTCCTTTTTGGTATGATTTATTCACAATGAACCAATAATAGTCCTTCAAGAAAACCAGCCATCTATTCAATAATTCATCCTAGTGTTTTATTTAATTATGAGAATCTACTTTCTCCATCCCCTTTTGGAAACAGGGATGATTTCCTATCTCCATCTTCTGACATTTTTCCTGGCCTCCTCATTTCTGAAAGATTACAATCAGAGTTCCAAGATCACATGGGAAATTCTTCACATACAAGGATATTGTTTGAGCCTAGAAACGTGAGCTCTGCTATATTATAAGCTTCCTAAAAGTAAACACCATTTTTATTTGTCTTTGTTTCCCAAGAGTCTAGCATAGCACCCAGTGCATAACTGATACAAAAATAATGTTCAAATAGTTTGCTTGTTAGTCTTTAGTTGTTAAAAAATACTGAAATGCTCTCTTTTGACCTTCTCACCTAGTTTAGATTTCAATTCAACATTCTATATAGAAGCAAATTATGAGTTGAGTGTTAAGACTTCATCCTTGCTGTCACTTAACTTCATATCCTTAAAAAAACTTTAAATGTCCTGAGCTCTCTTACAAACCACAAACCTCAATCTCCTGACATTACAGCTTTCTGCTCAGCTCTATAGAGCACCCTTGGCAGTAATAATAATTTCTTTGGGTATGCCTGTGACCAAAGAGAACTGATGAAATGCATCACTCTTTCTAAAGAGAAAAATGCAAATTACTCACAAACGGTCCACAAGTGGGCACCTAAGGATATACCAATCTTTATGTGCTCTGCCATGGTTAAACCTTGAGCTGCCCTAAAAGAAGGGAAAGTTGACAATATAAGGGGGGCAGAGGAGGGTGGGGAAAGAGAGAGTTGTGAGTGCCTAGTAACTTGTTTCCTGTTGCCATCTCAAACAAAAACCGAGCACTCTGGACAAAAAAAAAAAAAAAAAAAAAATTTTTTTAAAAAAAAAAAAAAAAAAAAAAAAAATTCATACTATTAATAACCATAAGATTTCAATGTTTCAGTATTATAATCTTCTTTATAGATAAAAATCTTTGTAATATTTTTCTTAGGAAAAACCCCAACAGGCTTAATTATTTAGTAAATAGTCGTACCTCGGGGTATCGGTTCCAGGACTCCCGCAGATATCAAAATCGGCGGATGCTCAAGTCCATTACTCAACGCTCCACATCCGCAGGTTCCGCATCCGCAGATTCAGCCAATCTCGGATCCTAAACACAGTACAGGAGCCACGCTTGGTTGAATTGCAGATGCGGAACCCAGGCGGATAAAGACAGCCGGCTGTATTGATAAATATGTACAATTTTATGACTTCTGAAACTGTGAAACTCAACTTCAGAAAGTATTAGTTTTTTTGTTTTTTGGTTTTTTTTGCGGTACACGGGCCTCTCACTGTTGTGGCCTCTCCCGTTGCGGAGCACAGGCTCCGGACGCGCAGGCTCAGCGGCCATGGCTCACGGGCCCAGCTGCTCCGCGGCATGTGGGATCTTCCCGGACCGGGGCACGAACCCGTGTCCCCTGCATCGGCAGGCGGACTCCCAACCGCTGCGCCACCAGGGAAGCCCGAAGTATTAGTTTTTATTCCTACCAACAGAGGTCAGTGCCTCTTCCACACCCCTGCAGCTACTTCACACTATTAAAAAAAAAAACAAACAAACAAAACTTTGCCAGTTTGATTGACAGAGTGGTGCCTGATTTTTAACTTGCACTGCTTTGATTACTAAAGAAATGGAACACTTTTCATGTGTTTATTATTTGTATTATTTTTGCAAATTACCTTTTTATGTCTTTTGCCCAATTTTCCCTTTCAGGCACTCACTTTTCTTACTGACTTGCAGAAGTTCTTCACAAGTTCAGTAATATTGCTTTGTCACATGTCACAAACATTTTCCAACTTACCATTTCAATTTTAACTTTATTTATGGTGATGTTTGCTTTCTTTTTCTCACGTAATCCACCAATCCAACCTTTCTTTTTATAGTTTCTCCCTTTGGTGACATTATTAGAAAAATATTCCCAAGTTAACATTATATAAATGTTTCCCGTATTTTATCCTGGCATCTTTACAGTTTTATTTTTTTCACTGAAGTGCTTAATCCATTTGGAATTTATTCAGGTATATGACAAAGTCTGGATTGTACTTAGGTTGTCCCAGATGGTTAGCCAGCTGTCCCAACACCATTTCACTGAATTAATTTATCTTTTCTCCACCGATTCAAAAGGCTGCCATTTTCATATACTTCCTCTCCACTCATGCACCTGTCTCCCAGGATCTCAAACTCGGCATATCCACAACTGAAATTCGTGATCGCCCCCTTCTCTCCAGTGATCCCCAGCTCTGGGAATGGCTACTTTGCTTATTACTCAATTTTCGTGTTGAGAACTTGGTTATTCCTCACCCCTGCCCTCTCCATCACCACCTCCCACCTCCCCACACACATTTAAAATCACTAAATTTTATGCCCAACTCTATGGCCATGGTCGTAGTCCAAACGCCATCTTACCTTTCCTGGACTGCACCAGCGTCCTCACTGGGCCCCGAATCCACCCTTGGCCCCTCCAGCGGGTTACACATAAATAAGGTCCCGCCTCTTCCCTACTTTCAACCTCCTATGGCTTTCACTGCTCTTCGAACAAAGCCTGCGTTCTTTACGTGACGTGGAAGGCCTGTATGATCTAGCCCCTGCCTACCTCCACCTCATGCCACACCTCTGCTCTCACACAGTTTCCAGATACACTGGCCATCTTTTCATTCCTTGAAGGCTCCCAGCTGCTCTTCCACTCAGAGCCTTCACGGGCGAAGTTCCTTCCACGTTCCACGCTCATCTCCTCCCTGCCGCATCCAATTCCTCTTCCCCACACACATGCCTGCCTAACCCCCGTTTATCTTCAGAGCCCAGCTTAAATGTCACCCCCTCAAAGTATTCTTGACCATGTCAGTTTCCCCTGCAAAAAATGCCCTCATTGCACCTGGTACTCCTCCAGGGTGGCACTTCTCACAAGTGTTGCTATTATAAATATTACAAGATCTCCCTCAGGTGGCAGTTCTAGTAGCCAGGGCTGTCCCCAACTTGCTCACAGCCCCTCTCAAAGAGCTGAATGCATGTGTGCCCATACAGTCAGACTCATACAGTCCTAAGTCAAAGGCATTATCTTTCAGTCTGCATTCTAATTACTACAAGTATACTCTCCCTCCTAAGGTCTCTAGCCATGGCTGAAAAGAACATTCTTTGATAGGAAATTGCAGTTTCCACCTAGAGAGCCCAGCACTATTTCTGGGCTCAAACAATGAATGCTCTTAAAAGCATTCACAAATTTCAATTTTTTACTCAGAAAGTACTCTCAGATCCACAGATCCTGGACTGCCACATTGGCTACCTGCTAAACGTGTCCTGACATTCATTCATTCTTTCCTTCATTCATCCAGCAGTTATTTATTGCCCACCAACAGTGCCCAGCTGAGCCTCATAACTGAAACTGTACCTTTATTATTCTCCCCCATATAAGTATGTCTCCCAAATCAACTCTAGCTGCTAATTATTCATTTGCTTTTCCCATGACATAAGTGCTATGTCACCATGCAGGGTCTATAAAAGTCCAGTCAAAAGCAAACAAACATTAGAGTTCAGTCCTCTGTGCTGCTTCGTCACAATCAGGTAAATGGACAGCTTCTTTAAGACCCCTTTGTAACAGTCTGAACTATCAATACCACCGACACCCCCATCCTGCGGCCTGTTTCCCCAGCCTGAGCCTGAGGGTGAGTTAGAGACAAGAGAAGAAATTCAGATCCAGCCTCAACCCACCCCCAACGCCCACACACAATGAGCTGCCACCTCAACTTTCCTTAATAACCCTTAGTTCCGGTCCACCTGACAAAAGCTGCTTTCCAAAAGCATCATATTGCAATCTTACGTTGTGACCAGGAGAAGCTTGAGAACCACAAGACATGGAGCATAAAACTGCAGAAAAATGACTTCCCTGGTGGCACAGTGGTTAAGAATCCCTGCCAATGCAGGGGACACGAGTTCAAGCCCTGGTCCCAGAAGATCCTACATACCGTGGAGCAACTAATAAGCCCGTGTGCCGCAACTACTGAGCCTGCACTCTAGAGCCCGCGAGCCACAACTACTGAGCCCGCATGCCACAACTACTGAAGCCTGCGTGCCTAAAGCCCGTGCTCCGCAACAAGAGGAGCCACCGCAATGAGAAGCCCGTGCACTGCAATGAAGAGTAGCCCCCGCTCGCTGCAACTAGAGAAAGCCCGCGTGCAGCAATGAAGACCCAACACAGCCAAAAGTAAATAGATAATTTTTTTTTTTAATGCAGAAAAAGTTGGGCAACAACCTAAGCCACACTCCCCAAAGAGAGCAGCTCCCGTGCTGTAGCTACAAGACCCCTAATCTATTTCTTACCGATCCCGGCTTCCTGCTCTGGAGTCCCAGCTCTCTGAGACCAGCTCTCTTATAATAAAGTCCATATGTGACAAACCCACTGCTAACATCATACTCAACAGTGAAAAGCTGAAAGCATTTCCCCTAAGATCAGGAACAAGGCAAGGATAACCACTCTTACCACTTTTATTCAACAAAGCATTGGAAGTCCTAGCCACAGCAATCAGAGAAGAAAAAGAAATAAAAGAAATCCAAATTGGAAAGGAAGAAGTAAAACTGTCATTGTCTGCAGATGACATGATATTATACATGGAAAATCCTAAAGATGCCACCAGAAAACTACTAGAGTTCACCAGTGAATTCGGTAAAGTTGCAGGATACAAAATTAATATACCACATCACAACTTCTGCTCCATAGCAAGGTTTTTCAGTCTGGAGGGATGGAACCCCAAAGGCATTTCTGATTAAAAATGGGCTAGAGATTTTCTATTACTAATCACAAAGCCAGTTTTAGTCTTCTATATATTATTTAACTAAAGAACTAAGTGATCAGTTGAATATCTATGCATTTAAAAAACGAAATTATTTACAACCTGAAAAATAAACAAATAAATTTTAAATGATTTTATTTTTCAGTTCAATAGCAAAATACAATCATTCTGAAAAATTATACCACATTGTAACTATACACGCTGAAAAGGGTGACATGAAGCACATGTGGCAAATGACTCACTTTGCTGCCTTTGAAAGGAAGCACTACTTTGCATCCCTTTCCTCTTTAATAAATAGCCAAAATCACTCATTGGTGTTTATTAAAATAACCAATAGATTTGGTTTTTTTTTTTTTTTTGCGGTACGCGGGCCTCTCACTGCTGTGGCCTCTCCCCCCACGGAGCACAGGCTCCGGACGCGCAGGCCCAGCGGCCATGGCTCACAGGCCCAGCCGCTCCGCGTCATGTGGGATCTTCCCGGATCGGGGCACGAACCCGCGCCCCCTGCATCGGCCGGCAGCCTCTCAACCACTGCACCACCAGGGAAGCCCAGATTTGGCTCTTTGACATGTGCCAACCCAATGGCAACACTCTGAAAAATAAAGACTCCCCAAGCCATTTTCATGACTCAACAAAAGGCTTCAGACCAGGAGGGGAAAGTGCATTCCACTTTATATTAATCAAGTATAGTTGGCTGGAAATCAGCTTGTTTTTCTCACTTTCATTTACAAATTCCACTTTATTACTTGGTTCTTTCAATAACAGCTCCTAAAAAAGAGACCTTTTCTCCTCAAGTACTTGTACACTTCAGCCTGGAGTTTTAACACATCTCTGTTGGGAGCCAGCCTCCTCAGGATGGGGGTGACTTCAACTCACAAAGCCCAGGAAATGGACATCAGTGATGAGACTCCATAGTTTGTGCTGCTCTCAGCCTCCAAGATCAGCATCATAAAACAGCTTGTAAAATTACCTTGGAGATTACATTTTAACTTGCCAGTTAAAGTTCTGGCAACTTCAGACAATGCTTTAAAGGAGTCATCCTGACATAACATAACACACACTCCACTTTAAGTCTCAGCTCCCAAGGAACTGCAGGGTAGCTGCTGGGCCAGGAAATAGCAGGGGACTAGAGTCAGACAGCCTGGATTTGATTCCTGCCTCCACTTTTTACGACTGGCGCAGCTGTGGACAAGTCACTCAGCCTTCCTGTGCCTCGGTTTCCTCATCAGCCAAATGGGTGCTGTTCCTTTATACCAGATTCCATCCTCTATTCTTACTTTAATCTCACCTCTAATGGCCACAGCCGGGGATCTCTATGCTAATGAGGGATACAGCTACATATTTCTTCTGTTCATTCTGTCTTATTTTCCCTCCACTTCATGTGCATACCTGTAGACTCAGGATTAATAATAGGACAGAAATATGAGCGAGGCAGAGCGCACAACAGAGTTTTACTGGTGAATCTTAGTCAGCTTTTATGGCAACAAATATGATACCAGCCACACACAATTGCATGGTATAGAATACTTAATAATAGAGGAAAATATTTGCAATATATTCAACAGGGAAAAGACAGGTTGGAAGATTATATATGTGTGTGTACACAAATACACACACACCCCTTCTCACTACTGCACTTGACTAGTCTTAAAAAAAAAAAAAAAAAAAAAAAATACACACACATATATAATACAGGTAATCATTAATCATATATAAGATTCAAAATTATGCATAAAAATATTGGAAAGATACACACCAAAATGGTAACTGTGGTGAGCAGTACATTATAAGATGAAGGACTTAATCTTCCTTCTCTATGCTTTTCTGAACCTTACCAAATTTCTTTTTTTTAAATACTTTTCTGATATTTTTATTTTTTTAAACTTTTTTGTTATAAATTTATTATTTATTTATTTATTTTGGGCTGTGTTGGGTCTTCGTTGCTAGGCGCGGGCTTTCTCTAGTTGCTGTGAACGTGGGCTCCTCTTCATTGCGGTGTGCGGGCTTCCCACTGCGGTGGCTTCTCTTGTGGAACACAGGCTCTAGGCATGCGGGCTTCAGTAGTTGTATCACGTGGGCTTCAGTAGTTGTGGCTCGCGTGCTCTAGAGCGCAGGCTCAGTAATTGCAGCACACAGACTTAGTTGCTCTGTGGCATGTGGGATCTTCCTGGACCAGGGCTTGAACCTGTGTCCCCTGCACTGGCAGGCGGATTCTTAACCACTGCACCACCAGGGAAGTCCCTCAAATTTCTATAATTAACTAATAAATTTAAAAATCAGAAAAAAGGTTTTCTTCACAAACATTTTTTTCCCCAGAAAACAATGTTCCTAGTGAACTTGTATTACATACAAAATCTGTAAAAGTGATAATGGTCATAGCTTATTTGGCATTTATTATGTGCCAGACATCGTAGTAAGTATATTGCATAAATTAGCACCTTTAGTCCTCACACTTTCTAGCTTCCGACCCCCATTTTACAGGTGAAAAAAACAAGTTATTCATGTGAAGTTGCCCAGCTGGCAAGTGGTGGAGCCCAAGGTCTGAGCCCAGGGATCTGACTCCAGAACTCCCTCCTGTGCGGCCACGAGGCTGCCTGCCTCCACCCACACTGCTTCCCAAAACCTAACATTTGTTTTTAATATTTACATCTTTCATTCTCTTCAGACTCTTACCCTTTGGGGCGGAGGATGGAAATAGACAATGTGTGCCCTTCTTGCCTGAGGTGACAATCAAGCACCTACTACATGGAGGGTATCTCTGCTTTAAACAGAGGGGTCGGGCTTCCCTGGTGGCGCAGTGGTTAAGAATCTGCCTGCCAATGCAGGGGACACGGGTTCAAGCCCTGGTCCAGGAAGATCCCACATGCTGCGGAGCAACTAAGCCCGTGGGCCACAACTACTGAGCCTGCGCTCTAGAGCCCGCGAGCCACAACTACTGAGCGCACATGCCACAACTACTGAAGCCCATGGACCTAGAGCCCGTGCTCCGAATCAAGAGAAGCCACCACAATGAGAAGCCTGCACACCGCAAGGAAGAGTAGCCCCCGCTCACCACAACTAGAGAAAGCCCACATGCAGCAACAAAGACCCAACTCAGCCGTAAATAAATTTATTAAAAAAAAAAAAAAGAGGGGTCAGGGGACCACGCAGAACTAAACAGGGACTGGCACTGACCACTAGGCGACCCCCTTATCAGCTCTCACAGCACCTTGAACCTCTCCTTCCTGAATTTCCTCTCCTCCTTGTACTTTAACTTGCTTGCTGTTTGATTGCTTCCAACATGCCACGCACCATTCTGAGCACTTTACATGTATTACTTTTCTTCTCGTGGTGATTGTCCCCATTTCAAACATAAGGAAACTGAGGCCTAGAGAAGTTAAGAAATGTGCCCAGGGTCTCAGAGCTAGTTAGTGAGGAAGCTGGGGTTTGCCTCTGGCTCTCGGGTCATCACTCTCGAATGAGTCAATCAATCAATCAAGGTACACCCTCCATTTTCTAAAAATCCTCTCTCTTATTAGGATTGTTTATTTTTATTTCTCTAGATACTAAATATTTCTGACAAATTCTATTTCTAATATTTAAAATTTTTATTGCCATTGTGAATGGATTTTTTAAATTATATTTTCTAATTGCTTATTTGGCGTACTCAAGAAAACTATAGATGTCTGCATGCTTGTAACCTTTGCAGACTTACTGGACACTCCCATTAGCTGTTATAACTTTAGTTGATTCTCCATTATTTTAGCCACTTAATCTCTTAATTTCAGTAAATAATAATTCTGACTCCTCCTTTCCGACATGAGGATATCATTTTTTCATGTTGTCCAACTATGTTGTCAGGCTCTCCCACCTCCGTGTTTCCTGTAGGATAAAGTATACACCTCTGAGCATGATAATTATTACCCTTTATAATATGGCCCCAACTACCTTTTGATCTTCATTTCAACCATGATCCCAAAATGCCCCTCACCCAGGACTCCTTTTCTCGTGATTTGCCTGGGAGACCCTTCCTTATTTTCTGCATGGGGACAACTGTTTACTTTCTTGAGCCAACACAGCTGCTGCCACCTCTCCTAGAGCCCTGCACGGTTCTCCTGCCTCTTTGCCCCTGGGAGCACAGACCTCTATCACGGGCCCTACCGCAGCCCGACTCGTGCACTTGTGCATGGTAACCACTTCTTCAATGGAGGGTCAGATCGTAAAAACTGTAGGCTATCCAGGCCACATTTGATCTCTGTTGGATTTTTTCCTTACATTTTAATAATGTAAAAATGATTCTTAGCTCACAGGCCATTTAAAAAAACAAAACAACAACAACAATAGGCCACCAGCTATGGGCTGTAATTTGCCTGCTCCTGGCTTATAGGTTCATCCCTCCCACTCGACTATAGGCACTTGAGAGCGGGAACAAGCTCTAACTCACCTTTGTAATCAATCTCCCAGCTCCTGGCACATAGAAGGTGTCAAATCACTGAAGTCAGTTGAACTGAAACAGCAATAACTAATTTATCCTAATGAGTCAAATACATCCCTGGACAATTTCCCCAAATCTTGAAATAGTTCAATAAAAAGTCATTTTGCATTTTGAGTCTCTTAGGCAGCTGGACATTAAAAGTAAGCTATACAGGGCTTCCCTGGTGGCGCAGCGGTTGAGAGTCCTCCTGCCGATGCAGGGGACGCGGGTTCGTGCCCCGGTCCAGGAAGATCCCACATGCGGCGGAGCAGCTGGGCCCATGAGCCATGGCCGCTGAGCCTGCACGTTCGGAGCCTGTGCTCTGCAACGGGAGAGGCCACAGCAGTGAGAGGCCTGCGTACCGCAAAAAAAAAAAAAAAAAAAAAAGTAAGCTATAACCCTGGGTGAAGGGAGAAATAGCTGCTTTCTGCCTCATTTAGTAAGAAAAACTATGATGTTCAGCCCCAGAGGCTCTCCCTCCCCAAATGCAGAAAAAGTGCTTCTCCTGTGATAGAGTTCAAAGCTAGACTGCTCCCTGGGCCCCCGTACAGAATATAACTCTAGTAACATCCAGCTTTGCAAGTAACCCACTCAGTTTCTCACCCTAGAAAATCACCTGGACTTGGGATGCTGTTGTGAATACTTGCCACTGACAGCCTAGCTATCAGTGATTCATTTGTCTCCCATCTCACCATCACTGGGGTGGAAGCATTCTTCTGAGTCATTAAATACCAGAGGGACACTGGCGTTATCGTTATTATTGCTATCACCCTGCCCCCAGGTTCTCCCAACCAAAAATGCTCTATAGAAGGGAGACGATCACCCCACTCTAGTTAAGGAACGAACACTGTTGTTAGAGATGAGCTGTCATCACTTCATGGTCTCCACTCCTGGCTTTCTGGGGCTCCCAACAGCGTGAGTTGGGAAGGAAGCCAGGAGCAGATAGAGCCGCTGCTAGGAGGAAATGGCCCTCTGTGCACCTGCTCTGTATGAGGCCGAGAGTCCGATACTAAGTTTCCAAAGAAACGAGGCAAACTCGAGGCAAATTCCATTCATACCTACATCAGGCAGGCCCACTTGGGCCCAGGGAGGCAAAGCACCAGGAGGTCCAGACAGCGTCAACCTCCAAGCCAGGCAGGGCTCCTGAGTGTCTATTTAGGGCAGGAGCCCAGCGGCGTCAAACCCCCCACATGACAAGGCTGGCCAAGAGCTGGATGCCCTGTTGGGCTCTCCCCCTGCAGGCCAGGTTCAGGGGAGGACTCCAGGTCCAGTAAGTGGAGCGAAGAGCACGAAGAAGCCCATGAGAGAGGGCCACCCTGCACAGGGGTGGTTACACCCAGCACAGCCCCCCGTTCCTCGGCACCAGGTAGGTTTCAACAAAACAAATCCCAAACCCCACTTCCTGGAGGAGGTGAAGTACCTAGTGTGCTCCAGAATGGATAATGAGGGTACTGAGAGAGGGTCAGTGAAAACTCACTGACAAAATCAGCAGCCCCGAAGGACTAGGTCCTATGACCTTGGCTCCGTATACGTTAGTTGTTCCCAGGAGAGGCCGTCATTCCACACACTGAAGCTCCTGAATTCGAATGATCTGCTTGTGACCTGTCAGAGCTGAGACGCAAACTCTGTCCAGTACAAAGTCACATCAGCCCAGCCACCTCCAGCCGACCAGGTGAGCAAGGGAGTGTCACTTGGCTAAGCATCCTCACCCACCCACGAACAGATGCCGCTCTGTGCTTCTCTCTGAGAGGCTTCCCAACACAGCTAAACCCACTGGGTGCAGTAAATACAAAATCAGAAGAGTTAAAACATGCTAATAAGAGGACGACTCGGATTACAAAGGGAAATGAAAGAGGTGAGAAAATGTCAAATGTTGCACGTGTACTTGGGCTGGGTCAGCATCTCTCTTAGCTTGATGCTGACAGTACCCAGTCGCATCTTCTGAGCAGATGTGTTTATAAACAGCCTTTTACCCTGACCTGTTTATAAACAGAAGAGCTTCCTTGCTCAAAATCCCCCTTGGCTCACGACACATTCAGAAATGCCAGCATCACTTACAGCTAGTTAGTAATGCTACACCATGTTCCACGTTCTCTTTACATGAGGCAACGCCACACTAGAAACAGTCATGCTCTAGTGATTAAAAAGAGAGACAAGTGGGCTTCCCTGGTGGTGCAGTGGTTGAGAGTCCGCCTGCTGATGCAGGGGACGCAGGTTCGTGCCCCGGTCCGGGAAGATCCCACATGCCGCGGAGCGGCTGGGCCCGTGAGCCATGGCCGCTGAGCCTGCGCGTCCGGAGCCTCTGCTCCGCAACGGGAGAGGCCACAACAGGGAGAGGCCCGCGTACCGCAAAAAAAAAAAAAAAAAAAAAAAAAAAAAGAGAAAAATGGGCTCCTGAGAACTGGGGGTTTGGGGCCCCCGACCCCAAAAAAAAAAAAAAAAAAAAAAAAAAGAGAGAGAGACATGTGCTCCTGAAAATTAGGGGACTTGATTAAGTGGTGCGACTGCAACCTACATGTGGAAGCAAAGAAACGAACAAAAATAAAACTTTAAGTCAGTAAACTAACAGTGCTTTACTAATCATGCAAAAAGTAAGGATAGAAAATATAGAATAGAAGACATGGTACGTTACCCAGAAGCCCTGCTAAAGACCGCATGTCCTTCTCCATCAGCATGTAAATCTCTTCCTCTGAGAAGCGGCCAATGCCGTGGCCGTGCATCTCGCGTTTCACGATTCCTTTCGTTATGTGGCACACGACCCACCTCAGCAGGTTACTGAAGGGACCGCCACCACTAAGAGAGAGCATCTTCCGGGTCTCATTGAGATTGTCCACCCACTGGCAATAAGCTAAGGTCCTGCAATTGCGTGGAAACAAGTTACTACTGTGCGTTAGATACATAGCAGGTCCACAGAGTCAAGTTCCAGTGAGGGGTTGGGAATTTAGCACATTCTGGAGGACTGAATCAGCTTTTCCAAAGAGCAGTCTGCACGGCAGATATTACAACAGACTCTAGTCCATGCCTGGACTTAGGGCCTGAGGGAGAAACAGTGACAAACGCAGACAGCTTGCCATGCTACCATCCCACCGAACTGCAGCTGCCCACAGATCCCCCAGCCCCCAAGGCCATGCTTCTGCTTTCTCTCAGCCAGCCCCACAGAAAACAAGTAGACACCCACTTTAAAAGGCTTTTAGACAAGACAGTGAGTACCTACGTGGCGGGGTGGGGGGCATCGGGAAGGAGGCAGCAAGGACTGGGGTGCTGGCTTCATTCTTTCTTGATCAAAGTAATGGTTATAAAGGTCTGTGCTCTGTGGGGTTTTTCTTTTAATTTTTACAGTGATTTACAATGTTGTGTTAGTTTCAGGTGTACAGCAAAGTGATTCCGTTTTATAAATATATATATATATATACTTATATACATGTATTCTTTTTTTACATTCTCTTCCATTATAGGTTATTACAAGATATTGAATTTAGTTCCCTGTGCTATACAGTGGGTCCTTGTTGGTTATCTATTTTATATATAGTAGTGTGTGTATTTTAATGCCAAACTCCTAATTTATCCCTCCTCCCCTTTGATAATCATACATTTGTTTTCTATGTCTGTGAGTCTATTTCTGTTTTGTAAATAAGTTCATTTGTATCATTTTTTTTAGATTCCACATATAAGCGATATCATATGATACTTGTCTTTCTCTGTCTGGTTTAGTTCACTTGGTGTGATAATCTCTAGGTCCATCCATGTACTGCAAATGGCATTATTCTTTTTTATGCTCTGTGTTAATTAATTAAGCTGCACATTTTTGTCTTATACACTTTGTGTATGCATTTTATATTTCCTGATATGAAAGGATTTTTTAAAGAAAAATCTTTTTGCCTTTTTGACAGGATCAGGGAATAGGTATAGCTGTCTATGTTTACTATAACCATATAAATTATAAATAGTACATAAATGATTCATTCTCCAGAAAGGCAGCTCTCTGCTTTGGTTTGCTCTCCAGGACCCTAGAGTGTGAATGAACACCAAAGGAACTTGGTTGGATCAGTCTTCCCATCTAGGTGGTGCTCATGGCAAACACCCACCCGTCCAGGGGCTCCTGCGTAGTATGTGTGGACAGCTAAGCAGCTATTCACTGCTCATGTGCTATGCTGGTTGCAATACCCAGGCCTTTGCTGAGTTTGTTCTCTGAACCTGGGCAATCGTAGGAATGTTTTTATGGTTCATAGTGTTGGTAGATAGAAATTAAAAGGTTTTCCTACTGAAGGCTAAGAAAAATATAGCTGTAGGCGTACAGGCAGAAGATGTTTTAGCTTTTCCTCACAGTGAGCAATAAAAGCTGTACTGGAGTCATCCCTACTCCCACTGTTGGTTGATACAGCAGTAATGGTCACTTGGAAAACATCAGAGGAATGAAAATATCTTTTACAGAGAGAACGCAAGGGTTGATAGCCAACTGTAGCTACTTTCCACCTCAAAAGAAACAAAAGCAGAAAATAAGGCCCTGAAATTCTGATCATTTTATATAGTTCTATTCTTTTCAGTGCTCTTTCCTGAGTATGAAAATAAGAAAAAAAAAAAGATTTCTCTCATCTTTTTAAGCCTTCCTGATTTTTACTGAAAAGTCCCACAACCAATTTCAACATACTCTGTACTACAACCACAACTCTTCTTTATTAGCTTTTTAAAAGACGCTTACAAATCTTGTTAGAAATATTTGTGTACCTCTTTTTGTAAGGATCTCAAAATAAAGTATTGAGGAGGAAAGAAATTTTGACTGAAAAGAGGAAGAAGTACATTGCAATGGTGATTAATATGTAGATTAATTAATATGTAGAAAAAGTACATTGCAATGGTGATTAATTAATATGTGTTAATTAATATGTTATTAATATTAATATATCTTATATATTAATATTAATTAATATTAATGTGTATATTAATATTAATTAATATTAGTATGTATATTTTATATGTTGATATTAATTAATATTAATGTGTATATTTTATGTATTTATATTAATATGTATATTTTATATGTTAATATTAATATGTATATTTTATATATTAATTAATATATAAAAGATTTCATTTATTCTAATAGATTCTTTATACACATGCAAACAAAACACTTTTCTATTTCCTCTTCTTTTTATACCTGCAGTCATGAGGGTGTCAATTTTCAAATTTCTTCGGAATAATCAGCACTTTGATTCTAACTGTACTAGATCTAAATTCACAATAAAAGGCCTCTACCATCCTTGATTATTTTGGAAGTCAGTGATCTGAGAATAAAACTAAATTATCCTAAGTTAAGTATGACCAGATAATGATAGCATCCAGGAAGCATCTAAAGCATAAAAGTGAGGAATATGGTGGCTCTAAACGGACAGGTTGATGTGAAAAAGAATACATTCTTTGTAGACAAATTGCACGGGCTTTATCACAAGCACAACTGATCTTGAAGAATGAGCAAATATTCACCAGCATGAAGCAGAGGCAGAGGCAGAGGCATGTGCACGAAGAGCCCTGGCTGCTCTATGAACTGCAAGAACTTCAGGACGGGCGGGTGGGGTCCGGGATGCCTGAGGGAGCTTGTAAGAGTTGAAGCTAGAAGGGTGGGCAAGAATTGGGTCAGGAGGGGTCTGATGCAAAGGGTGCTAAGATTTATTCAGAAAGCAAAGTTTAACCACCAAAAGGTTTTAAGCAGACGAGAAACATAATCAGATGTGTGGCAAGGTGAGGAAAGGACCGGAAGTGGAGAAACCACAGAGGAAGTAATCTCCCAGGCTGATGGTTGGAGTGGATGGTAACCAGTACCAGCATACACGAGGTGGGACAGATTTAGGTGACCAAAGATGAATTAACCTGTTGCATCTGAAGGTTCCATGGAACCTCCAAGGGAGGATGTCCCGAAGGTTGCGAATTCACAAGACAGGTTTAGACTCAAGAGAAAGAATTTATGGGCAGGGGCATAGCGGTGGCAGTTTCAAGGCTGTGAGAGGAGCTGAGGTCACCTAAGAAAGTTTCTAGGGTAAGGAGTGGTTTGGGAGAAACCTAGTTCAAGGGTAAGTGAGAAGACCAGAAGGCCAGGCTGGAAGGGCCAGCTTGGAGAAAAGTAGGGACACCGCTCTCTGTGAGATGGAGATGTGAGGGGCTGCAGAGAGGTTCCAGGTTCCCGCCTGATAAACTTGGTCTCCTCTGAGAGCAGGAAATGAGGGCGCAGGCAGAAGACGAGGACGGAGCACTGAGAAGAGAGTCTGAGAAGACCAACGGGTTAGAGGAGCAGGCGGGGAGGGAGGAGGCAGCTGCTGTCTGGGCCACACAGCTGAGCAGGGACGAGAAACGCCTCCCGGCCCCGATGCAATGGTGTAAGGTTCTCCACCTGCGTTAGCAGGTCAGATGCAGGGCAGAGAAGAAACACTGGGTTGATTCAGAATTTTGCAGCTAAAAGTAACCTCAGAAACTGTCTGGCCTTCTTCCCTTCTCTTTCCCACCCTGCTCTCTATTTCTTTCCTCTCTTTCACTCCCTGTGCCCCAAATTACAGACCAGTATCAGGGAAGAGAAGCAAATGAGGGCCAGGCAGGCTCTTCCAGGGTCAAGCCCCATAAAGTGTGTATAAACGACAATGTCAGGTCAACTTCTACAGGTCAAAGACATCACTCATGCATGCTTCCATATCATAACAACCACTAATCCATGTCCTCCCACACCCAAGCTTCCTGAAAACTCTCCACGTGGTGGGTCTTCCATCCCCACAACTCCACCGAAACCACTCTCGTCCAAGTCAACAATCCCTTCTTATTGCAAAGTTCACATACATTTTCTTTCCATCTTTATCTTTCTTAAACTCTCTGCAGCAGCCAACACTATCATCCTCTTAGAATTCTCCCTTAGCTTACGCCTCTACTGCTTTATCTCTCATCTCTTCCATGTTGCCATGATTTTTCTCTTTATTCCTTCCACCTTCTTACACGTCACTCATAGGGTGATCTAATTTTCACACTCATGATTTCAAAGTGAGGACTGCCCACGAGACCTCTGCCCTGAGGTCCACGGATCCATGTGAAGGAGCCTCGGGAGCTCAAACCAACATTTCCAAAGTTGGATTCACCCTCTTCCTTTCCTCCAGTTCTGCTACTCTTCACCCAAACCAGAAAGAACCCCAGGAGTTCCTGTTCACCGCTCCCCACGCCTCACTCCTGAGAGCCAGTCACCCTGTGGCTTTGCCCTTTTCTCCAGCTCAGTTAACACTGCAGTGCAGGCTGCACCACTGCTCAACCCTGAGGGCAGTGGCCTCCTTGCAGGTCTCCTGACAGCCCCTCAAGGCCCTCCACAAATCCATCTCCCCTGAGGCAGCCAGAAAAAGCCTCCTAAAACACAAATCGAATGGCACCGCGCTGCCTCTCAGAGTCATCCATTAACTCCCCATAGCTGCTTAGCTTGGCACGCCAGCCTCCCACCCCTCCCGCAGCCGGACCCCAACACTTGCATCACCTCCCGTGCACCCACCACACAGAAGTACACATGCCCCCCCAGACACCCCTTTCTTGGGGTGTCTCATCTTCCCCTCTCACCTGGCCCCTTCACCTGCCACCCTGATTGGCCCTAGATTCTGCTGTGGCACCATCTCCTCAGGAAGCTTTCCCCTCATTGCTCCGGCAGGTGCTGGTTGCCTGGCCTCGGTTCTTCAAACTCTCCCCCGGCGCTGGCCACTATGCAAGCTGGGGGCCTCCCTCCCCTGTGAGCCACCTGAGGACAGGGACGGCATCTCGTCACCTTGCTTCCCCGACCCCATCCAGCACAGTGCCAGCTACTGGTAGTCCTCCATTCACTAAGTTTGCTGAAAGAATGAATTATCGATTGAATGAAAAGCCTTCACTTCTGAGCCAGCCTCTGCTAAGTAGTGTTTCTAAGGGCTGACAATATTTACACAGAGAAATGGAAAGAGAGATGTCTATGGAGAATGAAGAAGGGGCTGCCACCATTCTCTTCTAGGATCTGCCTCTTCACTCTCCACTGGGAAGAGGCCCACTGCACAAGGAATCATGAATTATTAACTGGAGAGGACGGGGAAGGCCAATTTGGAAACTAGACCAGGTGGAGCAATTAAAATAATTTCTCATTCTGAGAGCCTCTCTCAGGAAGTTGATATTCATTTTCGTTATCGCAACTGATGTATCTGGTCTCTCCTACAAAATGAGGTCAGAGAGGTTTTTTCTTTTTTCAATATTGATTATCTTAGAACAGAAGAGTAAACCCTGCTCAAACCTTTTTAAAGCAGATTAGGAAGGCGGGAAAGAAAAGCAGATCTCTGATGTTTTAATGACAATATCCCTCATTATAACCTAACATGAGGCCTGGCCCATAGCAGAAATGACTATTAGTACACATGTGAGAAACTGCAAACCATGGCAAACTACTGTTTGACAAATGAGTCTTAGCATATGGCCTTCCCAACCATGAGAACGCCTTTTTCTGGGTCATGCTACATCCTTGCCATCTTTCACTTGTACTCTAAATGCTCAAGGGTGCGAGAGCATGTGATATGCTTCTGTAATTTCACCACGTTTCACAGGCATTAGATTAGCCTCTCCAAACAGGGGTCCTCACTACATCTAAAAGTAAGGGTGGAGGGGGACAAAAAAAGAAAGGAGAAGGGACCACATCAATTGAGCTGTAATCAGGGAGAGAGTGTCTCCTGGCTTTTAGAAAAGGAGATCTTGGGTAAGTCATTTTATTAAAGCATCCCAACTCTCCCATTCACCAAAAGCCAAAATCAAAATTTAAAGATTATGGCCAACCTAAAAATGAATTTGAATCCTCTATTCTAACCCCTATATTTTTATGGGTAAAACTGTTATGGCTATAGATAGTTTGACAACGGTGCCCTGCACACGTCCCTATGGGGTTGGAAGGCGCTCAAGACTCTCAGTAGTGTCCACAAGGGGGCAGTATGTCACACAGAAGCAGCTATAGCTTCTGTTACCAAAACTCAATTTCGTTCCAGTAATCAGACTTCGCTTTTACACCGGCTTCCCTGCATTAGATCTAACTTGAGCATCCAGTGGAACAAAGGGAATGAAAACCCATCTCCCTCATCTTCAATAATAGCTGTATAATGCAAGTGTATGGATTTCAAGTTCAGGAAAAACCACTTTATAGCTGAGTGTGCTTATTTGAACAGACCTAACTCAGAGCTTCAGAATTATGTGATGTTATATAATGACAGCCGTCCAATGTCTTCGCTTTTCAGAAAATCATATGTGAAGTGGAGTATTTTTAAAGTTTCAGACCAAAATAAACATATCTGAAAACTCCAGATAATTGAATCAACTGAGTCAAACAATTGATTCCACTTCTTCCACTTCTGTTAAGTACAAACACAACCTTAGAGCACGCTGATGGTCAGAATTTAACAAGCTCTCATGGAAAGCTCATACTCGTAATATTTTCTTACATATTGTGGTCAGTTCCCTATGCTGGCCCCCGGTTTCCACAGGTACACATTTTCTTACCATGTGATGC
>NW_020174704.1:1247238-1256884 GCF_003031525.2 Neophocaena asiaeorientalis asiaeorientalis | reverse complement strand
CTGTTCAGAATCTCCCCAAAGCAAGAAGTTGGCTAAAGGTTTGGAAAGTTTATGAAACAGAGAAAGTTTGTTTTTTCTTCCACTAGAGACTAAAAGAAATGGGAGGAATTCAGATTTTTTTTTTTGAAAGTTCACTGGATATTTATATCTCAGTCAAGACCTGACCTCCCACCTTCACTATCTGTTCCTCAAATTAACCCTTGAGACACAAATGAGAAACAGCAGCTAACCCAAAAAAAGTATTTTTTTAATTAAAAGAAGAAGAATCTACAAATGACCTAAGCAACTTCCCAAGCACTTGAGGGTTTGTAGTCTGTAAAATTAAGATTCTTCCCCACCAGGGTACCACCTCCCAACTCTCTCTCCCACCCCTCCCCACCACACCCCATCTCATTAGCAGGGACCCTCTCATTAGGAAGAGAACAGAAGGGAAGAGCAGGAGATGAACCTCTACCAGAGAGTAAACATATATAAAATGTCACTAATACCCAGAGCAAGAAGCAGTGATGGGTGGTACTTGGGAATCTAGCTGGATCAAAATCTTTCTAACTTGAATATAAATTTTATGAACCACTACAGAAAACAAAGAGTGTAGAAAAATACCAACTTAAATGTAAGACTTCCGGCTTTTCAGGCAGCTGACAAAGTGCTAGCTCTCCACATTAATGGGCCCATCCACTAAAAAATATAGCACTTTGACGGTGGCCTCAGCAAGGGAAGACACCGAGGGTTTTTGGGTGCCTGTGCTGGTTCTTCATATCCCTGATCGCTGCAAAGCAGGGACTGGAACCTGGCAAGCAGGTGAGACGACTCTGTCCCTCAAAGGTTCTTCCCTGAGACTAAGCATGTCACCTGCACTCATGCATTTTGGTCCACACTGCAACCCCTGCACTCTTTGAGAGGGGAGGGCCAGCAGTTCTCCACAGGTACTATAAGGAACAGACCCGAGTTCATTCTGGGCACACGGAATCTGTGATCACTCCCAGGCTGTTCTGCACCCCTGACTCCACTCTGTCTGGTTCCCTCCTTCCTCCCACCCTCTGCAGTGAGAAGGGGAAGAAAGTGGTGCTTCAGGTCAGCCCTGGAATAAAGTGAGCAAGAACTGAAAGTGGAAAAAGAAAACGAAAAACAGACGGTCACAGAATCCAAGAGACAAGTTTTCCATTTAGAAAGAGAGCTGAATGGAGGAAATAGGAATGTGATGGCAAAAAACCTTCTACAATCAACCCCACAGCGAGTGAATCCCTTGGTGGAAGAGGTAAAAGCTACTCGATGAGCAATAACCCAGGAGTAACAATTAATGCCAAAATAAGTGGGCTCAGCAATTCTTTATTAAATCTTTGGAACAAGATAAAGTGCAGAAATCAGGGGGAAAACGTCTCTTATCTATTGGAGTGTATAGAAAGATGCTAAAACTCCAGAAGACGGATGAAAGAAAAAGAAGAAACCCACATATCAATGAGCTTGTAAAGCAAGAAGAACCAAGTCTGCTTAACTCAGGTGATGTCACAGCCAGCACGCCAGGTGCAGCACAGGGGTACCCACCTCATCCACACAGTGTGTGTTAGGCTTCGTACTCAGGGAATACTGGCTAGGAGTCAGCCAATCAAGGCAAGGTACAGGATAGGAGTCAGCCAATCAAGGCAAGGTACAGGATAGGAGTCAGCCAATCAGAGCAAAGTACAGGCTAGCAGTCAGCCAATCAGGGCAAAGTTGCTCAGAAAATAGTAGTATGCTTTACTTCTGGATCATAGAGAAGCTCTTGTCATCCAAGGAAAACTGACAATACTCTGCCAAAGCTTGCTTAATTCATGTCACCTGAGACTTCTGTCCTGCCTTAGTCTTCTGTTCCTTCTGGGTATCTGATGTACTATCACTTTAATTCAGCAGTTTGTACTGGTAAAAAGCCCAGTCGACTGAAATATCTCCCTCACCTCAGTGACTTAGATCAGGGGTCAGCCAACTATACAGACCATGGGCTAAGAAGTTTTCATATTTGTAAATGGTTGAGAAAAAAAAATCAAAAGAATAGTATTTCGTATTAAATGAAATTCAAATTTCAGTGCTTTTGTTGTTTTATTGAAACACAGTCACACTTACTCACGTGTGTACAATCTGCGGCTGCCTTTGCACTAAAACTGCAGAGTTAAGTAGTTGCCACAGACACATATGGCTCGAAAAGCCTAAAATATGCACTAGCTGGGCCTCCACAGAAAATGTCAACCCTGCTCTAGATACCTAGAAACTTAACAGTCATAACTTTGACCCCTAACTCAGTCAGAATGTAGAACACTTTGGAAAAGGCGGGGGGTAGTGTCTGAAAAGTGAAACAACTTAGCTTACTCCAAACGATAGGGACAGGCCCTGGACACCCACCCAGGCGCCCGCGGGGACTCACCAATAGAAATGCTCCTCCACCATCTTAGTCACTGCCCTGGAGATGGCTCTTTCATGAGGACCAAGGTTTTTGTTTAAATTCACTCCAAGTTTCTCTTCCAGAAAGTCAATTATGAATTCTGTCCCAGAAACTTTTTCATGATTATATTCAATCCAAGGCATTTTCCCTTGAGCAGAGAGCTTTCCACCAAAATAGTTCTAAGCAAAGTAAATTTTAAAAAGAGAAAAGCAATGTTTTATTTAAACTTCACTGTATGATTAACAGAAACAAATATTCCAATGGCATATTTGATGGTGAGTGCACTATTCAAGTGAATGAACTCAGCATATAAACTCTTAAGGGAATAAGTAGTTACTCTTAAAAAAAAAGATTTGTCTCACATGAAAATATTACTTTACTCCCATAGATTTTATCATGGGTTCTGGCTTACTGTTTAAAAAAAAAAAGAAAAAAAAGAGCAGGGAGGAAGGGAAGTGTTGAAATGATCCCGATCCTGGTAAGAGTCAGTCTAGTTATAATATATGAACAACCCAAAAATGCAAAAAGTAAACATAAACCATGAGGAAGCTTGTACTGACCAGGCTACTGATCAAAAGCCTCACTTGAAACCCAGTACCTTACACTTGAACATGCTTAATACCACTACACTGCAAACAAGTGGTCCCAGAAATTATAAGTAAGGTGTACCGAAGTGTGTCCAACAGACTTAACTCCAGTGCCTGTGAAAATGCAGATTCCTGGGCCCCACCCAGATCACTGGGTCAGAATCCAGGGAAAAGTGCCCAGAAATCTGTGTTTTTGACAAGCTCCCTTTGATTCACACCCACACTAGAAGCTTACAGTGTCTCAGAGGGGATTCTGATCCCAGAATGGGGTTGGGTGGCGAGGTGGAGGTGGAGTCACACACTTCATAGACACTGAGAATGACAGAGTAACATCTTCTCACTATATTAAAAGATCTTAACCACACTGATGGAGGGGATTCTGTGGTAATGATTGCATTTACTCAATCCCTTTTCTCAGTAAATTTGGATTGTGTAGAACCCAAAGTTGACTTTTAAATCTGAATCCATTTTGGGGTGGTCTACACAGACTAAATTAATCAGATTATTACAAACTCTTCCTCATACTTCATACAAGTCGATAGTTCAGATACTGTGGGCTAATAGCAAGTGTTGGTTCCTGTGGAGGAAACTGAACTCTCAAATATTGCTGGTGGGAAAGTAAAACGGCACAACCACTTTGAAACCATGTGACAGTTTCTTAAAAAGTGAAGTACACACCTGCCACTCAATCCAGCCATTTCACTCCTAGGTAAAGTGGCTAGGGAGAAAACGTCTCTTATCTATTGGAGTGTATAGAAAGATGCTAAAACTCCAGAAGACGGATGAAAGGAAAAGAAGAAACAAGAGAAAAGAAAGCATATGTCCATGCAAAGACTTGTACACAAATGTTCATAGAAGCTTTCTTTTCAATTGTCAAAACCAGGAAAAAAAATCAAATGCTCATCAAGAGGTAAATGAATAAACAGATTCTGGTGTAACCTTACCATGGAATACTACTCAGCAATAAAGAGGAATGAACTATTGATACACACACAATGAATTTGGTAGAGAACAATGGGGACTTTAACTGTTCTCTGACTCTTGGTGTCTTGATTTCTTATCTCATTGATTATTCTAAAGAAATTCATTCTAGGCCTAAGCCTGGAAAAGGGAGTTATTGGGGCTGCTGCTAGCCACCTTGTTTTTGTGCAATTTGGAAAATGGAGCTTCCTCTGGGTGGATACAGTCCATGCCAGGATTCACAGCTTGGCAAGAGGTGGGTCAAGATTTTGCCCCCACTCCTTGGCCAGGCACTGTTGTGGAGTGAACAACCTGCACAACTATACATGGCAGCCCTAGACATTACTCCTGAAGTTGAGAAATGTCAAGCTTTAAAAGTTGCTGGTACATCGGACATTTTTATAATTTGTACACTAAAGATGTGAATTTACCATATAACATAGTATCTGCTTCAGACTGCTCTTGATACCACCCATATACCCTCCTTCCACATCACCTTCTAGACTCTTGTCGTTCACAGATGGATTCTATCCTGCACACCAACATCAGAGGGAGCTGTCTGTAGTGCAAATAAGGTGCAGGACCTCTGTTGCTCAAAATTACCCAACGGCTTTAATGGGTCTAGTCTAACCCCCTTCACAAAGCAGTCTAGGCCCATACCATCTAATCGCCACCCACCTGCCCAGCCTCCCTGCTGCCAGTGCCTCTGATTTCCTGAATTCCAACTGCCCACCCCTAACCAAGTCAAAGTCCTGCCATCTCTCTGACTTTGTACACTCCTGTACCTTGTACAGGAATCCCTTTGCCCATCCTCTGCAAGTCCTATCTATCCTAAAAAATTCAGTTCTAATTTCACCTTGTTGGTGAACCACTTCCTCAAGGCACAACCATTATCTGCCTTTCCTCCATGCTTCCACTGTGCAGTGTATATTCCCCTCCCCTTTCAGAATTGCTGTTTATACATCTGCCCTTCCCTCTAGTCCATTCCTTCCCTGAGGATTTGGTACATTTTTATCTAGACCATTTTTTTTAATTGGGGTAATAAAAATCAGTGATGAACTCTTATGGGAATGAAAGTTCTACTAGGTTTTCATCATCAAAATTTTTTTTTTTCCTTACTGGATAAAAAAAGCAGGAGAGGGCTTCCCTGGTGGCGCAGTGGTTGAGAGTCTGCCTGCCGATGCAGGGGACACGGGTTCGTGCCCCGGTCTGGGAGGATCCCACGTGCTGCGGAGCGGCTGAGCCTGCGCATCTGGAGCCTGTGCTCCGCAACAGTGAGAGGTCACCCGCGTACCGCAAAAAAAAAAAAAAAAAAAAGAGCAGGAGACAACATTTTAGAGATACTATGAGTATATCTAAAAATTAGATGAATTCAAAAAATATTTTTAAAAAGAAACATAAAAATGTCCAAAGTAATTGTCAAAACTATGTGTGAGAGCCAGGTGATCTTTTTCCATGAATTTCACTTTTTCTGAATGTGGTTATATTACTTTTTAAATAAATAGGTATAATTTTTAAATAATACTTACTTTTCCTTAACTTCCTTAAATATACTAAAGAACTCCTGGTCTATTTTTATCTAAGCAATTGGGGTCTGACTGGCCCACCAAGAGTAGTTTCTGAAAGTAATTTGGAGAAGAAAGATGAAGAGGTAAATCCTCTTTACCTCTTTTCCAAGCTGATGTTTCCCCCTGCAAGTCTGTCCTCGATGAGTTGAATGCATCTACACTTACACTACATTATTAGCACAGCAGTGAAAGCAATAGGCTTTGGGTTTAAAACTCTGGCTCCCTCATTTAGTCACTCTGTGACCTTGGACCTCCCTGGTCTCCCTTAATCCCCCCTGGGCTCATCTATATAATGGGGATAATAACAGTTGCTTGAATTAAATGAGAAAATGCACACCAAGTGTTTGACAGAGTGCCTTCGTCAGAAGTATTAACATCACTATCACCATTTCAAAATGGAGAACTTGAGGCCTTAAAAGAAAATCCCAGAGTCTTGGAAAACTGACATGCTACACTGGCCACAGCGCCCCCAACTTTTCAGCTTAACTTATATCCATTACATTCACTGCACCTCTGGAACCATCTTGAAAGGTCTCCCACTGGCTAAATTTGAGATAATTTGAGCAACTTTTGTGGATTATAACACGATGAAAAAAATTCACGCGGGTTTCCCTGGTAGCACAGTGGTTGAGAGTCCGCCTGCCGATGCAGGGGACACGGGTTCATGCCCCAGTCCAGGAAGATCCCACATGCCACGGAGTGGCTGGGCCCGTGAGCCATGGCCGCTGAGCCTGTGTGTCCGGAGCCTGTGCTCCGCAACGGGAGAGGCCACAACAGTGAGAGGCCCACGTACCGCAAAAAATAATAATAATAATAATAAATTCACGCAACCACTATTGTGAATAAGAAATACAGGCATTAGTCCCTGCCCTGGTTCCCAGCACAGAGCTCCTAAAGCCCTTACACATTCCTAAGTGACAGGAGCAATAGGAGCACCGCTTGTTCTAAGGAGGTGAGTCTGAGGAGGCGCCTGGGTGAGCTGGTCACCAGAAAGACCAAGTCGCAATCAGAAGCTTAGCGCTTTCAAACCCCTCCCCCGTCCTCCAGAGAGGGCTTGGACATGGAGTTATCAACTGATCGTCTCTACATGAGGAAGTCTCCACAAAATCCCCAAAGTATCGGGTTTGGAGAGCTTCCAGGTTGGTGAACACCATCACACTGGGAGGGTGACACCCTCAACTCCACGGACACAGAAGCTCCTACACTCAGGACCCTCCCAAACCTCACTCTTCATCTGGCTGTTCATCTGTACCTCTTATCATATCCTCTAATAAACAGGTAAATGTAAGTAATTGTTTCCCTGAGTTCTGTGAGCTGTTCTAGCAAATTAATCAGACCTAAGGAGGGGTCATTAAAACCTCTGATCTACAGTCGGTTGGTCAGAAGCACAGGTGACAATCAGGGCTTGCAACTGGCATCTGGGGGTCAGGGGGGGCGTGCGCAGTCTTGTGGGACTGAGTCCTTAACCTGTGAGATCTGATACTATCTCTGGGTAGTGTCAGAATTGAATTAAATTGTAGGATGTCCAGCTGGTGTCAGTGAATCACTTGGTGCGGGGAAAAGACTCCACACATCTGACCATAAGTGTCAGAAATGAAGTGTTTCATGTGAGTAGTAAGCGATACTCATGGGGAGAAACACACCGGAGGGAGGAACTGGTTTTCCCTACACAGAAAGGAAGAATCTGAGTACTTCCCTTTACAAGTAGTTTTGTAGAAGAATGTCCTTCTTTTTTGGAGATGCATGCTGAAGAATTGAGGGGCGAACTGTCATGATTCTTACAGATTATGTTCAAATGTTGCATCAAAAAAATTGTTCATAAAGGTATATATAAAGAGAAATAAAGAAGGCAACATGCTACCAATTGGCAAATCTAGGTGAAGAGTATATGGATGTTCATTGTATTATTCTTTTAACTTGTCTGTAGCTTAGAAAAATTCCAAAACAAAAAGATGGTGGAGGTAGTGTACAGACAAAAACAGCAAATAAATAGAACATCAGAAGTTAGGGGAAAGACCAGCTTCTGTTTCCTAACCTCGTAACCTCACAATACCTATTTTTAGCTTCTATATTCAAAATGTTAAATAAATCACGATTGTTCAATCTTAACATGTAAAACGCTAATTTAATCCTTGCTCAAGAAAGGGAGGATTGCAAGATTGAAACCAAGATGGCGGAGTAGAAAGACGTGCTCTCACTCCCGCTTGCAAGAACACCAGAATCACTACTAGCTGCTGGACAGTCATCGACAGGAAGACACTGGAACTCAACAAAAAAGATACCCCACATCCAAAGACAAAGGAGAAGCCTCAATGAGACAGTAGGAGGGGTGTAATCACAGTAAAATCAAATCCCATAACTGTTGGGTGGGTGACTCACAGACTGGAGAACACTTATACCACAGAAGTCCACCCACTGGAGTGAAGGTTCTGAGCCCCACGTCAGGCTTCCCAACCTGGGGTTCCTGCAAGGGGAGGAGGAATTCCTAGAGAATCAGACTTTGAAGGCTAGTGGGATTTGTTGAAGGACTTCAACAGGACTGCGGGAAACAGAGACTCCACTCTTGGAGGGCACACACAAAGTAGTGTGAACATCGGGACCCAGGGGGAGGAGCAGTGACCCCATAGGTGACTGAGCCAGACCTACCTGCTAGTGTTGGAGGGTCTCTTGCAGAGGCAGGGTGGCTGTGGCTCACCGTGGGGACAAGGACACTGGCAGCACAAGTTCTGGGAAGTACTCCTTGGCGTGAGCCCTCCCAGAGTCTGCCATTAGCCCCAACAAAGAGCCCAGGTAGGCTCCACTGTTGGGTTGCCTCAGGCCAAACAACCAACAGGAAGGGAACCCAACCCCAGCATCAGCAGTCAAGCGGATTAAAGTTTTACTGAGCTCTGCCCACCAGAGCAACAGCCAGCTCTACCCACCACCAGTCCTCCCATCAGGAAACCTGCACAAGCCTCTTAGATAGCCTCAGCTACCAGAGGGCAGACAGCAGAAGCAAGGAGAACCACAATCCTGCAGCCTGTGGAACAAAAACCACATTTACAGAAAGACAGACAAGATGAAAAGCCAGAGGGCTATGTACCACATGAAGGAACAAGGTAACACCCTAGAAAAACAACTAAATAAAGTGGAGGTAGGCAACCTTCCAGAAAAAGAATTCAGAATAATGATAGTGAAGATGATCCAGGACCTCGGAAAAACAATGGAGGCAAAGATAGAGAAGATGCAAGAAATGTCTAACAAAGACCTAGAAGAATTAAAGAACAAACAAACAGAGATGAACAATACAATAACTGAAATGAAAACGACACTAGAAGGAATCAATAGCAGAATAACTGAGGCAGAAGAACAGATAAGTGCACTGGAAGACAGAATGGTGGAATTCACTGTTGAGGAACAGAATAAAGAAAAAAGAATGAAAAGGAATGAAGACAGCCTAAGAGACCTCTTGGGACAACATGAAACACAACAACATTCGCATTATAGGGGTCCCAGAAGGAGAAGAGAGAGAGAAAGGACCCGAGAAAATATTTAAAGAGATTATAATCGAAAACTTTCCTAACATGGGAAAGGAAACAGCCACCCAAGTCCAGGAAGCGCAGCGAGGAGAAACACCCAAGGAGAAACACGCCGAGACACATAGTAATGACACATAGTAATCAAATTGGCAAAAATTAAAGAGAAAGAAAAATTATTGAAAGCAGCGAGGGAAAAATGACAAAAAACATACAAGGGAACTCCCATAAGGTTAACAGCTGATTTCTCAGCAGAAACTCTACAAGCCAGAAGGGAGTGGCATGATATACTTAAAGTGATGAAAGGGAAGAACCTACAACCAAGATTACTCTACCTGGCAAGGATCTCATTCAGATTTGATGGTGAAATCAAAAGCGTTACAGACAAGCAAAAGCTAAGAGAATTCAGCACCACCAAACCAGCTCTACAACAAATGCTAAAGGAACTTTTCTAAGTGGGAGACACAAGAGAAGAAAAGGACCTACAAAAACAAACACAAAACAATTCAGAAAATGGTCACAGGAACATAAATATCGATAATTACCTTAAACGTTAATGGATTAAATGCTCCAACCAAAAGACACAGGCTTGCTGAATGG
>NW_020174704.1:1233649-1247049 GCF_003031525.2 Neophocaena asiaeorientalis asiaeorientalis | reverse complement strand
TAAAAGGATCATACACCATGATCAAGTGGGATTTATCCCAGGGATGCAAGGATTCTCTAATATATGCAAATAAATCAATGTGATACACCATATTAACAAATTGAAGAATAAAAACCATATGATCATCTCAATAGATGCAGAAAAAGTTTTTGACAAAATTCAACACCCATTTATGATAAAAACTCTCCAGAAAGTGGGCATAGAGGCAACCTACCTCAACATATTAAACGCCATATATGACAAACCCACAGCAAACATCATTCTCAATGGTGAAAAACTGAAAGCATTTCCTCTAAGCTCAGGAAGAAGACAAGGATGTCCACTCTTGCCACTATTATTCAACATAGTTTTGGAAGTCCTAGCCATGGCAATCAGAGAAGAAAAAGAAATAAAAGGAATACAAATTGGAAAAGAAGAAGTAAAACTGTCACTGTTTGCATTTGACATGGTACTATACATAGAGACTCCTAAAGATGCCACCAGAAAACTACTAGAGCTAATCAATGATTCTGGTAAAGTTTCAGGATACAAACTTAATGCACAGGGGCTTCCCTGGTGGCGCAGTTGTTGAGAGTCCGCCTGCCGATGCAGGGGACACGGGTCATTTTTTACAGAACTAGAACAAAAAATCTTAAAATTTGTATGGAGACATAAAAGACCCCGAACAGCCAAAGCAGTCTTGAGGGAAGAAAACAGAGCTGGAGGAATCAGACGCCCTGACTTCAGACTATACTATAAAGCTACAGTAATCAAGACAATATAGTACTGGCATAAAAACAAAAACATAGATCAATGGAACAAGTTAGAAAGCCCAGAGATAAATGCACGCTCCTATGGTCAACTAATCTGTGACAAAGGAGGCAAGGATACACAATGGAGAAAAGACAGTCTCTTCAATAAGTGGTGCTGGGAAAACTGGACAGCTACATGTAAAAGAATGAAATTAGAACACTCCCTAACACCATACAGAAAAACAAACTCAAAATGGATTAGAGACCTAAATGTAAGATGGGACACTATAAAACTCTTAAAGGAAAACATAGGAAGAACACTCTTTGACATAAACCACAGCAAGATCTTTTTTGATCCACCTCCTAGAGTAATGGAAATAAAAATAAACAAATGGGACCTAATGAAACTTCAAAGCTTTTGCACAGCAAAGGAAACCATAAACAAGATGAAAAGACAACCCTCAGAATGGGAGAACATATTTGCAAACCAATCAACAGACAAAGGATTAATCTCCAAAATATATAAACAGCTCATGCAGCTCAATATTAAAAGAACAAACAACCCAATCCTAACATGGGCAGAAGACCTAAATAGACATTTCTCCAAAGAAGACATACGGATGGCCAAGAAGCACATGAAAAGCTGCTCAACATCACTAATTATTAGAGAAATGCAAATCAAAACTACTATGAGGTATTACCTCACACCAATTAGAATGGGTATCATCAGAAAATCTACAAACAACAAATGCTGGAGAGGGTGTGGAGAAAAGGGAACCCTCTTGCACTGTTGGTGGGAATGTAAATTGACACAGCCACTATGGAGAACAGTATGGAAGTTCCTTAAAAAACAAAAATAGAACTGCCATATGACCCAGCAATCCCACTACTGGGCATATACCCTGAGAAAACCATAATTCAAAAGGACACATGCACCCCAATGTTCACTGCAGCACTATTTACAATAGCCAGGTCATGGAAGCAATCTAAATGCCCATCAACGAATGGATAAAGAAGATGTGGTACATATATACAATGGAATATTACTCATCCTTAAAAAGGAACGTTACTGGGTCATTTGTTGAGACGTGGATGGATCTAGAGACTGTCATACAGAGTAAAGTAAGTCAGAAAGAAAAAAACAAATATCGTATATTAACGCATATATGTGGAAACTAGAAAAATGGTACAGATGAACAGGTTTGCAGGGCAGAAATTGAGACACAGATGTGGAGAACAAACGTATGGACACCAAGAAGGGAGAACCGTGGGGGGGTGGGGATGGCGGTGTGCTGAATTGGGTGATTGGGGTTGACATGTATACACTGATGTGTATAAAATGGATGACTAATAAGAACCTGCTGTATAAAAAAATTAATTAAATAAAATTTAAAAATTAAAAAAATAAATAAATTTTTAAAAAAAGAAGTTAGGGCTAAGAGCCAAAGCAGAGAGTTCCAAAGGAGCCATTTTCCTTCTTTTCTCTCTTTCGTATTTAAAAAGAATGACTGTGTCAAATACATGCTTCTTTTACAACCAGTTATGGCAAACGATGTCTTTATGTATGTATGTCTAAAGACAAGTATGGAAAGATGGTCGGAAGAGTTAGTGATGATAATCTCCTGCTAGCAGGATGTCAGGCAATTTTCATTTTCCCCTTACATTTTTCTGCAGTGTTTGAAATTCTTATAAGGACCTTATGTCATCTATATGTAATCCGGAAGAAACAAAGAAATGGTAAATCCGTTTTTAGTTTGAAAAAAATTAGCCATATCTGCAGGACTCCTTGTACACTTTTTGCAACTTCCTATGAACCTATAATTATAACAAAATGAAAAGTTTTAAAAATTGACCCACCAATATTTATATTCTGATTTTAAAAAGATAATAACTGTAACCAACGCATCAAGCTTTTTAAGAAAACCCTTGTGAGTTCCTACTAATGGTCATCAAATACTTATCCCCGTCTCATTTCTGTTAAAAAATAAAAAAGCTTTAAATATAAAGTCGTGCTCTTGGGCTTCCCTGGTGGTGCAGTGGTTGAGAGTCCGCCTGCCGATGCAGGGGACACGGGTTCGTGCCCTGGTCCGGGAAGATCCCACATGCTGCGGAGCGGCTGGGCCCGTGAGTAAAAAAAAAAAAAAAAAAAAAACGGTACTTAAAGTCGTGCTCTTAGGAAGATGACATTTTAATCTTCTTTTAAAAGGTACAGGGCACAGAAGGGGAAGAGGGTAGAGCTCCCTGGGTCTATGACAGAATACCTCTCTACTGATCCTCCAAGCGATGAGCCCCACCAGCATTTCCCAGGAACCACCTACATGCACACAAACCCTCGCTTCGCTCCCCTCCCCGGGGGCTCAGGGCATCCCTTTCTAAGCCATAGAACCATTTTCTGGTTACCTACCCCGCTGAACACTCCCTTCATCTATTTTCCATAGAGATCTCACAGAAGAAAAAACACTCCTATATCACTCCTTTCCTAAAAAATATACTTAACAAGAAATACTAATTTTGGAAGCGGGTAAGCAGTCCCCTTCTCGAAAGCCCCTCCAGGCTTCATAGCAAGGCATGCATCCAGTTGTTCCAGTTATACTAACTAAAAGCAGTATATGCGTTGTTACTGCGTAACAGTATGGTCTGAAACATGACCAAAGGTGTTAGGCTGCTGGCAGAGACAAGGCTGGGGCAATCAGTGCTTGATGGCTTGAAGGCAAGAAAGGAAAGGGCACCACAGCCTGGCAGCTGCTGCAGCCGCTGCCAACTGCAAGAGGACTTCATCAAGGGTGGGGGGCACAGGAGATCCAGAAAGCCACCAGAGGCTGCAGAGCACGAAACTCAGGTTTGGGGCCCTAATTGCCCCAAAGCTGTCCTGGCTAAATACAGCGATCTGGTGGGGAGTGACAACGGCCCAGACACAGGCAGCCGCAGGGAGCAGTCTCTTCCCTCAACGTGAGTCCCTCAGTGACACACATCTTCAAGTGCTGACAGCCAACGCCGAGCTGAACAAGGATCTCTCAAATCCGATCCAATGTATGTAGATGATTCAAGCCTTGTCTGGTCTTTTGCTATTTTCTCCTCCATTGCTGGCTTAGAAAGTCCTGAATAATCTCCCTGCTTCTCTGTCCAGACTGACCCCTTGCATTCCAGTTCCCCGTCATAAAGACCCTTTTTCTGTTCTCCAAACACCTCATGCCTGTCAGACCCCCTAACTGAAGTCCAGATTCAGTGTCATATTCCCAGAGGACAACTTACCAAGCTAAGCATGTCATTCAACTGTCCCAGCACTGCCTTAGGAGCACCACTGCCACACCCATGCCCTCTTCTGTACAGAAACCAGCTCAGAAAGCACAGGCCATGGGGAGGCAGGACTTGGGGGGTAATATCATTAGCAGGGCGCCAAAACCCTGGCTGGGTGAGGAACCTTCCCCCTCCAACCTCCCAGCTGCTCTGCCTCCTGCTAAGAAGACCACCCCTCCCTATGCTGCTTCTTTGTAAGAGCTTTAAGGTGAACCCCTGACCAGTGGGAGCCATTTGGAGGAGTGGCAGCAAACTGGAGGAACCACAGTGGTGTGGGGATGCCTGGAGCTCACCTCCTTACTTTTCTTAAACTCCTTCAGAGGTACACAACCTGTGTCCTAAGCTTTAGCCTTGGCCCAGTGCAAATTCCTGGGCAGGGAAGCTGACGTCCCTGGTAAAAGGAGACCTCAAACCAAAATAACTAGACATCTGAGGGGTACAGTTACTGTAAGAGAAGGGCAACAGATAATATATACAACATGAGGCAGAATGATTGGGACAGACCGAAAAATTTAATTAGCATAAGAAATATCCTCCAAGGGATAAAGGAAGAGATTGTAATACAAACCAAGGGAAAATATTAAGAAGAAAAATGTAGAAGTTAAACACAATGGATGAGATAAATAATAGGATGGATACAAGAAGAGAACAGAGGGATGCAATGGAAGCTCAGAAAGACGAATTCTCCAAGAAGGAAGAAGAAAAGAATAAAGAGATAGGTTCAGAAACACAGAAAATAATAGCAGAGATTCCAGGATCCAGATAATCAGGAATAGAAAAGAAGAAGGAGAAACAAACAAACAAAAAAGAAAAGGAGGGCTTCCCTGGTGGCACAGTGGTTAAGAGTCCACCTGCCAATGCAGGGGACACGGGTTCAAGCCCTGGTCCAGGAAGATCCCACATGCCGCAGAGCAACTAAGCCCATGCGCCACAACTACTGAGCCTGCGCTCTAGAGCCCGCGAGCCACAACGACTGAGCCCTCATGCCACAACTTCTAAAGCCCGCGCACCTAGAGCCCATGCTCCACGACAAGAGAAGCCACCGCAATGAGAAGCCCCTGCTCACTGCAACTAGAGATAGCCCGTGAGCAGCGACAAAGACCCCATGCAGCCAAAAATAAATTAATTAAATAAATAAAAAATAATTTTTTTAAAAAAAGGAAACGTGAAGAACATTGATAATTTCTTAGAATCAAAAAGAGATTAAAGACTTCAGGTGAAAAGAGTTTATAAAGGACCAAATAAGATACATGAAGACCCACACCAAGCCAGTTATGATGACATTTAAGAATGCTGAGATTAAAAAAAAAAGAAAAGAATGTTGAGATTCAATGTGAATTCTAAAAGCTTCCAGAGCGAAAGAAAAAGATCCAGATTAACATCAGACTTTTCAATAGCAACAGCAAACCAAAAAGACAATGGAGTAATATTTTCAAAGCACTGAAGGAAATGAACTCTGAACATAGAAGTATCAAATGTGCGGCATAATAAAGATGTTCTTGGGCATGCAAAGCCACCGCAAGTTTGCCCCATAAAGGCTCATTCAAAATATTCATCAAGGAAGTACTCATATAAAAAAGATAAATAAATCCTGTAGGATAAGATACATGGGAAATAAAGCTAGTCAAATAACTTAGTAAGTTTTCTGGCCTAAAAAAGGACCATAAAAAGAGAAAGGATTTCCAAAATTCCAGAATTAAAATATCAGATAACAGCAACACACCTGGGATAAGCCCTGAGAAGAAAGAGACCCAAGGTTCACACAAACCTACTAACAGACTTGTAGTATTAGAGGGAAAGCACAGATTTTGACCCATATAAGAAGTGAGTGGGGATAAATAAACACAAATTTGGATCTTAAGAGCAACCGCCATAACAACAAAAATAGAATTTGTTTTTAAATAACAAGAAAAACATTTTTACCTATTAGAAAGCAGGAAATGAGATAAAATAAAAAACAAAGTATAGTAAGGAGAAAAATATTAAATAACATGTTAGAAATATGTCCTAATAAAATAATCATTGCAAGTGAAATGGATTAAACTCACCAATTAAGGACTCTCCGATTGGTTATAACTAACACATTGCCTACAAGAGACAAATACAAAAAAAAAGTAATAATAATAGAGAAAGAGGATGAAGAAAGATATCCCAAACAAATATGAACCAAAAGAAAGCTAGAGAATCGATCTGAATATCTGATAATATAGAATTCAAGGTTAAAAAAATCATAAGGGACAGAGATGGGTATTATATACCAGAAAAAGAAATAAAGCAGTAAAAGACGTGATCTTTCATAGTATGTGGACCTAACAATATAACCTCGAATAGATACATACTCTTACCTAAAGCAAGAACTGACAGAATGACAGGAAAAGAGAGAAATCAACAAATACACTTGAATATTTCAACCCAATCCTTCCAGAAACTGCTAGAAGCGGCAGACAAAAAATAAAGAGAGGAGCTTCCCTGGTGGCACAGTGGTTAAGAATCCGCCTGCCAATGCAGGGGACACGGGTTCAAGCCCTGGTTCAGGAAGGTCCCACATGCTGTGGAGCAACTAAGCCTGTGTGCCACAACTACCAAGCCTGCACGCCTAGAGCCCGTGCTCAACAACAAGAGAAGCCACCGCAATAAGAAGCCCACACACTGCAACGAAGAGTAGCCCCCGCTCACCACAACTAGAGGAAGCCCGCGTGCAGCAACGAAGACCCAATGCAGCCAAAAATAAATAAATAATTTTTTTAATTTAAAAAACTAAATTTAAAAAAACAGACATATAACAGGTCTAAACAATACACTAAACACGGTCAAACAAGTAGATAAAGCAAGAGCTCTACTCCCAGGGAATATGATTCTATTTTCAACATTTATAAACAAGTAGCCATACACTAGGCTAAAATGTCAGTGAATTCCAAGGAATTAATATCACAAAGACTACCTGCTTTGACCATAAAATTCAAAAACAATAACAAAAATCAAAGTTTTTTTTTAATGCCTATGACTAGAACTTAGGTGAAAAAGAAAAACATAAGGGAATATTTTTTAAAAATATAATTGAATGACAATGAAAACACAACCTGTCAAATTTGTGAGACACAGCTCAAGCATTACTCAGAGAAAAATTTATATTTTAAACGCATTCATTCCTCTGTTCCTTCTCTAAGGCTGAAATGAGCAAGTGCTTCCCTGAAAGTCACCCAAACAGAACAACGAAGCAGTAGGAAAAACTCTCACAAAATCTACAAATATCTCTTTGGTGGCCTGCTGGACGTTTGTCCCCAGGATTCATTAGAGATAAATATAATGCTTCCAACAAATAGAAACCTAAAGGAAAGAACCACGTCAGGCTCACCTTTATTTATAGGTTCCCAGTAGGCCAAACTATTAACCAAAGAATACTCTATGTCAGGAAAAAATAACATGGCCTTGAACACTAGGAAAGCCCAGACCCCTGTGATCACTCATTAAATTGGATGTAAAAATCAACAGACTGGGATCAAATCTCCTAAGTATCTACTAAGGACTGGGCACCACTGCTTTCATACCCACCCCTCTGGCACCAAGAGCGAGCCCTTCCCACCCTGTGAGATTAAGTACTTCCCCCCCTAGCCAATATTGCTGCCACGAGGATAAAACATATTTGCACAAAAGTACCTGATAGGGTAAGTCAGCCATCCTTAAATAAGTTTCCATTTTCAAACAGAAAGGAGATAAACTGGGGACACCATTGTTAGGTCTTGCAAACTGATGCAAAATAATAGCATCTTTGGAGTCAATCTCTTGCTGTTTCCTGTCAAAACCAAAACAGAAAAAAAAGAACAATCCACGTGTTACACATGCAGTTCCCTTAGTTCCTTAGAGGCCCCTGCTGGGCCGTAGCTCCTCAATGGACAAGCAGGTCTGTTTGTCACAGGGGCTTACCTCACCAACAAGCACTTAGAGGGGGAAAGCTTGGTCAAAACACAAGAGAACCTCACAAACTCTGCTATTACCATAACTGCAAGGGCTCAGGAGAATAACATGTCAACCTCTTTCTGGTACCTGTGGCCTATGGGCAGGATGTGTACTTTCTGGTATAGGTCCACCTCTTCTCCAGCTGGCTATGTCTACCTGCCAGGGACAAGTTGGATGGCTAAAAAGAGATATTCTGTGCTTACTGTGCATCAGGCATTGTTCTGAGGGCTTCACGGGTATTATCTCATTTAATCTTCACAATAACCTTTTGAGGTAGGTACTACCGTTATCCATGTTTTGCAGATAAGGAAACCGAGGCACAGAGAATAAACTTGCCCAAAGTCCCATTACTAGTAAATGGCAGAACTTGGACTAAAGCATGTAGTCAGAGCCTATGTTCTTGACCACGAGGCTGTACCATGAAACAGTCTATTCGTCCACAGGACCTCGGAATAACAGTGCAGATTTGCTCTGCCACGACTCAAGTCTGCAGGGAATCTGAGGCTCTGTATATTCTGGTCCCTCTTCCAAACTCTCCATGCCCTCACCTGACCTTTCACCCGTGGTGCAGAGGAACCTGGCTTCTGGTGCTCTCTCCTCCTCTCTACCTTCACAGGTTCCCCACTTTCACCACACAGCATATATCCCAGTACCCCTGCCTTTTCCCTTTCTTCTGTCTCAGCCACACATCTATCTTTTCCTTTGGCTACTTTTCTGGGTGGTGAGGACTTCCCTGGTAGAGTTCTTCAATAGCCACCACGTAGGAAATCAAACACTGGATTACACTTATGGATACCTGGGGTCAAGTGCAAGCCCTACTTCCTATTGGCCACGTCACCCAAGACCTCTCCTCCTCTCTCATTTGGAAAGTGAGGACAGTACCAATTCTGCCTCAATTATCACGAGAACTAAATAAGATAATTTCTGTAAACATTTGGTGAGCTTTCACGCATTAAGTGGTGGACTTTATTCTCAAAGAGACATGGTCTTATCCCCTTAAACTACAAAATCTCATTCCACACAGTGGCACTCATACACCACATTCCGGAACCTTTTGCAACTCCCATCTTTCACTCTACCCAACCATTTCCCAGTCAGATAAACCTCACTCTTCCTCCTTGGCCTTCCGTAAGCCTCTGGTTCCTTCACACTGTTCCTAGTGTAATCTCACACTTCCTTCTACCCAAGCAAGCAAGGGCAAGCTCTTCATATCATCATCACAACGATGCCCACCTCCTGCAGAAACTCCATTCAGTAAAGCACACTCTTTTGGAGAAGTTTACCACCAGAGTGCCCTTTCCACTTACAGAGTTAAGAATGACTAATTTTGAAAATACCAGTCAAAAGAATAAAAATATTTGCCGCCTTCTGGCAATACTTGTTATAAAACAAAGGTTTTCACTTAGATGAAATGTTTGGGAGGTCAGATACTAAAATTAAGATGCCACTTGGACTATGTTTCTAAAAAGTGCAAACTGTAGCTTTGACAATTAACTGACTTTGTCCAGTCAAGTAATTCAACTCAGAGTGGTAATTTCATGTAAATTAGCCAGGCAAAAAATTTAAGAACTGAAAGAGAGGAGATAAATGTAAAATCCCCTGCTCCACTGGCCAGAACAATCTAATTCTGATGGTTAACTTGGGCCATGTCATAATAAGAATGGATGTGACCAGCATATGTCAATGACTTTGTGTACATCATACATATTAAATTATTTCATTCTGATAGTACCACTACAGAGCAGATATTGCTATAGTTTAAATTTAGAATATTATATCATACTTATATTTTACAGTAGACAAGGAAACTGAAGCTCAGAGAGGTTAAATAACTTGCCCAAGGAATACCAATTTAAGATCAAGTTGTTAATAACGCTAGTTCCCAAGCTCTTAAGCACTTCGACTACAACAAAAGTGGGCAATACCTCAGTTAATTTTATTAAAGTAGCTGGTTTGACTCAGACCACGCAAGCCTGGAACTTTCTGATGAAAGTCTGTAATAATTAATGATGGCCATCTTTTATTGAATGCTTACTATAACGTCGAACTCTGGCTAAGCATTTCACATGTGTTAACTCATGCAATCACCTCTGTGAGGAAGGCTACTATTATTATATCCATTTCACAGATGAGAAAACTGAGTAACCAAGCTTACTCTCAGGTCCAAGGTTACATGGTTGGTTAAAGGCAGAGTGAATTTGAACCCAATCTGGCTCTAGAGCCCTCCCTCCAGGTCAGGAAGCTCTCTCTGTAATTTAAGACCAGAGGAGCAGGTAATCTGGACAGCTACATTTTATAAAGTGCCCTTATAGTGAGGACTGTCTAAGAGAACACCTGTCAAGCAGCAAGACTAACCCCTACGCCCATGGTGAAGGACATCACAGATGACCATGCCTCTGTGTACGGTCGATGGGCTGTTAGTTTATAGAGATCACGTGACCCATGGGCTGCTCTGATCCCCTAAGTTTTCTAGGGCAGGCTGAGCCCATGTGCCTAAAGTACAAACAAGCTATGGGTATCAAGTCATTCCTGGGTCATTCAATTTACAAACAACAGATTTCCAAATGCTGGACTGAATTAAAGAGAGCTTGCAAGGCTCTCTCCACTAGGGGAGGATAAAGTAAAGGGCTGGGACTCTATTTCTTTAAAAATACTGTGATGGGAAATATATGAGTAAAATCCAAAATACCTACTTTGGTTATTATACTCATTAATTAAACTTCCGAAATAATTCTTACCTGGCAACTTTACTTTCCACTCTGGAGATGTACTCATAGATTAAGGTTAAGTCTACGCAGCAGGAAATCCAAGTACTGTGGTGAAGAATATGATTGCCAGTGAACTCAGACAGCGTGGCCATTTCAAGATGGATTTTCCATCCCACATATTTCAGATTGTTTTGTGTTTTGCCTAAACTACACAGACAATTGAAACTTAGATGTCCCATCAAGTGAAGGTCTCTATCGTGTAGCCTGCAAATCCCAGTGCCACATTTTCCTTGGTCTTCTTCCCCTATTCCCTCTGTGCCCCTAGCGGTTGTCAAAAACTCAGGTCTGTGCCACAGACTTGTCTTCCCTGAGCAATGCCCCAGTTCGCTTCCTCTCCGCCATCAAAACTTATTCCAGAATTGGTACTTGTTAGGAGAAAGTAGTAGAAGTGCGGGCTCCGCAGACACACATTCTCAGATCTGAATCTGGATCCTACTACTCTTACTACGGGATCTTGGGTGAATTCCTTAACCTCTCTCAGCCTGAATTTCCTCATCTAAGAAATGGAGATCAAGCATTCAAAGGCAGTTGGCAGTTGCGAAGGTTAAATGCAATCACATAGGTAAAGCACTTCTAAGCAGAGCCACCTATTAAGGGCTCAAAAACAGGCAGCCATTTGGTTATTATTTGCATTACAACAGGGTTTCCCAACTCAGTGTAAACATCTGTCAAGAAACAAAAGTGAATAAACCAAGGATTAAAAACACTTTTTCAGATAAGTGTCCAAGTGGGCAAGGGGCTCTTCTGGGCGCAGAGACCACACCTACCAGGGCGTGGCCTGCTCCCAAGGTCAACTCTGAGCTCCCCCACCCACCTCCCCATTTCTGCAAGGTCATTTAAGCAAGTTTGAGACTCAGTCCTGTAAAGCTGTGCCTCACTCCCTCCTCAAAGTGGAAGACTGGTGAGAAGCCACATGGTTCGGAATCCTCCAAAGGCTTTGGACTGGAATATGAATTTCAGAACAACTGGGTTACCATTTCAAGCACTGCACAAATGGTTTCGTTTTCCATATGGCTTGAAACCTAGCTTGAAATAGAGTTCTAAAACTGGAAAATATATAAAATAATCTAGAGAAATAATTCACTTAATTTTTCTAATTTGGTTCAACTAGATTCAAGACACTGTGCTAAGTGAGAGAATTCAATGGTAAGCTTAAAATGAAACTTCCCAATTATGGAAGACAATACATTTCCCCAGACCTAAATGATTTCCACTCTCTCGGAGACTAAAAATATTCAAAATACCTGTTAGGCTGCTACAGTGTCCTCTTGGAATCCCTGCAGGCCTGTTAGAGGTCACCTCTCACTGTCTTTGTTTATAAACCTATTGTGTAGGATTCCCCCATGGGAAGAAGACATGAAGACACATTTTCTCACTCTTTAGAAAATACTGGCCAAGAGGGACATTCTGAGCTATTGAAAACTGCTCTTTGCTGGTCCTCCCCCCAGTGACAGAGGGCTCAAACACATGAAAATTTTAACCGTAAACTGGCATATCAATTAGCCAAACCACTGGTCCCGACAGCCTATGGCATTATTCTACTCAAACAAAGATCTCGTGTCCGGCTGGATGTACCAACAGCAGGGGCCTCCATTTTCTGGTATTTCCAAGTCAATCCTGTAAACATTCTGCGGCAGGCAGCAGAGGCAACTGTTTAGGGCCTGGGGCAACTCCCATGCAGGCCCACGTGCTAGTTCAGTCCTCTGGATCTCCTCCTGTTCGCACAACAATGGTATTTAAACCTGAAGCTGGTGCTTAGCTTTAGATACCAGATTAGCACATAACCGGGTTAAGGCTGCATCAAAATTGCACACTCCGCTGTGCACCCCTAACAGGGACCCGGAGGTCTCTGAAGCTTTTGCAATTTCAGCCTTTTGATGATGTTGACACTTGGGGACGGACAGTGGAGAACTAACCTTTAAGTAAAAGATAAGGTTAGTGGTTAATATCCCAGCATTACCATCTATAAACAAATAGGGCATTGCATAAAAATGTAACTTAGTATTTCTGCAGGACCTAATTCTATTGTTGCAAACACACTGCAGTTAAGATCAGACTATTATGCTCCATAACAGCCCAGAGAATTCTTGCGTTTAGCACCGAATGATAGGGAGACAAGTGTTTTTCCCTCCCAGTACCAGTTTAATTCTCCTGTCAACTCCAAACTGCCCCTCACGGCCAGGTGACCACGGACTGCCTCTGGCGAAAGGGAAGGACAGGACTCGGGCGTTTGGGCGTTGTGACCGAGGGGCTGGCACGGGTCCCCTCTCGCGCCAACCCTGCCCTGGCCAGGTGTCCCTCTCTGCGCCCCTGCGCGGGGCCCTCTCTCCGGCTCACCTAATGACCAGGAGTTCGTGGAGCAGATACGCAGCTGCGGCCAGCAAAGCTCCCCCGGTCAAGTAAAGGGTTTTCTTCCACCAGGGATCGGAGCCCAGCCCTGCCATGATCCCACCGTAATCCTGCAAAGGGAAAGCGATGATGTCCCCATAAAAGGAGAAGGGCTCCTCGGACCCGGCCCACCAGCCGAAGAAGGAGACGCTCTGGTTCCAGCTCAGATCCACCACGCACGGCCTGGACGAGGCAAAGCCAACCCCCCAGTGCATGCTGCGCGGCTGGCTGCGGGCGCCCCTCCCAGGGCCCGCGCCGT
>NW_020174704.1:1228077-1233629 GCF_003031525.2 Neophocaena asiaeorientalis asiaeorientalis | reverse complement strand
CTGGAAATGCGGCTCCCCCCGGAGGAAGCTGCAGTCGGGCCCGGATCTCCGTCCCCCACCGCCACCCCCGGCCCGTCCTCCGCCTCCGCTCCAGCCCCTCCCGCAGGCGCGAGAGCGGGGCGCGCGCAGGACTCACCTGCGGCCGCGCGGAGCTCGGGCAGAGACACCGCCCAGCGCGAGCCGGGAACCGGGGCCCGGACAAGGTCGCGAATTACGTTGCTCTGGCCGTCAGGAAAGCGCTGTGTCTTTGCATAACTCATAAAAACACTTATCACATTACACAGTTACCTAAGTCTCCGCAGTGTGCCCACGGAGGGATGTCTGGTTTGATAAATAACAACAAAAATGTACTCTAGAGCGATTTCCCCTCCGACAGACGCAGCCCAAGTCCTAGTCTTTCCCCTTGGAAATCATTACCAGGGAACTCAGGGAATGTGGGGTGTTGCTGTTGTTTTTCCTTTCCTTTTCGGTGCAGAAAATCTGTCAAACGTGGATGTGTGTGTTTGTGTGATCAATTTTCTTCCCTTTAACATCATTTTTAATAGTTCCTACGTACAAAGAATAGGGCCGTGCTTCATACAAGTGTATGATGTACACACAAATTTTAGCAAGAGCATGGATAGTTTAAAATCGTTTGAAGGAATTGAAAAAAAATTCAAGTGGCGGGGGGGGCGGCGGTTACCACTCTTAAGGTGAGAGGATGGATATAGGAAGCCTCCACGCGTTTGCGTGAGTGAGCCGACATTGGAGTGAAGGGGGACACGCCCTTCTACTTCCCCTGCCGCCCTAGCCCCTTAGAACAGGCAGTGAAGGCGGTCATACAGCCAATAATGTGGGGCGCGGTGCCAGCCCCCACCAGATAAGGGCAGCCAGGCTGCCGCCCAAGCACCAGCACATGAGGGGTCTCAAACACCCCTGCAGACGTTTATGGGACCTCTCAGCAAGAAGCAGAGCATGCGGTTGGAAGTGAACCTTCCACGGGCAGGTCGCAAGGAGTGGAACCCAAGGGCCTGCTGGAGAGACAGAGGTGGTCACCAGACTGTCTTCCGGGGAGAGAGAGCAGGAGGCCGCATAGGAAGCAGAGTGGACAGGTTTGGGATCCGAACTAAAGGCTCTGTGCAGAGAGCGGGCAAGAAGCACTGGCACCAGGGATTCTCCATTGTTCTTCCCCCATGGCATCCGCCTATGCTCCCTTTAAATGTTGAGCCAGTATTTAAAGAATATCCGTTTGTACCTAATTATTGGCCTGAGTGTCTAGGTCCAGCCATGAGGACCTACTGAGATGGTATGAAGACCTGGGGAGCCAGAGTGAGCGTCTTTACTCCACCCCTCCCACCACCACCGCCAATTCTGAAAGCTTTGGCGTCATAACCATGACATTAGCTCCAAGCTAGAGGCATCTTGTTATTTTTATTTTTTCAAGAACCTTGTTTTACTAACTATTGAGGTATTACAAGAGAAAAAAAAGGGGGGCTAATATTTATTGAACAGCTGTCTGTCTAGTGATGATACATTTTTCAGTAACTCGCCAAAACAATCTGTGTTAAATAACTATTGGCATCCCTATTTTACAAATGAGAAAACTGAGGCTCAGAGAGGTAAGTTAACAAGCTCAAGTCCCAGAGCTAGGTAATGATAGAGCCAGGATTCAAACCCCATGTGTCTCACACCAAAAGCCCTTTGGGCTTTCTGCCACCTACAATGGCTCTCATCCCAGGTACCAGTGCTGGAGTGCTGTCTATGGTATTTCTTCTTTAGGCCATCGGTCTGTGGCTCAGTCTTCTGAACCACGTCTAAATCCAATGACTACAAAGCCTCAAACGCCTGCCTGTTATGCTATCACCTTTTGAGAAAGGTAGATTTAGGCCGTTCCTTTACGCAGATATTGCTATGCCTGTGTCATGTCACTCTGCAGCCTGGCCATAATGATATAACAAGAGACAAATAAATCAGTGCTTCCCAAACTTTGTATACGTATCATCTGAGAATCTGCCACAATGATCAAAAGGGACAATTAGATCAGTGTTTCTCAAACATTACTGTGTATACAAATCACTGGGGATCTTGTTCACATGCAAATTCTGACTCAGGAGTTCTGGGGTGAGGTCTGAGATTCTGCATTTCTAACAAGCTTCCAGGTGAAGCCAGACCACACTTTGATTATCAGTGGTCTAGAACACTAGCTTATGAGGGGCATCAAAAACTCTGCCCCAGGGCTTCCTTGGTGGCGCAGTGGTTGAGAGTCCGCCTGCCGATGCAGGGGACACGGGTTCGTGCCCTGGTCCGGGAAGATGCCACATGCCGCTGAGCGGCTGGGCCCGTTAGCCATGGCCGCTGAGCCTGCGCGTCCGGAGCCTGTGCTCCGCAACGGGAGAGGCCACAACAGTGAGAGGCCTGCGTACCATTAAAAAAAAAAAAAACTCTGCCCCAGAGTGGCATGTACATATATACACTACCCAGTGTAAAACAGCTCATTAGCGGGAAGCAGCCGCATAGCACAGGGAGTTCAGCTCGGCGCTTTGTGTCCACACAGAGGGGTGGGATAGGGAGGGTGGGAGGGAGATGCAGGAGGGAGGAGATATGGGGATATATGTATACATATAGCTGATTCACTTTGTTATAAAGCAGAAACTAACACACCATTGTAAAGCAATTATACTTCAATAAAGATGTTTTAAAAAGAAAAAAAATGAAGCACACACAAAAAAATGAAAAACAAAAACTCTGCCCCAAAGAGACAGAACCCCATGTTGGATGGTTCCTAACCAACCCAATTAAGTCACCATTCTTGCTGAGTCTGGACACTAGACACACAGATAAAAGGGCTGGGGCAGCAGTAGAATCAGAAATGGAAAGAAAATGAATCAAGACTCAAGAAAAGCAATTAGAACAGAGAATAATGCGTATGCCTTATGAGAAGTTGATCTGATGCTCAAGTTCTAGGAGCTGAGGGCAGAAGCCATGGGGCAGGAGAGGTGGGGTAGGGCCTTAGATGGAGAAGAGGGAGAAGACGGAGTATCCTGGGAGAGTAGTGACATCATGGCACCTTTTTTCAGGAACCAACACAAAGAGCATAAACAAGTGAATAAAATATTTTATGTTTCTTTTATCCTGGACAACATTTTCACAAGAATGTTATACTTCATGCTTCAAAATATAGCTTAAGAGATTTAAGATCCTGCTCTTGTAGTAATAAGTGGATGTGGGGTTCACTGGTGGCGCAGTGGATAAGACTCCACGCTCCCCATGCAGAGGGCCCAGGTTCGATCCCTGGTCAGGGAACTAGATCCCACATACATGCCACAACTAAGGAGCCCTGGAGCCACAACTAAGGAGCCCGCCTGCCGCAACTAAGGAGCCTGCCTCCCATAACTAAGACCCAGAGCAACCAAATAAATAAATAAATAAATATTTTTTTAAAAGGTGGATGTGATGTTAGCATTATTGCTGGTTTTATATAATGCAATTTAATGTTATTTTATTAAAATATCTCTGTATTATTCAAAAAATAAAGTTTACTTGATAATGTTACCCTGAATTTTACTGTAAAGCTTCTGCTTTCTTGGCTTGACTTGTGGAGAAGAGATCTAATACTCCCCTACCCAGATATCCAACGTTATAGCTGGAAGCTTGTTGTCACCATAAGGTGACTTTGCCTATCTACTTTCTGATCCACTGGACTTGGGCATTTTATTAATCAGTATGCAACACTCAGAAAACATTTCCTGAAGATTGACTTGATGCTAAGAAAAGATATTCAAATAATAACCAGGCTCAGATAAGTGAGGGGCAATTAGGAAGGTGGGTCATGAAAGGGTTTGGAAGATTTTCAGCTTGGGCAGTGCATTAGTGTGCTAGGGCTGCTCTAACAAAGTACCACAGACTGGGTGGCTTAAATAACAGAAATTTATTTCCTCACAGTTCTGGAGGCTAGATGTCTGAGATCAAGCTGTTGTCAGGGTTGATTTCTTCTAAGGCCTCTCTCCTTAGCTTGTTAATGGCCATCTTCTCCCTGTGTCTTTACATGGTCTTTGCTCTGTACGTTTGTGTCCTAATCTCTTTATCTAAGGGCATCAGTCATATTGGATTACAACCACCCTAATGACCTCATTTTACCTTAATTATCCCTTTGAAGGCACTACCTCCAAATACAGTCACATTTTTAGGTACTGGACCATTAGGACTTCAACATATGGATTTTACGGGGACACAGTTCAACCCCTAACAGCCTATTGAATGCCTAAATGGAGATGCCCAATGGCAACAGAATGTGTGGGTTTAGAAAAGAGCTTCAGGCCTGGGAATGAGGTGGGGGTCATTAAAGGGTAGACATGAGAATGTGAGGGTGAATGCTAAGTGAGAAGAGACAGGGGCCAAGGACAGAGCCCTGAGAACACCACAGTTAAAGGATGGCCAGAGGAAGATAGGACCAACCAGGAAACTGAGAAGGAAAGAGAGGCCAGGAGGGAAGCCGGACAGGTGTAGGGCCGCAGAAGCCAAGGGAAGAGGGCATCTCAAGAAAGTGTGAGATGGGATCAATTGCATCATATGCTCCTAACAAGTCAAGTAAAATAAATTTAGCCCAGCAGCGTAGACATTACTGACCTTGGCAGGTGAGCACTTTCAAGTGTCAGGGGGTCAGAAGCCAGGCTTGAAAAATGAAGGTGGGATAGTAAGTGCAGAAAACACCCACAATGAATTTGGCTGTGAAAGGAGGAAGCAAAGGTTGATCGTCAGAGAGGGGAATAAATATTTCTCCATTCTTTTTAAAAAGGGATCACATGCATTATTTTTGATACTAATACATAAACACAGTACAAAATTCAAAAGCTACAGAGAAGAATGCAATGAAAAGTCAATTTCTACCCAGATATCCCCACACACACATCAATGTTGCCTCCAGATGCACCCTGCTCCTTGCCCCAGATGCTGACCTTTGTGAAGGACAGCAGCGGTTGTGGGTACCCAAGCTGCCGTCATGGAGCCTGCCTGTGATGGAGATCAGAGGACTGGAGGGGAGTAAGGAAGGGATGACAAATCCTTAGTATCTTTTCCTGCAGAGTTGCCCCATGTTGTGTCTCTCTTCACGTGGCTCCCTCTGTGGGTTTCAGGAACTAAGTCCACACATTTCTCCTTCAGCCAGAGGGCTGGCAATGGCTTCCTGCTGTTGTTAGTGCTGGGGTTCTGCATTTTTGTAAATAGTCCTTTTATTAAATGGTCCTCAAAATATCCAGTTTGCATGTGCCTTCAGTTTCCTGCTGGGATGCTAAAGGATACAGTCTCCTCCTAACTGTTCCCCAGACCCCTCCCCAGAGACAAATACAACCATCAGCTTCTGTGTTTATTCCCAGAGATATTCTATGCATTATAAAAGCATTTTCTATTTATTTTTACACAAATTGTATCATTTAACTGCCTGTCCTGCACCTTACTTTCTTTTTTATCTTAAACGTAGAACTTCCAAGCTTCTTTCTTTTTCTTTCTTTCTCTTTCTCTTTCTTTTTCTTTCTTCCTTTCTTTCTTCCTTTCTTTCTTCATAGACTACCACAGAT